>NC_068962.1:15534107-15841141 GCF_026419915.1 Harpia harpyja | reverse complement strand
CCTGCACAGACGGCCTTTTTGCTTTCTTCTGGAGACTATAAAATAGGGTGGTGATTTATCAAAATTCAGTATTTCCTCTCTTCTCCCTCCCAAGTCACTGTTTTAAGGCATAATTTAAATAATGATGTTACTAGCCAACAAATGAACAAAACCCTAGAAATGTCAGGAGATGTTTGGTTTTCAGAATCTCTTAAGAAACAACATTAAGTGGTCCTTGGGCTATGTTGGTTAGATAACTTAGATGTCTGAAAACTCAGTTCTTGGGAAGCTTTTCATATCCCTGGCCAACGGCTTTGCAGCTTTTGTAACCGGAATGGCTGCTTGGCAGTCTGTCACACTTCATGTTTCCATACTAACATGATGCAGTGTTCTGTAGAAACTTTGGTTCTTTGTACATTCATTTCAAATAGAAAGAAGGCTTTCCTCTCATGTTTGTGGAAATGCTTGAGTGCACCAGTTCTGACATGACAGTAGGTAAAATCTATGCAGTTAGAGAATTAATTGCTAGCAATATTATAACTAAAACATCATGCAACTGATACAAGTGATTGCAATTAAAATATGCATATGCCTCGTATTCTTGACGTAATGATGCTTTGTGCTGAAATAAAATTTTGAAGCCGGATCAAAGTAGGTGGCATTAAACAGCCAAGCGTTAAAGAGCCGACCTTCCAGCCATATGTGCCTAGTACTAGCATTTCCAGTCATTATATAAACTGGCCTTGGTAAAATCCCAGTACAAAACTCACAACAATACATCTGTTAGTGTTCAGTTGGGAGCACCCAACGAGCTGGGTTTTGTGAAGTTTCTGTTTTCCTTCCTTCCTCAAATTCCTATCTGCTCAGAGGCTTAAGTGACTGGTTTGACTGAAGTGAAGCCTTAAACTAGATACTGTGATCGGTGCCTGAACTACTGGTCCTGGAGAAACCAGGGAACAGTTGCTGCTTTATTATTCCTACATAGTTAATAGCTCAGCTGTAAGCAGAAGGTCTTGATCTGAATTAAAGCACTATCACTGCTTCGCTCTGAACTGACATGTCAAATGGTGTTTGGGACTCAAACACGCTCAAGAGATGAGGCGATTTACAAAGCATATGTGTTTATGAAAATACTTAAATAAGGCACTTCTTTTTTCCTTCCCTTATTCACAGTGTGACCTTACAGACTGCTCTTGGCACAACAGAAGTGAGGGCACTGCGCTGCTGGAAGCGAGAACTAGTGCTGGGCTCTTCCTATTCAGGTGCCGCTACTTTTACACATTATACATCATAGCTTAGCAATAGTCAAAAGCCCCTTAAAGCAAACTTACAAATTGTCTCTAGTAAGTTATTCTATGAGCATTTGATCTTCCAAAGGCTGTAACTTCCTTAATTGTCTGAGGCACTTTAAAATCCACCCCCCCCAGCTCATACCACAGTAGCAGCAAATGTGAATTTATGCTCTAAGATAAAAATAGTTAATGCTGTTTCAGTTGGGTTATTAGGCCTAGCCAAAACTTAAGATGCTTTTCTACATAACTATGAGGAAAACTGAAGATGCTAAAATTCAGTTAGTACTCTAGTTTTCAGAACAAGGTAAGGGGGGGAAAACATATCTAACTCTCTGAAGAAAACAAAGCAAAAAGCCCAAAGAACTCAAGAAAAATATTTAAAAGGTACTGACATGCTTAAAACCAGAGAGATGTGAAAGTTGGCAGTTTTAGTCATGTTCTTTTTTGCTGTCTCCATTGGGATAGATACCTGTCCTTGGCCAGTTTGAGTCTAGAACAGACAGCTTTGCATGTATCCCAAGAGATTTGTGTCTGACAGCAGGAAGAGGAATACCAGCTGGAATTAATCCTTGAGGAACAAGTCATACAAAGCAATTCACTTTTTTTTTTTTTTTTTTTTAATATGACCAGGTAACTAACAGGCTTTTTGTGTGGAGGAAAAGCAGCGACAGAATGAGGCTCGGATGTGGTCTCACACGTCCGCAAAGCTGCCAAGAGACGAGTTAACCAGACTTTTAATACTGAAAAGCGTTTTGAGTGGGATTGTGCTGCGGTTATCTCCTCTTCCCTGCTTTTCATTGGCGACGTGGATGATGCAATAGCAGGTATCCGGGACCGTCTGGCAAGCGCGCTGGAGGCCAGGAGCGGTAATTTTAAATGCTTTTGACCGGTTTGAGAACGGACCTCCAGGAATATGACGAAATTAACCTGGGGCAATCGCACTCTCCTTTCCTGAGGCGCAAACAACTCCGCACAGCGGGGCCGGCCGCCTCCCCCTGAGGAAACGGGCGGTGGCTCCCACAAGGCCGTGCGCGCCGCCGGAAGTCGGCGGCTCCTCTGACGCCAGTTCCGCCGAGGAGCTCGTGGAGGGGCCGCGGAGCCGCGCGCGCGGGTTCTCTGGCAGAGGAGGAGGAGAAGGAGGAGGCACCGGCATCATGGTGAGCGGCGGAGGGTGGGCACGGCACGGCAGGGCCGGGCGGCGGCTCCCTTCCCCTCAGACAGGCCTGCGAGGGCCCGGTGGCCGCGCCCCTCCTCCCGCGCTTTGTCCCGCGGGGGTGGGGGTGGGGAAGGAGGAGGAGGAGTGTTGGGCCTGGAAGGTTCTAGAACGCGGGCGAGGAGGGACCGCCGTGGGCCGCGGTGCGGGACCGGCCCGGCCCGGCCTGCAGCGGCGGAGCAGGCCCCGGGCGGTTCCCGGTCCCGCGGTCGTGGGACCTCGCCCCGGCCCGCAGCGCGGCTGACAGGATGGAGGCGGGCGGGAGGCCTCCTCTCCTCTCCCTCTCCTCTCCCTCTCCTCTCCCTCTCCTCTCCCTCTCCTCTCCCTCTCCTCTCCCTCTCCTCTCCCTCTCCTCAGAGGGTTGACGCATCTGTACTTTTGGGATTTGATCCTAATTCGTTTAAGGCCTTAAGTTCTTTGCAAGTCTCTGACGGCATGTGTTCGTTACTGGTACAATTAATTTACATGGAGATGCAAATAAAAAAAATTAGGGTTCAACACAAAATGTCAAAATATTACAGCCCCAGCGTGCTCAGTAACTGGATTCTTTAGGTTCTGCTGGTTGTACCTGTCTTTGGGTTGTCTGGATCTGATGGTTAGCCGCACAGAACAGCAACACAAACGTTGCCACAAAGCAAGGTACTGGTAACGGCCTTTCAGGCTCATCGATCTTATCAGAGAATGTGGTGTGCAGTCCCTTGGAGTACGTTGCAGTCTGTCTTGTAATCCCTTTGCGTGATGAAGAGATTGCAAGACCGATTTTTAAGAAAGAGTGAAGGTGAATTTGTCCTGAATGTACTTTTTATCGAAACCAAATGAGGTCTAGAAAGAAATTATTTTAATAATAAAAACATTGTTTAGGCTGTTAGCATCAGGGGTTTATTTTTAAAATGCATTGTTTTATTAAAGCTAAGGGAATACGCTTATGTTAACTCTGTTTTAGGCATCCATTTCCCTTGCTCCTGTGAACATTTTCAAGGCAGGTGCAGATGAAGAAAAGGCCGAAACAGCTCGGTTGGTAAGTTTAATTCTGTAAGAAACTGGTAATACTTGGGGTAATTGAACTTAGTCTTTTCTACTGTTAAATGTACTTCCAGTTTATGGTGATGTGGAACTTCATCTGTCTCATTGGGGTTTTTTGTTGCACATCTGTGAACAGAAGGTAGGAGGAGTGTTGTTTATACTAACAATTAGAGAAGCTCCTCGTAAGTGTTCAAAAACTAAGTAGCTAAGCTCAGAAGACTTACGTTCATCAGAGGGCATTTCTTTTGGCTGCGAGACAGGCTTTTATGGCTTCTGTGAGAATTAAGTATATTTGATCTTGTTATCAAAACGTAGCAGTTAAGAAACTTGGGCCCAGACTGCTGAAAGGAGCGTGGCTGCAGAAGGGTTGCGTTAAGATGTCCTTTTGGAAGTTATGGGCTAGCATCTACTTCTCGTATTAAAGTAGAAATAAATCCTTTTCTAAGGTATGTTTGCTTTCATTTCAGTCATCCTTTGTTGGTGCCATTGCTATCGGTGACCTCGTCAAGAGCACTCTGGGGCCTAAAGGCATGGTAAGACAGCTGCAAGTTCTCAGTGGTCATACCTGATAATTTAGTTTTAATAGTTACGGTATGTTTTCAAGCAGTATTCTGCATCTTGTATCTTGTAGGACAAGATTCTTTTAAGTACTGGAAGAGATAGCACGGTAACAGTTACCAACGATGGTGCAACCATCCTGAAAGCTATTGGAGTTGACAACCCAGCTGCCAAGGTCTTGGTTGGTGAGTTTTTAAGAGCTTGTCATTGGAGTACTTGGCATTTCTTCAGCTGTAACTTTATTACGTAGTTTTTATTTGTTCTTAGAAAAGTAGTCTTCAAATAATGTGAAAAATTGAAAGGAGGGGGAGCAGAATTCCCGAAGTAAGGAGGCCAGGGTGTTGCAGGAGTTGTGGAACTCTGCCAAAGTAAAATTGAGGTATATACTGCTCTTGCAAAACTGTTCCGATGTCTCCTCATTTTCCCTCAACACTGGTTTGTCCCTGGAGTCAAAAGGGACAAAAAAGACAGCTATATGTCCTTCTTCTTTCACTGGGAAAATTCGGAACAGAAACCTACTGGGGTAGAGAGGTTCTCCCTGATTTAAATCTCTTTTTATCACTTAGTCAACATTGTACTCTGGACAGAGTTTACCTTTGCGATCAACTGTCTTAGTGTGGAAATGGCCCAGTTCTAGTGACACGCAGGACCCTGAACAATTTGGTGTCAAGTTTCTTGATGATTTCGTGTTTGCTGGGTCCTTGTTTAGCAACAGTTCATGGGGCGTACTTCGTTATTATATTTTGTGATCCTGTGTCTTTAGCTTAGAGCTTCTATCTGGCCCTATTTCCTTTTGATGGCCATCTTCAGGAATGAGGAGAGAGAGAGGAGTAGCTCTTGACCATCTCCAGACTGGAACTGGTGTCTAGGTTGCAAATGAAGAGCAGGAATTTGAAGGATGCTGAATTTGATTTGCATCTCAGGTTTTTCTGTGACTTAAAGAGTGACCTCTTTAAAGTATTGAGGAGTAAGATTATTTTTTTCTTCTCCAAACTAACGTGAGAGAAAAATACTTGTATGTAAAGCTGGTACTGGTGAGCATGGTATTTTGAATCAAAACATTAATGCAGTGGCTTTTTTTTTTAGATATGTCAAAGGTTCAAGATGATGAAGTTGGTGATGGAACTACGTCTGTCACAGTGTTGGCCGCTGAATTACTGAGGGTGACGTATTACAGATTTTCAGATGTGTTTTTATTTGGCAATGTACTCCTGTGATATCAATAGGGGATGTGTTCTTTCATGTTTATGAAGAGGGCTCCCAAAATATAGGGATACCTAGCTCCCTTGCTGTTAAATTGATAGGGGAAAAACCCCAAACCCTTAGAATACTGTGTCATTGTCCTGGTTTCGGCTGGGATAGAGTTAATTTTCTTTCTAGTAGCTTGTATAGTGTTATGTTTTGGGTTCAGTAGGAGGAGAATGGTGATAACACACTGATGTTTTCAGTTGTTGCTCAGTAGGGTTTATACCAAGTCAAGGGTTTTTCAGCTTCTCATGCCCAGCCAGCAAGAAGGCTGGAGGGGCACAAGGAGTTGGGAGGGGACACAGCCAGGACAGCTGACCCCAACTGGCCAAAGGGGTATTCCATACCATGTGACATCATGCCCAGTATATAAACTGGGAGGGGGTTGGCCTAGGGGGGGATCGCTGCTTGGGAACTAACTGGGCATCGGTCGGCGAGTGGTGAGCAATTGCATTGTGCGTCACTTGTTTTGTATATTCCAATCCTTTTATTATTATTGTCATTTTATTATTGTTATTATTATCATTATTAGTTTCTTCCTTTCTGTTCTGTTACATTGTTCTTATCTCAACCCACGAGTTTTACCTTTTTCCTTCCAATTCTCTCCCCCATCCCACTGGGGCGGGGGGGAGTGAGTGAGCAGCTGCGTGGTGCTTAGTTGCTGGCTGGGGTTAAACCATGACAGGCATCAATTTTTCTTTTTTATTTATTTTTTTAATTTTAAGTTATATTCCTTATTTTATTATTTATAAATTCACAAGTATTTTAATTTGGTACATTTTAGAAAATTCTTTTCTCTGACTTCATTGTGCAAGTGAAACGGAGAAGTATCACTCTGTCATAGGTCACTTCCTGGATGTTGCACTGGGAAGCATGTAGCACTGCTTAGTTGTGAGGTTCAGTCCTCTGAAATCCTTTTCATAACATTAATGAGAAAAAAACCCAAAGCATGTTAAATTCTCTTCTTGTGTGCACAAGACCTGAATTCATACTGTTCATTTAAATTCTGTATACAGAGTTCACACTGCCAAACTCTAAATCTGAAATTACTATAAAAGAGACTTCAGAAGTGAGGAACTCTTCTTAGCAGAGCTGTGTCAGTAAATCTAATCATCTCAGGTCCAGGAACTGTGATCAAGAGCATCTGAGAAATGATCCATCAGCTTGCCAAGTTCCTTGCAAAAAGGGAGTTTGGAGATTTTTTTTGTTCCAACTACACTTTAAGTTGCAGCTATAAGTGAACAGAAACAGGAAGGGAAAGATTGCTATTTTGAAGTATATGTCTGGTTGCTATTCCTGTTAGAGTTAGGTTTTTGGGTTTTTTTTAATGAATCAAAATTTCCTGACAATATTCCAAGGGCAAATCATATTTGCCTAGATTGGAAGAAAAAGCTGCCAGCAGGGTGACTTTCATTTCATTGTCAGAGCTTTCTGGCTTTTGCTGCCATTCAGAATTTTCTGATTACTTGGAAGTGTCTTTCCTAGTTAGTGTAAAAGTACCTTGGGGAAAAAACTAATCATTAATTTCATTTAAATAGGAGGCAGAGTTACTGATTTCAAAGAAGATTCATCCTCAGACCATCATTGCAGGCTGGAGAGCAGCCACAAAAGCTTCAAGAGAGGCACTTTTGAAAGCGGCTGTGGATCATGGGTTAGTAATGTACATGTGCTGTAACTCATCATAAACCAGTCAAGATTAAAACATCAGTAAGAATTATACACCATTGGGAAATTCTTCGCTCTCTTTTAAGTAGTGTAAAGGCTGAATTTATGAATTTTAACAGTTAAGAAAAAAAAGACTGCATTTTCTTTAGATGAACTGCAGAAGCTTTATGAAATTATTTAAAATTACTTATGATGTGCAGAAACAAAATATGAGCAATAAGTTGCTCCCTAGAACAAAAATCTGAGCTATTATTTCAGATTTCATACTCTGATTTTAAATGTGACTCTCTTCTTTACCTGACGCTTTGAGAGCACAGGCTTTCTAAAGCTGAACGCAAAGGTTCTCCTAATTGAGCTTGTATTTCAAATAGAAGGTTGTATTCTGGGATGCCGGAGGGATTCTGTGTAGCTAGCATTCCTCAAAATGGAACGTGGTACACACAGATAAAGGCTAGAAGAAGCGGGGAGACACTCACAGTGGTAGGTTAATGATAGTTAAGGATTTCAGACCTTCCACTTTAACTGTACTGACTTTATTTTAGTGATGATGAAGTGAAGTTCCGTGAAGACTTGATGAACATTGCGGGAACGACTCTTTCATCAAAATTACTTACTCATCATAAAGATCACTTTGTCAAACTAGCTGTAGAAGCTGTTCTTAGGTTGAAAGGCTCTGGCAATTTGGAGGCTATCCATGTCATTAAGAAACTGGGTGGAAGTTTGGCTGATTCCTACTTAGATGAAGGTAAGTCTTTGTACATTGGCTGTAAGCGCGCTTGAGAAACAAAACTGTTAAAAGTTACACATCTCTGTACAAATTTGTCCTAGGAAACATTGCTATGTTATTATTAAATTGAATAATAAATAGGAGTTTTTGTAATAATGGAAATGGATTGTTCTCCTTTTTTAATATGAAGTCTTACAAGACCTTTCTGTTACTACAGGCTTTTTACTCGACAAGAAGATTGGTGTAAATCAGCCAAAAAGAATTGAAAATGCAAAGATTCTTATTGCAAATACTGGTATGGATACAGACAAGATTAAGGTATGTGACAGAACCACTGTTGTGAAACGATATTTTTGTAAATGGAATTCCTTTTTAGACTGAGCTCTTCATTTTCTTTGATTTAGATATTTGGCTCTCGGGTTAGAGTGGACTCTACAGCAAAAGTAGCAGAAATAGAACAGGCAGAGAAAGAAAAAATGAAGGAGAAGGTAGAGCGTATTCTTAAGCATGGAATAAACTGCTTTATTAACAGGTATGTATTTTCTGGGAAAAAGGGGTAGAGTTTATAGTGCAGTTAGAAAATAGCAAGATTTGAATACTGTGAGTGTGAAGAACATAATTTATGCTTGTATCTGTAAAGTTAGATAATCCTTCTTAATGCTTGATTTATTCACTTCAGTGCGGCCGATGTTTTTTTCTGTGCTTCCCCTTGTGCACCGTGCCCTCCTACCCACCCCGTTTTGGTTTTTTATTTTAAAGAGGAAGAAGTGATGTTACTTAATCAGGAATCCGTGTTTCAGTCCAGTTGAAGCAATGTCACTGTGCTTTTATACTAACAGATTTATTTAGTTATGAATACCAGCAGCATTGTCCATATCCATATTCCTGCTTTTGGGAGGAAATCAGTGCTGAAAGAGTCTGTGCTGCTTAATGCATTTAGTTCAGATTGAACCAGCTATGCTTTTTCCTGCATTAAAATGCTGGTGCTGGAGTACCGCTCCAAATTCAAGAGTGTTTGAAAGGCCTCTGTGCTCCCTGTCCTGAACCTTTTATACACATCTCTGAAAGTATGAGAGAATAGCATTTTCATTTAAGAGATGTCACAATCTAAGTTACTTATTTTTGTTAACAGTGTGCTTCTCTCTTGAGCTGTCACAGGGCAAAAAAAGCATTCAGTTTTTTAATGATGAAAAATGCTTCTGCCTTTCAGTAATTCACATTTGAGTGAAACTGCCATACGTAAGAGCAGCTTGACGCCTGGTGGTTCAGCGCATCATGTAGCCTACTGGGAAGCTGATTAGCTAGTACTACACCAAAGGATAGGAGTTGTAAGAGTAGCACTGTTTTCTGCAGTAGCAAAGATTTACTCTTTCAGGACATAGTCCATCTTAGAACTCACCTTCAAAATTTGGGTTAAACATCTGTAAGAACCGCTGACAGACTGATGAATCTCATAGTCCCTCCATCTATGTCATGTTTCACATAGGTTATGTTCTAGTGTAGGCAGAATGAGTACTTTGTCCAGTGGACGGGGTACAAATAGAGTCAGGAGTCCTGTTGGCAAATAGATGGAAGAATCCTTTGAAGTATGCAAAAAAAAAAAAATCCTTAACTCCATCACTGCTATCCAGTGTGCTTGTAACACAGGTAGTTGCCCTAAGGAAGCTGAGGTAGCAGTCAGTCACGGTAGCCAGGGCTAGTGGTATTCCAGTTAGATTGACTCTTGACTTTCAGACTTATTGCCTGATAAAATTGACTTCTGCTTATAGGCATACTGTAGATCCGCTTCACATTGATACTGTAAGTGTTAGCCAGTTAAATACCGCTGAGGAGATGCTTGACAGGGTTCAAGGTTATACGGCTCCAGAGTAGGAAGAATCTCCTCTGCGCATACCCAGCAGTGCCAATTGTCTCTTTTGAAGATAGATTAGAAACATCTTTTTTGACAGAGATGGCATCTCCCAGCTCCTGCTGAATCTCTACAACACTCAGTCTCTAGTTTGGAAGGGAAAATTAGTTTGGCGTAGCACTCCTGAATGGCTGTTCACTGACCGTTTAGCTTTAGATGACTACTTCATTCTAGAGAGAGTGGCTTACATATTAACAAGGGAGCACATACATTCTTCGCTGTGGTCTGCTATTTGTATACGTTACGAGACTGGCCATTGGTTGTTCCCATAGAGTTGTCTGCTGTTTGGATTTTGTATTGGTGAAGGAATTAGAGGTGTTATTTCACATGTGGTTTTAGTGCACTCTGCTGGACTAGGCAGTTAAGTGCCCAGCAGGCGCTTAGAATCAAAGGACTTAGAATTTAAAGCATATGAGTCCTTGTGCGTTGATAGTGTGCCTTCAGGGGAAGGGTTTTGCAAAGAGCTATAGTAGTTTGAGTTTTTTATGTTTTTTTCAGCTTTGTATGTTTTCCTGTCACTGCATTTGCTTCTGTGTGGTGTAACATTCCGTGTGTGGCAGGGGCCTCACATATTGACTGCTTTTGTAGCTTTCAGAAATCTTGTTGCATATCCATGCTACTGAGAATTAGGTGTCCTTTGTTACTCTGGTATTTTAAAAGGTTTGTTCTGTGTGTAATGGGAAGATGTGCCTGTGTTTTAATTGTAGACAGTTGATCTACAACTACCCTGAACAGCTCTTTGGAGCTGCTGGTGTCATGGCTATTGAACATGCTGACTTTGCTGGTGTAGAACGTCTGGCTCTTGTTACAGGTATGTAGAGTACCTTGTTATATGAAACTTGGAGAGTCACATTATTTGATCTTCAGTAAATGTTAATGCTTGATCACCTAGTTTGTACTTTTTACTATTAAGCAGATCTGTGAATGTGAAAAGTACTCCAAATAAACTTTATTTTATGGTACTTAAATACAAAAGTATATGGAGGACCTTATGAAATAAGAAACTTTGAAATTACTTTGTTGATTTATCAGCTGCTATATAACTGTCAGTATTTTTTCAGAAGCAGGTAACTCAGTTTCTATCTTCATTGTCTTATACTTTGCATGTAAAATGTCTGTTCTAATTCTGAATCCTCCCTGCATAATTATTTAAACATACTTTTTTTTTCCTCTAGCAGCTGTGAATAAAGGATCATAATGTTAACTGTGGAATATAATTTAGCCAGTTAGTGCCAGTTAGTAATTTTCTTTCATGTTTCAAAAATATTTTCAGTTAAGTCCCTGCTTGATAAACTTTTGAAGTGTTTGTTTTCTAGGGAAAGGACGAAACTTAGCAATAGGAAGAATAAGATGATGCATCCAGAAGTTAGTTAATACCATCTTGTTATAAATGGCTGTTGTTTGATTGTAATAATAGAGAAGACTTAGAGAGTCATCCTTTGTTAAAAATGTGGGCCTGAGTCATCGACTTGAGGTGGATCTCAGATGACATGAACAACCTGGATATTTTCAGTAGTGGTCAGTGTAAATGTGACTCTAGTAACTAAGGAAAATGAAACATCTGGAATGCCACAGATGATTCTCGTTGCTGAAGTTAGAGATAGTTAACTGGAACATCATAAAAAGTTAATTGTGAAATTGATCAGGAGAATGGAGAATTTGCTTTGAGGGAGAGAGGAAAAGATACTGACGTGTTTAGCTCAGTAAAACCGAAGCAGCAATTGTGTATAACTGTCTGTAGGCACATTGACACGGGTAAATGCCTGATTGAGAGCAATACTGCTTATGTTCTGGAACAAATTCAAAGCAAATTTTGTAGGCAGAGCAAGTGAACCATATCAGACCACACTGGATCAAATAGTATAGCTGAAAAAAATAGACAAGCTTTTAGTAAGCACAAACTCTTTACTACAAATCTTGTCTTTTCTTGTACCTCTACAACTACAGCAGTGCTGCAAGCTAATGTGGAATAATTGAGCATACACTGGGAGTGAAGATATGTAAATGGTTTTCTAATGGGAATATCAAATTACTAGAACAATATTCCATTCAGAGACATTTTGGTCTTTGTAATATCTGTTTTGTTTACAATATGGGAGTTTACAATAAATGCACAATATTGCCACTGTGACATGGCATGAGAGTTGCGATTCAGGAGAGTGGTGGCCAGTGGTTCTCAGCCATCATTGGGCAGGCAAAATGAATACTGGCACAAGCTCAACTTTAAAAACATAGCAAACTTGATATAGTACTTTATAAATACTTCATCAGTCAATACTATTGAAATTTTAAACAGATTGACATTTTAATATTGGCAAAGATCAACATTTAGTCTCTTACCCAGACAGAGCTCAAAAGCGTTACAGCTATTGTAGTTCTTGTGATGTGAAACAAAATATTAGTGTTTTAAGGACTTGTCAACATCAGTGGAAGGTTTCTGGTGCCATATGCTGACAGTGGAAAAATTTGGCTTATCAGCATTGTTAATTTAAATTCATTTTTGGGCAATCATGAAGATTTTTTTTTTTTTTTAATTTTTTTTCCCCCCCTTTGGTTAGACCTTGCCTGAATGGATGCTTTCATTGTGAGCTCTTTGACTTTTGTGTGATCTTACATTTATAGGTGGTGAAATTGCATCAACCTTTGATCACCCTGAGCTAGTAAAACTAGGAAGCTGCAAGCTTATTGAAGAAGTCATGATTGGAGAAGATAAACTTATTCATTTCTCTGGAGTGGCAATGGGTAAGTGTTTTACCACTAGTGGCATGTTGTAACATTTGTGTTAATCCCCTGCTAATGCTGTTGAGTTACCAGGATGGCATAGGAATTTTGTAACAATTCATGTAACCATTTTTATTAAAGCCTTGCTCTTCAGTAAAAATCCTGCAAAGATGTATGTTCATGGTTGAAGTTGTGTGTGTTTAATGTTAAGTAAATGAACATAAGCATTTGTAAGGGTAGGAACCAAAATTTCTCCTTTGGGAGGTTAAATTGACAAGAATAGTAGCAACATGTCATACTTAAAGAACTTGAGTGCTTGTTCTAGTAAATGCCAATACTGTAAATTTCTGAGGGGTAGTTTTGAGATAACATTCATTTTTTTATTAAATTAAATAAGGTGGTGTGGAACAGTTCACTAATAAAAGCAATAGTATAGTGTGCATCATTTCATTATACCTGTGAAATGTCATCATGCTTTCTTCCCCCCACCCCCCCAATTGATCTATGTAAAACTTGACTGCAGTGATAGCAAAACCATTAGCAATACTTTGCTATAGCCTCTTTTTTTGTCTTTGGTTTGTTTTTTTAATCTGTTCATATTTGTGCTTTTTAGGTGAAGCTTGCACCATAGTTTTGCGTGGAGCAACACAGCAGATTCTAGATGAAGCAGAGAGGTCTTTGCATGATGCTCTCTGTGTTCTTGCCCAGACCGTGAAGGACACTAGAACTGTGTATGGTGGAGGTGAATATTAGATTCTTTGTACCTTGTACATGATACACGTTTTGTATTACTGTTCAAGTCAGATATAAAACATCTGTGTGTCTCCAATGAATAGGTTGTTCAGAGATGCTGATGGCTAACGCTGTTGCAGAACTTGCCATCAGAACACCTGGTAAAGAGTCTGTTGCAATGGAGTCCTTTGCTAAGGCTTTACGAATGGTAAGTTTGTTTAATCAGATTGCTGGATTAATAGGCATGATGTTTCACTAAGTTTACTAGCTTCTGGCATCAGATAGTTGCTTCTCTTTCAAAGGTTTGGTTTTCTAAAAGTAAAAAAGTGAAATTTAGCAAAGGGGAAGAAGTTACTGTTTTCTCTCTTAGGAAAAAAGTAGTGGTGTTTTTAATAATTCTGCATGTTACAGAACTCTGATGTTCGTATGCTAGCCCTCTTCTAACTGGTTCTTGCTCCTGTTACCTGCAAGGTTAAAAGTGCAGCAGAAATAGCCCATAAAAATCTTGCCTTATTCAGTTGACAACCAATTCAGAAGAGAGCAACTGTTCTGTTCTATTGATACTCTAGTGCTATTTGATTGTATTTGTGCTCTAGTACTGTCTAGAAGTTTCTAGACTTGCATTGGAGATTGCAACTTAGTATTACAAGAAACATTTATAGAGTAGTATTGTGGTAACAGACTGTCAATTTGAGAAGAATTGCCTTCCTGTAATTTAAATTAGGGAAAACCTTTCTTAGGAAATGAAAGACCATAGTAAAACATTTCTCCCAAGAAAATTAAATTAAAGAGCATGGTAAGACTTGGCATTACCTCTTCAGTCAGCACAAGCAGTTTGCACTGCTGTCACTTAAATAGTGAACAGAATGATCTGGTGGTTAATGCTTACCAGCAAGCTTATGTTTTTAAAATGAAACTGTTTCTCCAGTTGTAGTCTGAAATGCTAAGAAAGAGACAGATTTCTTTCTGTCCATGTAAAATGAACCGACAAATCAGCTAACACACTTCTGTCCTCTCAGCTACTCTCTTAGAACAGGGTCTTAAACAAAATCCTTAGAAAGGTAGTTAGATTTTTTTTTTTCCCATGTTTTTGAAACTTCCTCTTCTTGAAACTGAATAGTAAACTAGTAATACCAAAGTATGTTCCATGTTTACTAGGGATCAATCCCTGCATTAATTAAAAACAACCTGTGTTTATCCCCTTAGATCCCAACAATAATAGCTGATAATGCTGGCTATGACAGTGCAGATTTGGTTGCTCAGCTGAGAGCTGCTCACAGTGAAGGGAAGACTACTTATGGACTTGGTAAGGGGCTTGATACTAATTCTGTTGTTGGATTGCTGTTTGGGACGGCGATTAGGCTTATTAAACTTGGTCACATCTGTTTGTCACTGGTAGCTGGAAGAACTGAGTACGTTGATTTCTGTTTGCTTTGCATTTAACACTGTATGCCTACGTTCTATTTCCTTTATCATTCTACCAGGATTTTCACAACAGAGTGAAAAGCTTTGTTTTTGAAGGGGATGGTTTCCACCTGTAAAAAACACTTCCCTTACTTACATTGAGTCTAGTTATATGAAGCTTAAAAAGAAAGGCATTGATTTAAAAACAAACAAACAAAAACCCAAGACAACCAACCCCCCCCCCCCCCCCCAAAAAACCAAACCCTTAAAAAAAAGTGGTGGAGAAGAAATCTGAAGTTGATATACCTAAGGAAATAGTGCTGAGAGTCCTGTTGGGATCTTGTCTCCTCTTCCCAGTGTATAAAGTTTTCATCATTAATTTTTTGTATGTAATTCCAACATGGTAGGCTTAAATCGGGACCCTTGAAGTGAAAGACTTTATTTAATACTTCCCTTATTATCAATATGGTTCATTTGAGCAGCTAAGTTACCATACTGCCAGCTTCTTGTAATTTCTTTAAACCACCCCCCCTCGCCCCCCCAATTTAAAAAAAAACAAACAACCTCTTAATCAGTCTCTTCTTCCAGATATGAAAGAGGGTATCATTGGAGACATGGCAGTCTTGGGAGTAACAGAAAGTTTCCAAGTCAAGAGACAAGTTTTGCTGAGTGCAGCTGAAGCAGCAGAAATGATTCTTCGTGTAGATGACATCATTAAAGCAGCACCAAGGTATGATCTGAGTATCTATGTGGTCAGTTACAGTGGTACAAAGTAACCTCCTTCTGTGGAAGAGTAACAGCAGAAAAGTCTTGTTCTAAAAATATTTATTTGAAATGAAGACTGACATATGACATGGTAATGTTCATGTTACATGATTTTTTTGCATTGGCAGTATGAACAGGCCTTTAGAGCTGTCAGTGTGCTTAAATTAGTGCGCCTGAGCAATGCCGAGTTAATCTTAGGTCACCAGCTACTCATGTGCCATATCTAGTACTAAAGCATCTGCAGAAGTGGCTGACCAAAATGTAGGGGATCATGCTGCTTTTTTTTTTCTTTTGGCAAGAATTGTAGTGAAATGCCCAGCTGCTTCTGAAGTGGAATCTGCAGTTAAAAGAAAAACACGTTTGTTTAAAAAGTTTGAGGAGAAATGCCACTTGTAGGCAGGTTATTTCATGCATGCCTGCTACCAGGTAGTTTGCACTGTTTTGCGAATCACAGGGGTTTTTTAACTGTGGTCAAAGGTGGTGTATTAGCTTTGGGATGATACTGCTTTTTGTGCTGTGAGATAAAGCTAGCACTGAACACAAAATACCAGCTAAAAATTAAAAATAAGGGTGGGTGGGGAGGCTGGTGGACATCAGCGTGGGGGGAAATTTTCTGATTTTGTTTTTTCTTCCCAGAAAACGCGTACCAGACCATCGCCCATGTTAAATTTTCTTCAGTACCTGAGGATGTGTGGACCAGATCTCGCCTAGTAATTTTCTTCAATGATCTAGTTCTTGTGAGGTTATGGAACAGAAGCTTGAGATGAGCAGATCTCCATCAGTGGTGTGAAATAACTGTCTTCAGTTGGTTTTAACTTATTTCAGTTTATATGTGGTGTGGGGAAGAATTCACTTTCAAGTAAACCGGGTTTTATACAACCCTATTCCTTCTGTTCCTCTCCAGGTTCCACTTAAAATACATAGAAATAAAAAAAAATAAGTTCACATTCATCAGAGTTGTATTTGTTTTTGTGTAGAACCAGTTTCATTAGAAAAGCTGGGGTGCACATCCTCAGTCCTCAGATGCTTCCAGCCATGCCCCGGCAGTCAGCGTGAAGGATGATCTTCCAAGCCTTTGTAGCTTGCTGGTTCGGATTGATGTGGTGTGTTTAGTGTGAGTGGTTTGTTCCAGTCCTGGCTGTATAGGTTTTGAGTTGGGATCCTAGAAATAGGCTCTGAAGTTACATGTTACCCTTTCCTAGTGATACAGGAGGATTACTAATTTTTTTCTGATGATAAAAGGAAAAGAAAAAGCTGAAGAGGAACCTTAGTCAGTGCCCAGAACTACCACTGAAGGGATTTTACAGCTTTTTACACCACAAATGTACATCTTTATGTAGATTGGAGTTCTGCTGAGGGGAATTGAGAGGAAGGCGCAGTTTGGGAGAGATACCAACATCCTGGACCAAACAGTCTGTGTGTTTGGCTGTAAAGGACTGGACTCCGGCTGACCTTACAAACACTTACAATAGAGGGCAGTTAGTGGAAAATGTGCCAGGCTGCATCGCGTTCCCTTTATTTCTTTTTTCCCCCCCTTTCATGTCTATTGTAGCCTATCTTTATATTCTCTTTCCTATTCCAGTAGTTGCTGCAAAGGCAACATCTTTCTTAATTGGACCAGTTTCTTTATGCTCAGGTCGTAAGGAAGTCTGTGATGCCTGCAGCAGTCTTCACGCAGATTCTTGATGACTGTAAGCAGAGACAAGTGGAGGCACTGTCTGTGTGGGAGCCTGAAGAGAGGTGCCAGCTGGGTGTTGTGACCCTTTGGGCCCTTGCAAGTATAATGCAGCACCTTGGCAAACACCGGGGGAAGTCTGCCAAAGCAGGAAGATTAATGTGAAATCAAGAAAGTATCTGTGCAAACGTTTTTCTCCCTTAGGTTTCCTGAAATGAAGAGAATCTGCTTACAGAGCGCTCCTCCAAACTCTCAAAGCAGACTCTTCAGATCTCCAAAAGTGACAATGCTGTGTAAAGAGTGCTGTGTTAAATCCAAACCATTGGCAAGCAGGTGAAAGCACCTTCTTCCCCACCCCCTCAAGTAAATAAAGTACCAGGTCAGTTCCATAGGAAATAAAACATTGAACTTGGATGTTAAAAAAAGCCCTGAACTCTTGTCCTGCTGAATAATTTTCTTCTGTAGGAAGAAATAGTTTGTTGCAACAAGGTTTGACAAAGAATTTGGAAAGAGAATTCAGTTAATTCCAAAGCAGGATGATTTAACTCAGCAAGATGCTAGTATACTTTATTTAATGACTAGTAAGGACACTACATGGGTGCCAGCCAGATCCAAATTCAGACTTCATTTAACAAGACAGCAAGTGCTAGCAGAGTCTATGTATTTCCAGATAATTTTTCAAGCATGTAAATGACATTAAGCAGTCACGAACTGGCATTGAATCAAACCTTTTCTGGGAAGTCAACTGCCGCTTCTGCAGGCTGCGCTGGTGAGACAGTTCCACTTGACAAGTGAGGCAGAGAGGGAAGTGGCTGTTCTGCACCACCAAGGGCTCCCCACCCTTTTTAAAAAAAGCTGTCTTTTACCAAACTCAACGATCCGTGCTATGGAATCAAAAGCTAAAAGTGTCATTTTGAGCCAGATTTCTGTGTTACACAGTTATAAAGCAAAACATACTTAGTTCAGTGCATTTTGAAGGGGATCTGAACCGGTCCGAGTTGCAAGCTGGAGAAATACCCAGCTGAAGTCAACTGAGTAAAGTTTGCCTCGGCTTCAAATTCTGTGCAAGCCTGTAGCAGCAGGCTCCCAGCCCTGGGTTTTATTCATGCAGGTTTACCTTTGCAGCTCGTGGTTTTTCCCTTTTAGACAGGCTTTGATTTTCTTGTTTGCTACTGCATGAAAACTCGGTGTGTACAGCTGCCCTTACAGGCATCGTTGTCGCTAACATCAAAACTAGCAGCAAAGCCTCTAGCCTTCCTCACCATCATTTAAAATGCTGCTTGACAATAACAAAACAAGAGTGGTCGCAAATTGTCCAGGAGGAAGGCAGCAGCGGTAAGAGGAGAGCTCCTTGGTATGTACGCACTGTTTCCTTGATAGCGCAGCCGGGGCTCTGCTACTGCTTCCCACGCAGCAGGCAGGGGAACCTTCATGCTGTTGCTGCGTTTCGGAGAAGTCATTTGAGACAAATGCTGTGGGTTACTTTAGAGCTGTGACTCTCAGCAGCGATCACCTTGAACAGCGGCTTCCAGCTGAGCTCGGACACCTCAGCAAGGTGGAAGGGAGAAGGGAGAGACCATGGGTGAAGAGCAGCGAGTCCGTACGTGCTCTGTACAATCCACCCACGGAAAACGCCTTAACTGTGTCTTCATCTCTACTGTGAACTGTGAGTCGTCCTCGCATGGGAGGAGAGGGAAAGGGAAGAAGTCTTTCCTCTAGAGAGAGTGTTGGCTGCTGTGCAAAAGGGGGTGTCTGTACACAAGAATTTTGCCATCTCCTAGCTCTAAGCTGGTGCACCTACTCCTGAAGACCAGCCAGGCGATGTGGTGCTCCCTGGACACCAGCAAGGAAGGGAGAGGTAGAGGTTGGGCGGTGGGGCGAGTGTGCCGCTGCCTTTGCCGGAGCGGGCAGCTGAGCATCAGCAGGGCTCGGCTTCTGGCTCGGGCTTGGCGGCAGGAGGTGGCGACGGTTTCTCATCGAGCGTGATTTCTATCACTGCCCCGGACCGCTTGCGGGGTTCGGGGGTCTCCTCTGACCATCTCCCCACCCTGCGCACCCCTTTGGCCACTTTGGGTGCGTTCCTGCAGGGGTTGTGGTCGTAGATCACCAGCTTCAGGCCGGGGAGGTGAGCCAGGCTGGGAAAGAACCGGATGGAGTTACGATCCACGTCGATCACCTCCAGAAAAGGCATGTCCAGCAGGACGGGGGGGAACTCGGACAGCAGGTTGCCCGACAGCCAGATGGTGCGCAGCTCCCGCAGGCACTGCAGCTGGGCAGGGAGCGTGCGCAGCGCGTTGGAGCCGGCGTGCAGGGTCTTGAGCAGGCTGAGCTCGCATACCACCTCGGGCAGGCGCTGCAGGCAGTTGGACTCGATCCAGAGGGTCTTGAGGTTCTGCAGGAGCCGGAGCTCGAGGGGCAGGCTGCAGAGCTTGTTGTTGCCCAGGTAGAGGATGCAGAGCTGCTTCAGCGTGCACACGACCAGGGGCAGCGCTTTGAAGTTGTTGAAGTCCAGCGCCAGGATCTGCAGGTTTTGCAGCTGCTCCAGCTCGGGGGGCAGATGGTTCAGGTTGTTGTCGCTCAGGTACAGCTTGACCAGTTCCCGAAAAGAGCAAATGTGCAGAGGTAGCCGCCTCAGCTGCCTGCCGCTCAGATCCACCATTTTATCCACTGGCATCTCTTCTAGGTCTTCCAGGAGGTACTTCTGGCACTCCTTGGAGGGCACAAAAGCAACTACGGCTTTCAGACTGTTGCCCATCCTGGGACTTTCTTTGTCCGGGGATCGCCGGGACTTGCAAGGGACAGGGGCCCGCCTTGGTCTTCTCCTGCTGTGCACTGGCCTGCCGGTAACTCTGTCTTCCCAATATAAGGCTCTGTTTACATGGCACCAGCCATTAATCTCAAGGGCTCTGAAATGTTTCTGATAACCGAGTGAGTGTTTGGTGACGGGGATTACGGACAGGACGACTCAGAGTGCAGGTCTCCCTCTCTCGCCCGCACTCCCACTCGCCCCTCCCCGAAAACATTCCTTCTTGCCTCTTCCCGCACACTGTAAATGTTCTCTGATTTTGCCCCAAACCATCGCCCCGATGCTCCAGCCCCTCACCTCTTGCTCCGGCTGTGCTGGCTGTGGGGATTCGCTCGGGAAAGTAAACACCACAGAAGACCAAATTTTTAAACTCCAATGTTTAGCTTTCATGAAACTTTCAGCGGAAATGTCGGTTGTAATTGAATTGTTGTTTAAAATACCTGTCAAGACTTGACTGACTTTCCAGACAAGTGGCACTTTTAGGGATTTACTTTGCAACGTGCCAAATACATAATTTCAGAGTGTAACTTGCCACCCAGTACTTATCTTAAAGCTTTAACACAAATACTTGGCAAACTGCTATCTTGAGCTGTTCTACTATTTATGTTTCTAATTTAATGGTGTTTACTATAGCCTCTGGCACTCTTGACTGTGTAGGGCCTTTTTCATTACATTATGTTTTGCTGCTTGTCTGAATCCCCATTTAATATGCTCACTATCACAACCTGCCGCGGCTGTTCTCCAGTTGCCTTCTGACCGTGCTACTGCAGTTCCTGTGTCTGTACCAAAACCTGTCAAGAAACTGCCATGGATTTAATTCCATCAAGATTCTCACTTGTTACGAGTGAGATAAATACGATGTTAAAAATTATGACTATTTAGATGTGACAATATAAACTGTTCCCCTCCTCCTCTCAGCAAGGTCCCTTGCTATTGAGGTCAGGAGTGCCTCATTTCTAGGAGAAGCCTTCCCATGTGTAGGTGCCTCTGCATACTTTGACTTCTTGCTGCTGTTTTAAGCTTTCTTGGGGATTGTCCTACCTGTGTGTTGGCCATGGCTCTACCTTGATCTTTGGGTGTGAAAGCTAGGAGAGTGTTTTAAGGTGAAATAGCCTTTCTGGCAACTGGCTCTCTACTTTGGTATCTACAGCTCACTGCTGTCATTTTCCACACTTACCATAATTTAGGGAGGATACTTTCTTCAAACAATCTGCAGTCGGTTTTGGGGCATTAGGTGCTACACAACCAAAATATGTGATTGCTGAGAGCCACGTATTCTTGGGAACACAAAAGGCAGAGCAAACAGAAGATTGAGAAAAAGGCAGTATCGAACAGTTAAGGTGGCCCCTGGATCTCTGGTCAAATCTGGTAATAGAGAGCTCTCTACCATCGCTTGCTTTCAAACTTAAGGCAGCTCTTAGCTATCAATTGTGTATCAGCTATAGGATGTTTACTAGCCTTTTCCTTGCAAGACGAGTGGCTGTGCCATGCAGCAGTGATGCTATGAAAAGTATAGAGGGTTTCCCAGGGAAGGAGAACAACAGAGAGGGCATCTGGGAACCAGTATTGCAGCAGGACAGAGAACAGCAAGTGCTGCGACCTGAGTGCCCTGAAACAAGTTTTGGATGGAGAAGCTGGGCAGAGTATCAAGCCTGGAGAACAAAGATACGTCGCAGTCATCTGTGGCCGTGCTGTGGAAGAGAGGTGCTGAAAATACTCTCTCTGGCAACAGAAGGCGGGACGTGCTGGGTGTAGCATCCCAGCAGCAAGAGCCGGTTCGCACTGGATGAGCATCTCGGATTTTCCACTTCTTTACTGCTTTAACACTACGTGTCCTGTCAGAGGGCCACTGTGGGCAATGTGTCATTCCTGGATTTCGCAGGACATCCTTCTCCAAGCAGTTACCCTGGAATGTGATCTGACTTTTAAGAAATTATTCCTATAGCCCTCAGCAGGTTTTTTTATTTGGTTCTGTTTCTAAGCAGCTGTGGCATCTTGGAAAGGCAAGGCTCCCTGCCCTGTTAAGGCACTGTAGGCTACAGGTGTGGAAAAACAAATGCATTTGGCATAAACAATAATGAATTTAGGTCCACGGCAAAGACATGTCCCTTAGACAAATCTGTTCAGATATCCTGCTGATCAGAACAACATAAAAGCCTAGGTAAGAGTATAAACTAATATAGTTTAGGCATGTTTTTCTTAATAATCCGTATGGAGAGAAATAATTTTGCAATAGACCTTACATCTGTAGACACAGATATGTATGTATTTTTTCTACTTGAATTATTCCTATTTAATGAAACTTTTAAGCTGCAGACAACTATTTCTTAGGGATCCTCTGCATTGTAGTTTAATCATTATTCCAGCTTATCGAAAAAAGTCACGATGACCTTTTGTTGCTGCATTTTGTACCTCTGTTGGCTAAATGAATGTCTGCCTGGAACACGCTGTGAGATCAGTGTATTTGGGAAAAAATAACCTTTGTGTGGTGGGATAATAAAAAGAGCTACATTTGCAATAAAATGAACAATCTTGATCTTTCTGAGAATCAGCGACTCAGTGGAGGCTCTAAGGCAAAGGCAGTCCCCTCAGTAGACCCAGGGCGGTGTTTTGAAAGCCGCTTCTTGTCTTCAAAGTTATCCTGATGCCCTCCAGCCTGAACATTAATGACTTCCCAGAAGCATTTGTGGCATTTGAGGAAAAGTTCAAGCGATAAAGGCGCTCAGCACAGATATTGTCTTGCTCTTGTCAAAGCGACAGTGCCCTACCAGAGGGCATGACATCTGCTCTGCGGCGTGTCAGGTGGTGCGTGTAGGCTCCTTGAGAAATGCCTTTGCTTTCTGAAAGTTCACAAACGACCGCATCTATTGCTCACCGTTCTCACTTCCAGCACCCGGCTCCCGCAGCTCGGTGGCTGGGACGGCTGCGGGACAGAAAACGTGGTGGTTTGCTGAGAATTTGCGTAAAACCTCTGAGGCCAGAAGAAACGGGGAACGCTGCTCAGAGCTAGATAATTTTAAAAAAAACCACAATAAAATGGAAATCAATATAAAAGTTACATTTTGGAGATTTTATTGTTTTTTGAAACAAAATATTAGAATAGTGATGCTGGGGCTTTTTCAGCTCCAAAGCTCTGCACAAGGCTGTGTGATGACACCAGGCTCAGCCTTTGCTGAGTTTCTGTAGCCCTCACAATTTTGGAGGTAAGTTTGAAAAAGCAAAACATGTATTTCAAAATCCAGGGGACTAACGAATAGAGCTCTAAATTTGTTGATTTTAAGACGCTCATGCCCCTCCTCAATCAGCCTGACATAGCAAGGGAAGAGACTTAAAAGAACAATTTTTAAGAATTTCTTTAGTATATGCTGATAATAATTTGCTTTACATTTATTTAAAGTCTGTGGCAGGCAATTATACCCCTTTTTCGCTCTCAGACGCTGTGTGTTTGGTTTTTTCTGCTGTTTTTTCTTGACTGGAATATTGTTGCTGGAGCGGATGATGACTCCTGCGTCCTCCATGTTCTTGACGTTCAGTCTTTGCTACGCACTGTCACACATTTGCTCTCTTTTGGGGGGTTACGTAGTTCCAGGTCACCTTCATGTGGTGAGCGGTTTATTTTAAATAAGTGGTGTATTGCAGGGGAAAAGTTGTCATTGCTCTTTTCACAGCGTAGACTTTTGAACAAAACTGGCTGATTATTCAAATTTAGCTTTAATGTATGCTAGGCTGCAGTATGTAATTGCTCACCGCATTTCCTCGTGCAAAGATTCAAAAAGTCTTGTAAGTAAATTGCAGCCTCGGTGCTGAGATTCCTCCCAGGCAGCTAATGGCTTTGGGGTTGCTCTCTGTCAGATCAGAGTCTCTTTCTGACACCATTATTTTTCTGCCGGCTTGACTTGCACCTAAGTGTCAGGCAGGGGTGGGACCCACTAACCTCAGAAAACTTGCAGGAAAATAAATCCAAGCGAGCGCTTCCACACGTCTTGCTGAAATGTGTACAAAACCACTGGCTGTTTATTACTGTACGTTGCAGCCTGTCATGGTTTTTTTTTTCATGTTGTTTACTTTTAAGAGCCATTTTTTGGGGTGGCAATCACACTTATGTTTAGACCAGAGCTCTCCCATAAATAGGGAATTAAACTTCAGTTGTTAGGAGATGACTTGTCACAACCTTATCAAATGTCTGTCTCCTCAGCCCTGCTGAAATGTCTCCATATAAAAGGGAAATGGTTATATATTATGTCCTCTTTCTCTGCGTTGGACACCTCTGGGCCACTTGTCACTAAGGTGAGTTTGAAAAGCAGTTTACTCGGAGCGAACCAGGCAAGTCCTTGGACCGCCTCCTCTTTCCCGTGCTAACGGGAGCCAAGCTCACCCCATGTATTATATTTCTGTAAATGACATTAAGGATTGTTAGTAAAATGTCTGTTTGGTCTAGACTGTGCCCTGGTTATCTGTGCCTTAGTAACTCGGCTGGACACCACTATTTGCACAATCCAGTGGTTACTCTGAGAGCAAATTAATCGGTTTTCTGCCAAAGCACTGACCTCCTGTGATTGATTGACCTGGCGAACAGTCCTCTGCTGACAACGGGGTATAAAAAAGGGACTTCTGAGTAAATGAGCGTCGTTAGACTCCGAACCGCTTGGAGCCATGAGGGTGATACTGTTGGCTGTGGTTTACATTCCGTTCACCGTGGCCGTGGAACGGTAAGAAAACACATCCAGCATCGCTGGCGCGTCTCAGCTGGCTTCCCAGGGTGACCCGTGCTTGTTGCTACCTGGGGTCTCAAGAAAGAAACACATTTAAAAAAAGAAAGAGTATATGAGAGGTCTAGAAAGGAGAAACAGTTCATTTTTGTGTGTTTATTTTATTTGCGTAGAATCCCCCTCGTTAAATTCAAATCTATCAAGAAACAGCTGAAGGAAAAGGGAGAATTAGAGGAATTTTGGAGGAATCACCACCCTGACGTTTTTGCCAGGAGGTACCTGCATTGCTTCCCTGCAGATATTGCTTTATCAGCAGGAACCACTTCAGAAAGGCTGTATGATTACATGAATGTAAGTACAGTTTTGGTAATGCAATCATAAGGACTCGTTGTTCTCTTGAAGGCAGATTTTTTTCCCCAGCACTTTGCAGGTCTAGTCTCTCAATGAAATTATAGAGCTTGAGATGGCTCATCACTCTGCTCTGTAAATATTAGATCATAAAAAAATTAGTTTACCAATCTGCAAAATAAAGCACATATAGATCTAGGTTAGCATGGGACCTGGGTAGAAAGCTGATGTAGTCCAGCAGTGATAGTCCTGTGACAAGTTTTATTTTTGTATAGACCTGTATTGGACTTGGTAGGTCTCCAAACAAATGTGGAAGGTTTGCCAGTATCAGTCTTGGCTCAGGATTGGGTTTTTAGAAGCAGAATCTGATTACTTCATTTAGATCTTGTCCTGGTTTTGGCTGGGATAGAGTTAATATTCTTCCTAATAGCTGGTATAGCTGGTATAGTAGCGAGCAGCTGTGCAGTGCTTAGCTGCAGGCTGGGATTAAATCATGACAGCTGTATTCTGTTTATCAGAAACTTGCATGTTTGCATGTTATAAAAAAATCCCCCAAATCTCATTTATTTGATCACATGGAGTTATAAATCAGTGATAACAAAGACTAGAGTAGAGTTTTTATTTTTCTGCTTTTACCTCCTGAGCTTAATGTGTATTAAATATTGGAGACTGACCTGGGTCTCGCACTAACCTGGCTGAATTTACCAACTAAACTGAAAAAGGAAAAATATGAGCTTCATTGGATCTCAGACAGGCAAGTCAGCAGGTCAACCATTTTGTAAACTCTCCTTCCTTTCATTTTGTCCATTTGGATGGTCTCTGTTTTCTGTTTTAATTGGTTCTTCTGTTATGCTTATCTAAAGGAAAGCTAAGTTCTAGAAATGTTGTGGAGGCTGCATCTGGACAGGGAAGGAAAGGGAAAGCCAAATTAATTCAGCAAGAACTTCCTGACACTTGAGGGGCATAAAGAAATATGTCAAGATGAGCTAGAGATGTGTGTGAAGAACAAAGGAGACTGAAACATTTTGGCCTGCTTTAAAGCTTGTCAAAGAGGGATAAATCTCAAAATGACAAAAGAAAACTCACTTCCCCAGTACATCCAGCTAGCACCAGGAACAGTTTTGTGGAGGTTTCAGTGCAGTGTGTGTGTGGTTTTCCTGGTTTTTTTTTTTTTGGATGAATATGTCTTAGAGCTGCCTCACTTTACAGATTAATCGATAAAGGTTTGTTTAATACAGGAAGGAATAAAATCCTGCTGAATAGCTGGATATTCTCTTAAATGGCACGCTTGCTTGCCTTTTCATGATTATCTCATTCAGACCTTAAACTCCGGGGTCAGAAACTATATTCAGTGTATTAACAAGTATGCACTGGAAGATGCATATTCAAGTATTTGTATTGCTACAAAAGGCTTGGCACTGGCTATTGCTTTTCTATCTGCATTTGAATTCCAGAAATGCCTCTTCCTAAAAATAGGTCTCTTAATGCTGAAGTGCTCTTCCAGGGCCAGATAGGGGCACTTAGACACTTGCATTCGGGATGTGGATAAGCTCTTCACTCCAGCATTCCCGTGTTCACAGATTATCTCTAGCCTCTGTTGGTATCCAGGGATGATGGTCAGTGGTTTCTTTATCTGCTGGATGAACTTTGTTCAGTACATCAGATACAGTCTGTGCAACTGAATTCATTTTTTGACTTGCTAATAGCTGCTAATTATGAAGGAAAAAGCCCAGCCACATATGACAGCATTTGTGCCACCGGTCGGAGCCCTCTGAGGCCGGCGGAGGCGGGTCGTGCTGTCTTTGCATCACTGATTTCTTACTGACATCAGTAGGGAGCTGCCTGAAAGCCTGCGTGGTGGTGCGAGAGCTTATTCTTGGGGTTGACCTTGCCACCGCTGAAGTTGGTGCAAGAGGGCTTGTTGACTTCATGGGGAACCCAACTGCATGTTTGCTTAAAAGGCTTTAAAAATGCCGCGCTGTTACGCATGCAGCTGGAGTGAAATCAGCTGCCCGCAGCCACTCGTGGAGCAAGACACACTTCCCTGTGGCATGCATTTACGTTTAAATGAAATTGCACCGAATCCCCTGAGAAAGCCTTGCGGGATGGTCCCAAGTCTGCTTTTTCCTTAGGAATAGCTGACCAGGAGGCAGCCTGGGGCTGACCGGGTTGTTCCTCCCCCAGGCACAGTACTACGGAGTTGTGAGCGTCGGCACGCCGCCCCAGAGGTTCACCGTCGTCTTCGACACCGGCTCCTCCAATTTTTGGGTCCCTTCGGCTTATTGCATCAGCGAAGCATGCAGTAAGAAACGTTACCCTCCCTTATGCTCCTCGTGCCTTCAGGTACCTTGGCCACCTCTCCTTTCCCAAGGAGCTCGCCTGCAGCAGGGATTTGGGAGGGGAGGATTTGGAGCAGCCCTGAGGACCGCTCTCCCCTCCCCGGTTTGCTCCTCCGTCTCGGCCCCTCCGTGCCACCCGCAGGGCAGGTGCCGGCGGCAGCCGCCAAACGTCCCTCCGCACCACAAGGTGCCTGACGTAAAAGGCATGAAAATAAAACCAGGAGAGCCACGAATAGGGGTGGAAATGTGGAAATGCCCGTTTTTCTTTTAATTTGTCTTTAAAACCCAAAATAACCTCCGAGGTACGGAAAAAACGGGGTGCCTGGAGGGGAACGGGTACCTCTGTCGACACCTTCCTTGTAAGACAACGAAAAACCTGTCTCGCCTGCACCTTGGCCGGTCGTGCATCGAGGAGGGGGTGCGTTGCCGAGGCCTCCCCTCGGTGCACAGGTGTCATTTGTTTTGTGTAGGGGTGCACCAGAAATTTAAGTCCTTTCTGTCGGATTCGTATGAGCACGGAGGGGAAGCCTTCTCCTTGCAGTACGGCACGGGACAGCTTCTGGGCATTGCTGGCAAAGACACGCTGCAGGTGAGCGTCCACCTAAAAGGGGTGTCCGGCTCCAGTTCAGCCAGGTTCTCAGGGTGGTTTAGATACTGGCCTTGCCCTGGAAACCTTGCCTGGCTTAGGCAAGGGCAGGGCGAGGTCTTACCAAGCCAGATATTGAGAAGTGTGGGTGCCACTCTGGCTTTGGGCTACCCAGACAAATCCTTAAGGTTTTATTTTGCATTTCTGCTTCTCTCCTTGGGTCCTGTCCCGGGTTTATGAAGAAACATCCACAGAATTAAGGTATTAAAGGGAATCGGTGCAGCCTACCCACCAAATGGGCACCTGCTATGTTGATGCAAGTCACACAAGGATATCCAGGCTTTATAAACTGAATGAATCCGTTGATACGGATCTGAAACATGGCTAATTTCTTGTAATTGATGGTGTCTTTGCTTTCAATTATGGGGTTTTTTGTACCAAACAGATAAGTAACATCTCCATCAAGGGACAGGACTTTGGCGAGTCGGTGTTTGAGCCAGGAATAACCTTTGCCCTTGCCCACTTTGATGGCGTGCTGGGCTTGGGCTACCCCTCCTTAGCAGTGGGCAATGCTCTGCCTGTGTTTGACAGCATCATGAACCAGCAGCTGGTAGAGGAGCCGGTCTTCTCTTTCTATCTGAAAAGGTCAGTCTTTAAGGTGACACTGCCAAAAAAAGAAGTAAATCTGTTTTAATTGTTGGTAGAGACAACCATGCATCTGTATAAAGCTTTAACTCTAGAAAGTAATTTCCCCCATTTCTTGTTTTTTGGTGGTTTTTTTTTTTTCAATTTGACACTGAAACATATGGAGTGAAAAGGAAAAATGTTATGGGGAGGACCATGAATTTTTGGATGGAGAGTTATTCTTGTTGGAGCTGGTCATAAACAAAAGAAAAGCTCCCAGCTCAGACTCACCATGTCTGAGGTGCCAGAGGTTTCCTTCTGGCCTATGGAGATGAGCAGAAATGCCGAGCTACACCCAAGTAGCCACATTTAAGAAAAAAATGTTGTTCCCTAATCTAGACCTAGCTGTAACTCCACCAATTTATCCAGTGTTTATTCTGAGGTGAGAGTAGCAACTGGCTCAACCTGCTCCTGATGCCTATCTTAGCCCTTGGCAGCCTACAGTAAGTCTTCTCAGAGGTTGCTTGGAGGCTCTGAGTTGGGACATATGCAGTTATAATTTAGAAATAATCCCTTCCAGCCATCCATATCTGAATTTAGAAAGGGCTGTGGTTCGTCTTTTGCTTTTTAAGTGTAATCTCATGGGTGCATGCTGGCACACTCCCATGTCTGTTTTAACCTGCCTTCTGCTTTCAGAGGAGATGACACCGAGAATGGTGGTGAGTTGCTTCTGGGGGGGATAGACGATTCTCTCTACAAAGGTTCAATCCACTGGGTCCCGGTCACCGAGAAAAGCTACTGGCAAATACACCTGAACAAGTATGTATGTATGAAATACCTGGTGGAATTTATCTCGTGAGTAAAACCTGCAGAGACAGAAACACCTGGTGATACAGATGCAGGAGGACTCAGCTGCAGTGTTTTACCCTTGTGCCTCTCAAAGAGGGGGTTCACCAGGATGAGACCGGGGTTTATTAGCTCTCTAAATCTGCTGTGACATGGGTAGCTGGTTTCTGGGGGAGCATGTTAATATGTTTTGATATGATACACCAGTGGTCAAGCTGACTCTTGGCGGACTATTCAGTTAAGGCACCCAGGAACTGAATCCAGCTCCGGGTCCTGCTCTCATCCTTCCTGTTAACCTTGGTCAAAGTAGTCAGTGTCCCTTCGTTCCTCCTCCAGCTGCGTAAATCGATGAGGACACATCCCTGTGTGTGGGGACAAATTTTTTAAGTCCTTTTGCTAGGACTTAAGAAAAAAAGGAGAGTTTATCATCTCTGGAGGAAAGGGCGGGCAACTTGGGAGGAGTACAGGGATCTTAGATCATACAGAGAGAAAATTAGAAAGGCGAAAGCTCAGCTAGAACTAAATCTGGCCACTATCATAAGGGACAACAAAAAATGTTTTTACAAATATGTTAACAGTAAAAAGAATTCCAAGGAGAATATCTATCCTTTAATGGATACAGAAGGGAACGTAGCAACCAGTGATGAGGAAAAGGCCGAGGTACTTAATGCCTTCTTGGCCTCAGTCTTTAATAGTGAGTCCAGTCATCCTCAGGGTACTCCACCTCATGAGCTGGAAGGTAAGGATGGAGAGCAGAACATACCCCCCTTAATCCAGGAGGAATTAGTTAGGGACCTGCTACGCCATCTGGACACTCACAAATCTATGGGACCTGATGGGATCCATCCAAGAGTACTGAGGGAACTGGCAGAGGTCCTTGCCAAGCCACTCTCCATCATCTATCAGCGTTCCTGGTCAACAGGGGAGGTCCCAGAGGACTGGAGGCTTGCCAATGTGACTCCCATTTATAAGAAGGGTCGGAGGGAGGACCCGGGGAACTACAGGCCTGTTAGCCTGACCTCGGTACCGGGAAAGATTATGGAACGGTTTGTTTTGAGAGCACTCACACGGCAGCTCCAGGATAAGAGGGGGATCAGGCCCAGTCAGCATGGGTTTACGAAAGGCAGGTCCTGCTTGACCACCCTGATCTCCTTCTATGACCAGGTGACCCGCCTAGTGGATGAGGGAAAGGCTGTCGATGTTATTTTCCTAGACTTCAGCAAGGCCTTTGACACTGTCTCTCATGGCATACTCCTGGAGAAGCTGGCGTCTCGTGGCCTGGATAAGTGCACTATTCACTGGGTGAAAAACTGGCTGGATGGACGAGCCCAGAGGGTCGTGGTGAATGGGGTGAAATCCAGTTGGCGGCGGGTCACAAGTGGTGTTCCCCAGGGCTCGGTGTTGGGGCCAGTTCTGTTTAATATCTTTATCGATGATTTGGATGAGGGGATTGAGCGCACCCTCAGCAAGTCTGCAGACGACACCAAGTTGGGAGGCAGGGTCGAACTGCTTGAGGGTAGGGAGGCTCTACAGAGAGATCTGGACAGGCTGGATCGATGGGCTGAGGCCAACTGTATGAAGTTTAACACGGCCAAGTGCCGGGTCCTGCACTTCGGTCACGGCAACCCCATGCAGCGCTACAGGCTTGGGGAAGAGTGGCTGGAAAGCTGCCCGGCAGAGAAAGACCTGGGGGTGCTGGCTGACAGCCGGCTGAATATGAGCCAGCAGTGTGCCCAGGTGGCCAAGAAGGCCAACGGCATCCTGGCCTGTATCAGGAACAGTGTGGCCAGCAGGAGCAGGGAGGTGGTTGTTCCCCTGTACTGGGCACTGGTGAGGCCGCACCTCGAGTCCTGTGTTCAGTTTTGGGCCCCTCACTACAGGAAAGACATTGAGGTGCTGGAGCGTGTCCAGAGAAGGGCAACCGAGTTGGTGAGGGGCCTGGAGCACAAGTCTTATGAGGAGCGGCTGAGGGAGCTGGGGTTGTTCAGTCTGGAAAAGAGGAGGCTGAGGGGAGACCTTATCGCTCTCTACAACTACCTGAAAGGGGGTTGTAGTGAGGTGGGTGTTGGTCTCTTCTGTCAGGTGTCTGGAGATAGGACAAGAGGAAATGGCCTCAAGTTGAGGCAAGGGAGATTTAGGTTAGATATTAGGAAAAATTTTTTTACTGAGAGGGTTGTCAAACATTGGAATGGGCTGCCCAGGGAAGTGGTTGAGTCACCATCCCTGGAGGTATTCAAAAAGCGAGTGGATAGGGAACTCCAGGGCATGGTTTAGGGGGCATGGTTAATGGTTGGACTCGATGATCTTGAAGGTCTTTTCCAACCGAAATGATTCTATGATTCTATGAAATTCATCAGCAGGCGGCAAATGATGAGGGCTGTAGGAGGCCCGAGAGAGAAAAGTGGGTCCACAGAGAAGACATCTTCCTCATGCAGTTTCCTTTGATTAATTTCTTGTCTTGTAAAGACATTCTTATCTTTTAAGACTGGCAAAGCTTGGCAGCTAGTTTTAACTTCAGTCTGCACTCCAGTACTTCAGCTAGCAATAGTATGCTGCTTCAGTCACAGTGTATATGCCATTTCCTTAAAGATGCTTTGTTTTTCACTTGCAGTATAAAGATCCAGGGTCGGGTGGCATTTTGCTCCCACGGCTGCGAAGCCATCGTTGACTCGGGCACTTCTCTTATCACTGGCCCCTCTTCACAAATCAGGCGATTACAGGAGTATATTGGGGCAAGTCCGTCGCATACTGGAGAGGTAAAAACCATAGAGCCAGAAAACAGCCAGAGAGGAAGAGAAACTGCTATTTGGTGCAACGAGCTTATAGGGTGGGAAAAAAACTGAAATAACTGTTCAGAAAGGTCTCAGGGAAAGCCTGGATTCCAGGACAGCACTGGATTCAGAGCCAGGCTGGTTTTGACCCATCTGCCTTGCTTTGCTGCCCCAGCCCTCGTCCCTGATGTCCACCTCCTCTCCTGTACTCGTCAGTGCTGGTGTGTAAGGAAATAACAGGGGTGTCAGTTTGAGGAATCGATCTCTACATCAGAGAGAATTTTCTTTCGCAAAATCGGAGGAGCGCTTCCTTTCAAAGTCCCTGGCGATAGCTGTCGGCTGGCTCGAGCCAGGAGGGGTTTGGTGCTGACGGCCAGCCCTGTCAGCAGCGAATGGAAAGGGAAAGGTATCGTAATTACAGCCCGATAATGGCTCCACTGACAGCACCTCTGTCAGCTTGCAGCGGAGCAGACGGTGGTGTGCCGGGGCTCCCGGGAGGGATGCTCAGCTCTGATGCTCGCAACGCTGGCTCCTGCCAGATGAGCCACGGGGTGTGGGACAGACCTTGCTGTCTCTCCTTCTCCCTCCTGAACCTTATTCCTCTGTCTCCTCGCTGGTTTCCCTCTCCTCCCTGCCGCTCTCTTCTGCATCCCCTTTGCCGATGCTCCCCACCGCTCCTCCTCGTCCCTGCCCGCCCTCCGAGGAGCACCTCCACCTCCTCCAGCAGGCCAGCACAGCCTCCATGTATCACTTCACGCTCTCCCTGGCCCCACACCTGCAGTCCCCAGCTCCCCACGCCTCGCGTGGGGGGCTCGCGTGAGCCGAGGTTGCTCGAGGTAGGTGAGGCTGTCCCACCGCCTTTCCCACGGGGCAGGCAGGGATGGCTCTCTGCCGCCCTTCGCACCTTCCTGCCATGGCACGACCGAACCCTCGTAACATCTAAAAGTGTTGAGATAACAAGCCTGAGACGGCTAAACCCACCCGCCTCCAGGGAAAGAGCAGTTTATTTTTACCGTCCCTTATTGCTGGCCCTTGGCTGACTCCCACGGGTAATTACTACATCGCCACAGCTCCAGTGCCCCAAGCACAGCTGCCACGTACGGCTTCTGTTAACTTCGTAGTTGTCTTGATCCTGACACAAAGCTGCACTTGGAAGAAAATTCTTTGCTCTGGGCAACGATCAAAGACAAAGTGGACCTTTAATCTGCCTCCTTTTGTAAGAGGAGGACCTGGAGTGTGGCATCTGTGTAACTCCTGAGGCTTCTGATTCTTTCTCAATTAACCCTTAAATTTTGTTTTCATTCCAATTTTCAGATACATGTCAAACAGTATGCTTTAGTAACAAGTTGGTTTTATAATGGTACATACTAATGGATATAGATAAAATATGTATTTCCAATGCATTTATATTAGCGTAATGTAAACAAGAAACAGGCTGTTGCAGTATATGTTTATATACTCCAGTGCTGACGTAAGAGCACTCAGCCAGTATCTCAGAGTCTGCAAAAAAGCATCCTGAAAATAAGACTTTCTATGACTGTTTTTGTAGAAACCCCAGACAGGCTGAGTATATTGGCTCAAATTTATTCCGGTATAAGTGGGTGCATCCATCAGTGATTTTATCAGAACTTTTATCTCTTTCCAGCAAAGATTAATTTGTTCTGGACATACTAGCTGTGTAAATGAATTATGTCTTGCTTCTCTTATCCCACAAACCATTATACTGGCTTTTTTACCCTTGTCCTCTGTATCCCACGGTTTATTTTTTCTAATGGTATGATACCTGATAAGTATACACAAGATTTAGAGCTATGTTTTCATAAAGCAGATTTAACAACAACAAAAAGTAGATTCTTCCTTCTAGGAAGCCTCTAAAACAATGACTTTAAACACTACAGTTTACAGCAAAGATCCCTCTGGGGCTTGGAGCATTCTGCAGTGCCATTTAACACACCAGTTGTTTCATGAAATAACTAGAAAGGCCAGGAAATGATCTTCTGTGTTACTGTAAGTGATTGTATTATTTATGGAAATTAATGACCATGCCAGAGTTTAGTCCTCCTTCTGCTCTTTCCACTGCAGGGCAGAGTATAAGCATAAAGTGCTGTATTCCTCACTGGCTTTTTTCCCCTAAAATGACGATGTTACGGGAGGGAGTGGGGTGAAGCCGCAGCCATAGGACCCTCCTCGCGTGGGCTGGGGGCAGCTCCCTCCAGCCCATCCAGGCCAGGGCATCGGAGGACTTTTGCTCAGCAGACCTTGCTAATACGGGTTCGCTGGGGCTCACACATTCAGTTTTGCTTCCGAGTTGTATGGCGGGGACGTCGGAGTCCCCCTTCGCCTTGTTCCTTTTGGGGCTCACAAGGGTTTTCATCAGCCCTGGGTCTGTAGGGGCTTTGGTGCAGTGGTCCGGGCTGCTAGGCTGGTTTGACCCAGTGCAGGAGCTGGAAAGCTGGAGGGCAGTGTTGGGCCATAAGTCAGCCTGATGCTGCTTCTCTGTAGTAAATTCACTATTACCTGCCGCAAAAGTCTCGAATTCAAAGGGCAATACTTAAAAAAAAAAAGGCAAACCGATCCCGTCTCAAGCAGTGCATCGCATACAGTTTCTCGTAGACTGCAGAAGACTCTCCAGCTTGCCTCACATAAGCTTCACCATCGGACACCACGAGTACAAGCTGACAGCAGAGCAATACATCGTAAAGGTGCGTATCCGTGGCCTCCCTGTTCCCCGCTCCCCGAGCTGGGGCTGGAGCAGGCGGCCGCAAGGACACGTGCTTTCCCTTCCAGGAGTCTATTGAAGACCAAACCTTCTGCATGAGCGGCTTTCAGTCTCTCGATATCACCACTCGCACCGGCCCGCTCTGGATTTTAGGAGATGTCTTTATGTCTGCTTTTTACTGCATTTTTGACCGTGGGAATGACAGAGTGGGATTTGCAAAAGCTGTTCATAGGAAGGATTACTACTGAGTTGTAATAGCATTTATTCTGCCTTAACCCAAATGTTAATGTAATGATCTTCAACGCATATGTGAAGGCAGGCTTTAACTGAAACTCTGGACCTAAATGCAGTCGTGTTGTCCCCCTCCAGGTTGTAAGGGCTTTGGGGTGATCCTTGTCCCAAATTATACAGTTTGGTTCAATCTCTGTATGTTTACAACTGAGAAACAATTTTTTCCTGAACAACTGATGGATGCCACAGCTCTCAGGATGAAGTGAAAACAGCTCAGCACTCAGATTTGCAAAAGAGCAGGAAGGATAAAAATGCTGAACAGTGCCAGGCTGACAAGATAGCACTTACAAGTGGGGGAAACTAATCCCTGTCTGGTCTGGGTATCCTTTTTTCTTCTTGTGTGCTAGTTTCCACTTCATTTCCTACTGAATTCCTTTTCCTCATTATTTTCCATGGTTGGGATTTGTCGAACCTGGCTTCCTTAGTGCCGTGTAAATTCTCTTTATATGGGCTTGCTCCAACCAGTTTATATAAAGAATTCGACCGATGCCTGTGTGACCACCATGCTTTCCACTACTGTCCCTTGCACGCAATTCCCTGCTCCTTACACCATCTCTCAAACCTGCTTTCTCCCTTGGGTTCATTCTCACCTGACACTTTTTTCCTCTTTTGGGTCTTGGTGTTTAATGTCCACGTCTTAGGTCAGGCGCTGCTTTTAGCATCTGACACCTCTGCCCGTCGGCCGTGCGGGCAGCTGGGAGCAGCGTCTATTCGCATTACAAAACCCAGACCGCAACCCCGTGCAAAGGGAGCTGCAAAGGGATACCGCAGCGTCCTTCCACCTCACGTGAGTTATGACACCAACACACCAGCACTAAACATCTACGGCCGCTTGCTCAGCCGCTTCTTGCCAGCAACGGCAGCAGCTTCAGCGCCGGCAGAGAAAGAGCCACAGGTCGCCGCGCTGATTTGGCAAAAGAAGATTCACCTAAATTATACTCGTTAGAGTATTTGGATTGCTAAAGCTGTCACTGCCCCCCGTACGTGGGAATAAAACTGAACCAAGCAAAACCTGCTTTGGGCTTAGCGCTGTTTCAGTGTCATTTTCTGTTTTCTTACGGCGGTTTCTGTGCGGCGAGGCCAGAGAGCAGGGGAGGAGAGGGTGCAACAGCAATTGAAAACTCAGGTTGCTCTGTGGCCTGGAAGGGAGAGATGGGGCGTGTTGGGGCTGCTTATATCTCCCTAAAGCTGAAAAATATCTGCAGCCCCAGCCCCGGGCACCTCCCAGGCGGGAGCTGGAGACCAGCCCCGCTGCGGCATCGCTGGGGCAGGGGGGGACACCATCGCTGGGGCAGGGGCTGGTGGTCCCGGGGGACTTGCCGCTGCCGCCTGTCTGGATGTGGCTGGCACAGACCAAACGCAACGTCCATTAGTGGCCTTGGCAGCATTACGATCACGGCCCTTTAGATTTCAAGGCTTCCGTTGTAAGACGCAGTATTACTAAAGCGAGACGGTTTACATGTAGGTAGCTCTGAAATAGTATTTCAGATCTTGCCTTCCAGTATGAAATACTCCCTCTCCCCGGCGCATGCTTTCATGGCTCTCTATTTGCAGCCACATTGTGTTATACATTTGGCATCCAGGCTATCAACCTCTAGCAATGGGGCCTCTGCTGCCAGTCGTCTCTTTTTGCGGACAAGATTGAGCTGTACGAAGTTACCGTGTGTGTTCAGGCCAATCTTGACTAGTTTCCCCTTTGTCCATATTACTCTTTAAAGAACAGAGTGACCATGAGCTAACATATTTGTCTAGAAAATGTCATTTGTTTGGTCGTAAACCAAGACAAACATCTATAAAGCCCTACCACCTGTTTAACAGCAGTGGGGTATTTTTTTCTCTACTATGCAGCAGACTTAACACTCTGGCATATATCCATTATTTCTAAAATACGTATATATTCCTCAAACATGAGCTTGCAGTCAGAGTTAGAGATCTGTTATTTATGACGGAGGATTTTAAGGGTGGTGGGACATGTCCCTACACCCGGTTGGTCCCTGCACCGACATCTCAGCTCCACGAATTCCAGTGCAGAGCATGAACACATCCTAGAAATATGTGGAAAGTCAGGCAGCGCGTGCAGGGACCGGCCCTCTCTTTGTTCTGATATATCTCATCCTGCTCAAGATTTAACACCATTTGATGGGAGCAAGCTGCTGCTCTGGCCTGTTTGTCTATCCTGGCTCTGTTCTCTCCTCAGTCTTTTCCAGCTTTGCCAACTTCTGTAGGTCTGCCTCACTGTTCGTGGTAGACATCAAGCTGGCTTGAGTGGTAGGTCGAACCTTTGCCAGAAGTGCTTCTTGACAGTTCAGTACAGTCAAGACAACTGTGTTTCTCAAAGTGCCTTTATTCACGCAATAATTCAACCTTGTTTATACCAGTGAACATGAATTGTAAATTGTTGGGTTTGCTAAAATAGTCCATTTACCATGCTAAGGCAAATAGTTTACCGAGAGAAGTGCCTAAAAGAGCACATAATCCCAAAGATAATTTAATAAAAATCAGAGCCTGCAGATGTTTGCAAAAATGAGAACAGACTAAATGAGGAGAGGAAATTTTTCTGATAACTCATCCCAGCACTAGCTTCTTTACGAGCAACCAACAGAATATTACAGCTAACCTGGAGCTGGCCCGCTCTGTGTGCGATGCTATTTGTGTATTGCAGATTACATTGCGGGACTTCAGAGCTGTCATTCTTAATTTAACACGCGTCTCCATGTCTAATAGACACCTCCGTGGGACTTAACTGAAGCTTTTATCTACCTAATGGCTACCGTGTGGCCACCCTGAGCCTCCATCAAAGAATGAATGCAGTTGCTGGGCCAGGGAGTGCTGGCAGAGTGAGTGGGAGAGGTAGCAAAATCATCGCTCCCGAGATGCGTAACGTCCTGGTGGAAAGCAGCAGTGTGCGTCCTAGGGAGCGGCCAGGCTGAGAAGAAGGTGATGGAGGATGAGCAGAGCTGGACAATGAGAAGCTAGGAAGGTTTCTTCAGGCTTAGCAGTGCAGGGATGAAGCATGCTGGTGTCTGGGTTGGGGAGGACGACCACTCTGCTCCAACACCTTAAGCCCTGGTAGAAGCTGTGTGAAGGAGGAGAGTGAGGAGGTGTGGTGGGACCGGACCCTCAGTGCAGATTTGTAGTGGGCACGCTACAGTCATCTCTAATTTCTGGCTTAAATTCCCTTATGCAGTTCCTCAAGCTTACATACCGCAAGGAGAGAGCTAGATAATAGGCCAGACTGTCTCCACAGCTGCTGAAAACCCTTCCTATACATGCATGGCTGGGAGGGGTATGGCCAAACTCCCCCCAAACCTGTATTGCTCTCCTGACTTTAACAAAGTGCTATAGAGGAGTGTTTCAGGCCCCCAAGGAGAGCAGCAGTTACTTTAACTTTGTGTCTAGCTGTGTGACTGGAGCTGTCTGGGCATCCTTAAAATGTATCATTTATACTTAAAATTTACCATTTATTAAAGTTAAGCTCACTGGTAAATGGAGTTCCTTGGCAGTTGCAGATGCAACTAAATTGAGAAAATATTGAATTGAAAAGTGTGGCTTCAGCTAAAAGAAGAAATAGGGAAGAAAGAAGGAATGCTGGAGGAACATCTTTTTTTCTCTGCTGACGTAGGGAAGGGAAAACTATGCGTTTCCACCGTTGTCACAGGCCAACAGAGTCCTCTTCCCCAGGGAGAGTCAGCAGCCTGGGGCTCTGATGACTGAAAAGCTAGAGGATGCTGCCAGAAGCTGGGTATTGCCTAGTAAAGGCCAGCCAGAAAATAGGACTGCTAGGCTAAGGTGCTGTTTATTTCAACATAATTTCACTTTGTTGAGGTTCTCGTTTTGTTGGTCAAACCTGAACATCGCAACCTGATTTGCCTGAGGACTTGTTGTGGAGTGGCAAGGGTGAGGTTGCACCAGAACACCTCACTCCAGAACTGTGATCAAACCTCACTGCTCAGCTGCTGTCAGACACTGGCGTCACCTCATCTCATGGTGCGAAGAAGTGCCTCCGTAGGTGCCTGGGAAATCTGCGCTTGGCTTTTCTGCATGCCTGAAATTCCCATAATATGAGTTTAAACAGCTCTTCCTTGGGCTAAGTGTCCTCTGCTTCCTAAAGCGATGGGGATACATGTGCTTTTGTCCAGTGTCTTTGAAGGATTTGAAAGGGTGGCACTGCTCAGACCGTGTGTAACGCACACCAACAGGAGCCGGTTCCCAGACCGAAACAAAGCTGGATGAAGCAGAAGTGGGGAGGGTGGTTGATTTGTTTTCAAAGCCCCCCCAGATGAGATAGCAGAGTCCTGCTCTATGGGATAGCCAACTGGAAGGGCTCCTCACCTACGCTGTTGGCCAGAGGAGCAGGAGCAGGCAGGTCCATTCATTCCCTTCCCAGCTTCAGGGGGTCCTGAAGACTCCCAGGAGCCACTGGTGCTACCAGTTACCCTGGCAGAGATGCTGGTTTGTTGTCTGAAGTGCAACCTTCAGAGGTGGGTGGACTTGCTGTCCAGACCACTTGCTGGCTGTTGCAGCCCCATAATTTTCTGCATCTTCCCCTCCCTCTGTTCTTCCCAGCCCCTGAGCTACCTGGTCATTCCCTTGTCCAGGGAGACCACCTACTTGGATACTCACTTGTAGGGGAATGCTGGCATCGCACGCTGGACTGTGTTTGTGTAGACGTGGGTGAGAGCTAAAAGCAAAGAGCTGCCACTGCTCTCAGGGTCTGCTTTGAGACTTCTGGCAGGAGCAGCAGAAGAAAGGCCAGGCTGCTACTGGCAGGTTTAGGGAGGTGGCTTGGCCACCCCTGGAGCAGCAGGAGCCACCTAATGCTGTCTTGGTTTTGGGTTCAAGGAGAGTGTGTGTGGTACGTCTGGGCAGCATGGGAACAGGGGAGGGAGGAAGGAAGCGGAGAGCAATTTTTGTTGGCGGTCCTGGGCCATTTGGTTGTCTCCCTGGGAGGACTGCAGCCTCTGCGCTTCCAGCTGAAGATCTCCGCAAGAGTGGGGCCCTAAGCTCAGCTGCCCTTGCAGCTCCATCACCTCTTGAGAGAGAGCCACAGCCCTCCCATCACGAGGGAGCGATGGGAATGGCCTTTTACAATAAACAGCCACTTGGTATGCCACATACGTGCTGCAAGGAGCAGAGACCAAGGCTCAGCCCTCCCATGCCCAGCTCATCAGCAGTTTTACCTCTTCCATTTTTCTTAATGAGGTTAAACATTTAATCCTTTTATTTTTCTGCTGTGTAGTGGCATAGCTTCAGCAGGAGCGGGGGCAGGCTCTTGCCCCGCACAAGCGAGGAGCCTGATTTTTCACGCGTTCCACCAGGCAGTGAGAGATGGCGGGCTGGATCTCTCCAGGCTGAGGAGGGAATTGAGCCCACAGCTCCCCTTCCACGTGAGTAGAAACCAAAACTGGTGGTGGATCTTACAAGGATGTCATGGACCTTAATCTGAAGGAACGGCCAAAGGTAGCCGTGTTCAGGGTGGATCCAAAGTGGAGAGAGCCACCTCCGCTCTTCTGATAACCTTAGTGTTTCCTCTAGGTGAGCCTACACAGCTCGCTGCCATGTGCACTGGCTGGTTTGCATCCACTCCTGAGGCTCCCAGTTCTCCCCATAAATGTTTTCCCCACAGGGTCATAGATTTCAAGCCAGCAACCAAGTGGCTTAAAGCGTGTCACCAGAATGCCTCCTATTTAGGTGGCCAAATCCTCTGTTGGATCTCGTTCAGGACTTGTCTGAGCATCATGTCTGCACTTTCAGCAAATCTGTGTGAGAACCACTTTCAAGAGAAGATGAGAAGTTCAGTCAAACCCAGGGGAAGCACAGTCAAAGTTTTTTTTCACTTTTCTCATTAGAAAATTCTACTATGGCTGTTTCTTTACTATCCAGGTTTTCCCATAAGTGCTGCATCTCAAATGTCTCTGGAGCAGCAGCAGAAGTAACATTTTTTCCATCGCTGAAGGTCCTTTGTTGTGAAGTTGTCCCAGAATCTGTTAAAGGCGTTGCGGTGTCAGCATTTGACAGTGTACTATGACTATGGAAGCTCGGTAAACTCCATCTCTGAAGGTTTCTCTCGTGATCTGTTATGAAACCGGCTATGTTACTACCATGGGGTTCATGTTTGGGCTCCCCTATCACAGTAGGAAGTGACTGATGCACCTCAGAGCCTGGGAGGTATGTAGTCATTTCGGGGGGGAAAAAAGGATGGTCCAGAAGAGTCACATTTGCCTCAGTTAGGCTCCTTTGGAGCATCTCTTCTGTCATGCTTGCGGCACGCTCTGTTTGCAGATCTGGTTTGCCCACCACATCAGCTACTTTCTCCTTGGCTTCAGAGATGACGACCTCAGGAACAGGCTTGTTTGTCTCGGATGAGGTGTCACTGTCACCGAACTGTGCCTCGCTCCTTGAGGTTTCAGTTATGGGTCCTAGATCTCTGCTACTGTGAAGTCTGTTACTTCTGTCAAAGCCTTCATATTTCTTCTTGAAGCTGGAGGTAGAGTGTCTCCCTCTTGTGTGCATTTCCTGCAGCCGTCTGATGTGCCCCTTTTCATCTGCTGGGAAAAACACCGAATTCTCACTTGTCTGACGACTGTAGCGGCGGTGAGCCGGGGACGAAGGGGCCTCATGGACGCTGAGAAATCTCTTGACTTTTCTCAGCACTGAACGTTGTCTTCGGTGTTTCTCCTCTTCCCACGGCCACTCTTCCCCATAGAGGAATTCGGTATCAGCCAGCCTGCCAAATAAAGTCAGGTAGTAGGTGTCACTTACGTATAGGAAGCATGTGGTCTGCATGCACGTATATCCTTGCTGTCTCAGCTGGAAGACATAGGAACCAAGGCCCTCATGTGACCCCAAGGAAGGGCATGGAAGGGGTGAAAAAAAGGGATGAGGGTGCCAAGAAATAGTGCCTGTGCCTTTGGACCAGCCAGAGCACACAAAAAGCTCTCCACATCCACGTGTCTCTTCTCTGGAGGACTGGGAGGGCATCCAGCCACGCACCCAGCCCCATTTCCCGTTTGGGTTGCAGCCCTCTACGGCAGCTCCACACATTAGGCTTGTGCTTAGGGTGAGGGAAAGGGGAGAAGGAAACCCTGCTCGATGCTGTAGATACTTTTTCAGGAGAATCCTTTGGGCAAAAATAACAACAGTGAAAAAGCTACCCCTGGAAGCAGAGCGTGACCATTTCAAAAAACATTGGAATTACTCAGATGGCCAAATCTCACGTACTTCTGGGGCACGACAGTGTGTCTGAAAGTCCCACCTGTACCTGGTACTCTTCTGCCCAGCTTCGGTGGGTCATGAGAACAACTGTTGCTGTGTCTGCCAGGCAATCCAGGACACATTACTGACTCAGTGCACCCCAGAAGACAAGCCAAACCGGCCCAGTTACCTGTCCTAAGGGGAAGCATGGCAAAGGGGCTCAGGCCAAATCTGAGGTGACGAGCACAGGGAGGCAACGCTAGCCTGGAAGGGCAGAGGAACTACATCCAGCATTTGTGAAGATCATAGAACAGTTTGGGTTGGAAGGGACCTTTAAAGATCGTCTAGTTCAACCCCCCTGCAATGGGCAGGGACATCTTCAACTGCATCAGGTTGCTCAGAGCCCCGTCCAGCCTGACCTGGAGTGTTTGCAGGGTTGGGGCATCTACCACCTCTCTGGGCAACCTCTGCCAGATGTTGGCTTGAGGGGACTGGAGAAGACTTTGGATTTGGGTTCAAGTTTTATATATTTGCTTTGGACTTGAATGAATCTTCAGACCTTATTTTTGAAGTCTGCATAAGAACGGTTTTTTTAGAGAGCTGAACAGAGAAAGAGTTCAGAAAAGAAAATAATTAATAAAAAAAGTCAACACATCAGAGCTGTTTGCATTTCACAGGGGCTAACATGGAGCTATTTTTCATTCACTCCCCCCTTCATTTCTTGTGTGAAGTGCTTATTAAAAAAATGTTTGCAGACTTAATAATGTTTCTTCTTTGCCACTTTTTCCCCTAGCAATTGTGGTAAAATGAATTATATTCTATGAGTTTTTCTTCTTTACTTTTTTACTTTCTTCTTTGCTTTTCTTTTCTTTTGGCCATTTTATAGTTTTTCCAGAAGGAAATAAATTCTGAAAAGGCTGTGTGTGATAAAAGGAGCTTATATAAACCATTGCTCTTTGTAGTAGAATGCATGCAAAAATGGAAAAATAAGAGGAATAAAAATGAGAAAACACCAATTTCTGGGCCAAATGAAGCAAAAAATTAAGCTGATAGAGGCTGGAAAATTTTGGAAAAATCAAAAACTTCTTGAGATAAGTTTTAAAGTTAAAAAAATGGCTATAATTTTTTTTTTTAAATTTTCAGATAAAAACATCTACTTGCCCTGGTATTTGTTCAGACATGGTGGTATTTAGTGAGATCTTACTGACCTGTTCTACATTACAGCATGTCACAAGTGTTTAAACTCAACAGCTTCTAAGCTAAAACTGGCTTATCACTGATTTCTCATATAGATCCTGAGAACATGGGGCAATCATATATCCTCTATGTATTTCTTTATAACAATGGTTCTTGTGTTGATCTCTGCAAATAACTCCTCTTCTTTATCCCTTCACAAAATCTGACTGCTCCAACTTCCATGCCTAGATTATTAGTCAATGAAAAGTCATACAACGTTTAAGATCAATTCTTGTTTACCTTTGCAAAAATCTGGACTGATTTTAGCCATCATCTGCTAACTAAACAAGCAAAGGAATAGCTATTTTGCTAACTGGGGGCTGTATGAAGAAGCTGTAATAAATAAAGAATTATTAAGAAAAGTCAGCCACTGTCTTCAGGTGCCATCCTGTGCTCAGAGACTATCAACAACCCGCCCCTGCAAACATGCTCTATTTATTAATTATACAGTTTAAGCTATGGGTGCACAATTTGTAGCAGCACATGGGCCACTGGAGACATCATCCCACCAACAGCAGCCTGTCCACTCCCTCCTAACATAATTTCCCTCTTCCATCTTCCCGCTCACAGTATCGTCACAGCCTGCAGCCCTGCACTGACTGTCTGTCAATCAGCGTGGGCTGTAGGCATGGTGATCTTTCTGATGGCATTAAGGACCCTTAGTGCCACTCACCCCATTTCAATCGTTGATCCAAGAAATGAAGGAATACAGTAATCAGCAGCTGCTTTTGTGTAGGGCGGCCGGGCAGAGGAATCGTTCCAGTAAATGTCTTTCTCTATCCTTGGTAAGTTCATGTGCATCTCGTCCACCGCCAGAAGTGAGACCTTAGATTTTTTCGGTATAAATCATGTCACTTTCAACATAGTACAGTATACAAAATAATCTGCTTTGTAAACCCTGGGTCAACATTTCTTTCAGAAACCCTTTAAAGTAAGCTGTGTATGCTGGCCTGGGCATTGGGAAGAGACTCAGTATTATAAAATATACCCCCGATACCCTCCTATACTCATGAAAGCATAAATTTTATTGTAACTTGAGTCTTCTATATGCTGCAAAGACATTTGTGTCAGATTGAAGTCCTTTCCTCACGCACGATGTAGTTAAATGGACATGTGATCTTCCACGTGCTATAGGAAGTCTGTGTAGAGTATTAGTTGCGCTTCTTAAAATGTCCAGAGGTTGAGAAGCTTTCTGATAGGCTTCGTCCACATTTTAAGACATTCAGAACCAAGTAGGTGACCATCCTGTTCTAGGGCCTTCCGATGATATATTTTATACAAAGGGCTCTGAGGCACCGTAGCACAAGTAGCCTGAAGTGGTGCTAAGCCAGAGAGCACCTTTGGCAGCGTGAGGGCTTTTCCCACTCCTGCACGTACCTGCCTTGCTTGCTTTTTGCTTAATAAGCTGGTTTGCTTGCCCTGCCCTTGCTCCCTCTAACACTGGGGCTCTGCTTTGCGGTCTCACTGGTCCCCAGCAGACGTGGGGTCCGGCAGCAGCTCAACCCTACGCTTGGCTCTACCTGCAAGGGGAGCGGCGGGTGCCACGGGACTTCTCCGTGTCTTTGGGTCCTTTGTGGCACGACAGACAGGGGCTGGTTGGAAACCGCAATAGATCTGTACCCTGGCTGTCTCACAGCTCCTGCCACTGGGGATGCTGGCTCCTGCGCCGACCACAGATGCTGCTGCCCACGGCAGCATCACAACATGAATCATGGTTATTAGTTCAGGGCCCTGCTTGGTCTTTTTGGTATCTTCATTGCCTTTTTTTTTTTTTTTTTAAAGGAAGGTTCATATACAGTATTGTAATCTCTAGACATTCAGATTAGCGAAACCTGTCCTTATCTACGTGGGAATAGATGGCTTTTGGATTTTGCAGGATTGACCCACATTACGTGTTTTTCCAGGCATAAAGTGAGCTTATAGTTTGAGGTCAGCTGCTTGCGTGTTTAGTCAGGCATCATAAATGCCAAATACCAAAATCAAGATGCATTAGCTTGTAAAAACAAAATCTGGGGATCACAGCCACAGGTACTCCTTCAGGGCAAGAATTTGTTTTGCTGACACTTGTTGCCCTTAATTTGTACCTCAGTGTAAGAAATAGCATTAAATGTAATGATAACCTATGGTACAGTAAAGCTGGAAGTAGAAATAACAACAGCAACCTGTAAATTTCTATCGATGCACCAGTTAGTTTCAAAATCATCATCGTCTTCTCCAAATGGATTAATAAGCTGTTCAGCAACCTGAAAGGAAAATGAGACAGTGAATAGAGGTTGGCATGCCATGTCAGGACTGCTGCCGCAGAGAAAATAGGATCGGATTTTTCTCTCTCTCCCTGCCTGTCACTTGCAATCATAGCTTGAGCTCCCGTATGATGGTTTTGCCAGCCTAGCCAAGGAACAGCTTGCTTTCCCTATAGATTCATACCTCAATGCCTCATTGGTGCTGTCAATCATGATTGTCAGCGCTGGCCTGCTGGGAATTGAGACATGTCTGGGCCATGGTAATTGTCACATAAGATAGTCATTACCTTTCCTTACTGTTGTCTTTGGCTGATTTAAATGAACAGTTTACCAGCTAGAGGCTCTGTAATTGCATTATAGTCTACGATATTCCACCAGCCCATTGGCTCAGTATCCTGGTCCCTGCAGTGGAGTCTGCCAGAGGGAGTACAGCTCGTCTCTCCAGTTCAACCCTCAGCCCCTGCTTCTTTATTGGGGGTGATGCTGACGGCAGCCCTCTGAAGCTTTTCACAAAAAGCAGCCCACCAAAAAACTTGACTCAAGTGGATGCCGTGCATCATGCTAGCCAAAGCCAAGAGTTGGGATCTGAGTTTGTTCTTTAATTCAGCCTGCTGTTTTGGGTTTCTGTGCATGAAATGATTAAAACTGCAGGGGAGAAGCCCATCCTGTGGAAGAGACAACCAGTGAGCTCAGGCACCTCTGTGGTGAGGTGCCTTAGTCTGGGAACTAGGCTGGGAAAGGAAACCTCTCCGGCTGCCCAGAGCCTTATCTAGTCCTGCCCTCCCCCAAGGAATAAATAAATGGAAAAACAACCAGACACTGCCCCCCCATCCCCATGATCACCAAAGTACATCGTGGGGAGGAAACTCATAGCTGCTGGGGGAGAAAAAAAGATGAAACAGGAAAATTTAAAAAAAAAGAAAAAGTTTTAGGCAATTCAGACTGCTTCTCTATTTCTCAGTTCCTTGGGACACTGAGGTTAAATATCCTCACCCCTTCATGCTTTTCTCCTTCTGTTCGTCTTTTTAAGCCCCGGTTTTGAAGCCGATCACATTCTTGCTGACCCTCCCAAGCCATCCTGGTAGTCACCAGGGCCATGCACAGTAGCAGTGGCCAGGTCCTCGGTTTAACGTGGATATGGGTGAAGCGACTATATGATTAAACAGCCCTGCTCATGAACCTTGCCGTGGATGGCTATGATCTAAATAACTTATAATAGTAAGGCAGTCACTCCCTGGCTATTTATTCCTATGTGCCTCTAGGTCGTACCAGTCAGCACTCGCTGACTCTCTTAGGCCACCTCTTCCCAGGCCAGTGGTGGAAGACAACAAATAAACTGCTGAGCAGACAAACACAACACAAAACCCCATAAGGCAGGAGGAACGAAAAGGAGACAGGGGACAGTTCTGCTCACACTCGTTGGCCTGGCCCATGGCATTAAATTTTGGGTATAGCTATGGAAGTGCTGCAATAGGAATGATCCAGACTGCGTTGCGGCTCTCCAGGGAAGACACTGGATCAACTTGGTGTAAACTAGGGGATCACTGCCCCAAAATCCACTGCAAAACCTGCCACATGAGCTAGAAAAAGTGAGCAGGGCTGGGACAGAGGGAACAGCAGCAGTGGCCTTTGCTTGGCTGACCTGGTCCTGGCATGTGAGACACAACTTTATTCTCTGGAAAGGAATGTAGTGCTGGACAACTAAGCCCTGTATTTGGACGATCCATCTATCTCCATAATGAAAATGGGGATTTAGAAGTGTCTCACATGATGGGAAACTTTGCCCCTGTATTGTAGGTATAACAAACCAGGCCCGAGGCCAAGGAATGAGCTCAGTTTAGCCATCATTTCTGAGGAACTGCCAAGTTACTGGAAGTCAATAGCTGAGGGCCCTTTCTGCAGCCTGGCAGCCAAAGCCCGATGCACTCAGCAGGAAACCGGCTGTAACCTTCAAGACAGAAATATCCTGACTCGGGGGCACTGCAGGTTTGGACAAACCTCCGGTCCGAGGGAGCGCTGCCAATATTAAATTTGCTTTTTCAAACTGCTTCTCCTCCCTTTCATTGCCTTATGCAGAAGATTTTTCAGTTAAAATGGCATCTCCTACCTGCCGTAGCCAGGAGTTGGCTGGAAGCCCTGAGCCCGACTGGGAGAGATGCTACTAACAGCCTTGGGTGCCGATGAAGGGGAAACCATTCCCCCATTCATGGACGCTAGCAGGGCGGTCAAGAGGAACAGCTTACGGTTTTGTAACCCGCTAGTAAAACCCTGGAAGACATTGCCTAGAGATAAAGCCTCACATTTCCGCGGGAGCAACGTGCTCCCCCCGCCGCACTAGCCTCCCTTCCTCTCCCCTCCAGGCTGGTCCCTATGCAGCAAACCCCCTTTCGCCCCCAATTTCCTAGGACGCAGGACTAGAGGAGCTTGCCCTGCAGGCACTTTACTTTCCCCCGCAATCCACCAGCTCAGTGTGCTGCCTTCCCTCCTCTGCCCTTTGGAGTTGGCTGTGGGAAGGGGGCTCTGAAACTGGCCAATTTTGTGCAATTTATATTCTAACAGAAAAGTTAGCTCTAAGTTTCCAGCCATGATTAATAATCCCCAAAGGAAATCTTAATGCACATAGGCCCTAATGTACCAATTTGCTTTTTATTTGAAACTTTTTTCCAGTTAGTTCTCATACTCACTGCAGAGGAAAGAATCGCCGTGAGGTACGTGGCTCGATTACTCAACTATCAGATTGATGGCGGTACGTTAACTGAGCAGGCATCAATGGGCTGATGGGTAGCGTCTAATTCCTTCTATAACTCTTCTTGTTAATGAATGTTTTTATGCGGTGGAGTTGTAGCCAATATTGGCTGTCACTGTTTGATAGCCCTCTGGAACTGGAGACCTTTAATTGCCTGCATCTGATTAAGTTAAGAGCAGATACTAAAGGCTGGCTTCAATCATAGGAAGAAAGTATGATTCCAGTCCCTTTCAGCCCATGCCAGATCTGCAGCAGTATTTCCCCATCGCATAGCGGAGTGGGAGAAAGGTAGGGTTTTTTTTAATCTTTCATCTGTCATTTTATAGTCCAAGTCCTGGGACCCGATTTTGCTGGTGTAATACTCCCCTGGGGAGTTGTGGCTGCACTGGTCCTACTAAAATGAGCTCTTTCAGATTCCCAATCATTTCTTACTGTAAGATCTGTCAGGTGGAGTTAAAAATGTATTGCACAATGTTTCTTTACGATCACAGGACACTTTGGGCTGAATTCAGCTTTGGTGTAAAACTCCATTAATCTTCAGTGATTTTACAGTGTGCCACAAATCTGACACCTTGACTTCAGCTCTGACACCTTCACCAGATCCCTAGGGAGGGTTCCCCCATGACCTTTCCAGAAAGCTAGTTTACCTTGAGCCATCCGGCGTAGAAGAAGAACTGTAACAGTGTGAAGATTGGAATGTAAAGATCTAAGTCATGTCCCTGATACCCTTGGTCAGTATCCAAAAATTGGCGCCCTATCAGGCAGGCAAAGAAAAAGGTATAGACTGCAAGAGTAACAACCTGCAAAGAACAAAACTTCATTGAAATCATGCAATAATACAACCTTATGCATAAGGCAACACATACCCAAAGGCCTCTGACTGCCTTTTGCCATACAATTCACAAATCTGTAGGGAGGTATTACAAACAGAGAGGCCCCAGGCATAATTATAGCCAGGAAGAAGACCCAGGAAACATAAAAACATTTCAGTGCTTCCCTCCCCTCTCCCAAATTATGCAAGGCCTTCAAAACATCTCCACATTAAACATGACTTAGTTAGCCAGGTGTCCATGATCCCATGGGAGTCAATGGGTGCTCAACAGCTTGGCGACTCTGGTCGAGTCTACGGATGTTTTGCACCAAGCTCCCCTTTCATGGAAATTGTGTTTCGAATTTTGTAAAGGATAATAGCTCAGTACCTGGGTATAGACCAGTGGAATTCCAACCCAGTCATAACCAAACAGAAGACTACACCAAGACCGGTACTTATTCATCTCCTAAAAGGAAAAAAAAAAAAAAAAAAGAAAAAACAACCCCCGACAAACTAAAATTGCAGGGGGCTCAATTCTAAATTATAAATATTTTGTTACAGTTTGGTTTTGCACATACAAAAGGACAGGGAGATATGAAAGTGTAGTATATATAAATATATATATTGATACCATAACTATATCCAGTATCCCATTGTCATATTTGAATATTCACTTAGTTTGTGGAGTTGGAATGCTTAGTATATTACGTATTTCTTCACAAATTATCTTTTGTTTCTATCGTATCCACTGTCTAGTGATACATGAAAGAGAATATATTATATCATAAAAAGGATGTTTGACCACTTAATGAAATATTCAGGGAGATTATCTTCCCTGAAACTGATATTAAAATCTTCAAAATGACAAATTATTCTCATTTTTTTCCCTGCAGCAATAGAACAAGTATGAATTTACAGTCCTGTTACAATAATTTTTTACTCATCAATTTGTTGCTTCAGTTAATACCTTCTTAGTTACATAAATACAATCCCAGCAAACTGCTGCTGTGTGTGCTTGAGTGTACATTGGTACACAGAGAGAAGTATAAATCCTGAGTAAGATCACTTAGATGACACAGGAAAGCTGTGCGCACTAAATCAAATTATGTAAGTGAGAAGCTACCACATAGCAATTTCAGATTAGTTTTCTCTAGATTTACTTTTTCTACTTACATTCATCAGTGTCTGCAGATCCACACTGTCTCGAATTCTTCCTTCTTTTCGTGCCTTCGATGCCAAATTTCCAAACCAGACAAATGGAACCCAGTATTTCAGGTGGGGAGACTTAAGGTCATCAAAAATTTTTCTTTCATATCTTGTCATAAAACCTGTTTACCCCCCCCCAAAAAAGACTTCATTTATTCTGTGCTTTCAGTGCTATTGACACTATAAATTTTGAATATGTTTGAATCTGTTTATGTGACATTTGCATAGAACTATGCAAAACACTATTTATAATTCTAACTAGTAGCCTCCTCCTTTTTTTTTTGAGCTTCTTGGCCAGGATGGATCTTGCTTGAAACAACTTCTTTTTGCAGTAACTACCTACACAAAATCCCTCCTGATCAATATATGGAATAATTTGCTATTACTGTGTTCTCATATCTGACCACTGACATATTGTAAATACAGATGATACTAAGGATTGTACAGATTACTGTCTAGTTTCATTCTACTTTCAGAAAAATAAGGAACTGGATATGTCAGTCAAGAAACTATCACTTTTCAGCAATGATGGCTTTGAGCAGCATCTCAGCGTATGTTGTAAGGGCAGTTACGTGACCTGATTCTGATAAATTTTTGGTAAATCTGCAAAGCGATGAGCAAGCAACAGAGGATAGCAGTGCATGCATGAAACAGAGCTCAACAGAGAGCGTGCCTTCTGCCAGCGAAACGCTTCCCTGCCAGATTGTGTTTCATATTTTCTTCGGGGTTACGAAGGCGTGCAAAGAGATGGAAAAGGAATCGCGCACAGAAATCCCGCTGCTAGCGGGACACCGGGCCAGACGACGTGCTGCGGGGCTGCAGGTTGAAGCCGCTCTCTGCTTGGCAATTCGCCTCGCTGGGGCGCTGGGAAGGTATGGCGGTTTCTGCAGCGTTCCCCACGCCTGGTGAAGCCCGGCTTCTCCCTGCTGCGAGCCAGTCCAAGGTCAGCTACGCGCGGGAGCCAGGGCTGTGTGCGACGAAACCTGCAGCAGAGCAGCTTGCTGCCTGGGGCTGGCACGGGAGCAGCTGCGTTTTGGAGCGACACCTCCACCCCCTTGGGTAAGAAAGCTCTGCTGTCCTCCTTCCACCCAGCCTTTGAGAAAAACAACCTCAGAAAATTCACGAGGAGGAGCTTCACGTTTTTCTTTGTCCAAATCCTGGATTTTCTGGGATGGGAGCGATCTGCAGCTTTGAAGGATCTTAGTTTTTGCTCAGGTGTGTGTCACCTGCCAGGGTGGGTACAAGGCTTCTTTTGCTGTGTTGACATTAGCTCCGAAACAGGACAAAGTTAGTAACATGGCAGCCCCAAAATAAGTGGCTCAGCCAATCTAATGCAAGTTTGAGTGCTGACAATTCAATAAGGGAATTGAGAGTAGACAGGATTTTTTTTCTAGCCTCCAACTAGTAACTAAGGATCGGCCCGTTGTTGCTAACATTGCTAAAGATACATGAAGCAGCAAAAAAATAAATACACACAAAAACTCAGTTGTGTTTTGTACAAAAATGCGAATAAAGTAAAAGGAGATTTGTTAAACACAGTGACCTTAAATATTCTGTTCTTGAGGAAAACACCACTCTTGTACAGTTGCAACAAGTCAACACAGGAGGTATGAAATACTGCAGCTACCAACAAGGAACACAAGGACAGGACAGAAAATTCTGTGGAAGAGGAAAAGTTCAGCAGCAAGACACAGTACTCCTGCAGTATCCTGGAATTTGAGAACAGACTAAGACATAGCTTTTAAAAGGTCCCTGGGCAGTTTGCAGCCAGCTCTCATAATCAACTGCACAGAAATAATCAGGGAACCAGACAAATTGACCTGCTAGGCATGACTCCTGACTCCTAAAAGTCAGTCTTTTGGGCTGCCTTTGATTTTTGGCTGGCCAGCCTGCTCATTACGGGACAGGAAAAGCTGTTTCTATCAGGCTGAAACAGACAGACAGAATATCAGAAAATTGACAGTCTGGAGTAAACACTGGATGCAAGTCACTTGGGAGGCTCTGGGAAGTCATTATCTGGAAGGACACAGCCTGAGTGGGTCATGAAGAACAGCAAAGCTCCAAGGATCAGTTCAGCTCTCCACTGAAACTGGGTACCTTTTTGTTCAGAAAAGCTCAACAAAGCCTTGTTCTTTTAACAACAACATTCAAATTGCCATTGTTTTTAAAGTTAAGGTGTTCATGTTTATATTAAATAAGTATTCTCTTTGATGGATATTAATAATGCCTAGTATTCTTATCACAGAAAATATTAAACAAGTCGGGATTGCTCTTACTGCTGGTGAAGGTTACGGCAACAACATGCATTTCAGAAGCGCTTGCTGTTATTGCAGTGGTAAAGAAACACTTTATATTCCATCAAATACAGGGAAGGATATCAAACCTCAGTTATTAAAATGAAATGGTTTCTAAATATGGCCATACTATTTTTATTCAAGAATATTCAGAGAATTAACTGAGGAGCTCTCTGAACAAGAACACTGGTTTTGACAAGCACTGGAAGACTGGAGCAGCTCCAGAAAACTGGAAATATTTGGCAAATACTGTGCCAAGATCTTGAAAAGGATGATCTAAGGAATGACAGGGCACTGAATCCTTGTGAAAGTATCAGAAGCTTGACATGGCATGCAATCAATAAAGAATCAAAGGACACTAATGTGAACAGTGTCAGCCAAAGTGATCTTACAGGGAAACTATTGATGAGAACACAAGCCTGGCTGGAAAAAGTCACTCACGCTTTCTCTCAAGTGCTTCAAAGAGTATTCAGTTCTCCTGTCAAAACCGAATGGTTTGAGACAAGACTGGTTCAGGGTACCCACATCAAATACTCTGAAGACTAGTGGTTAGAGAAGAAGGAACTGAACAGCGGTTGTCTGCCACATCTCCAGAGTGCGCTAACAACGATCAAGTAGATGAAAGTTTCACTTTCTGCTTCCGTGTTATGTGGGAAAGAATTAATTTAGGTACTTCATTCCAGTAGAGGGTTTGGGACTGCAAACTTCAGCCGTCTGTAGGTATTCATGTAGTTGGGCTCACACCTCATGTTTCTCTTCAGCATTTCCTATCAGCTGTTTTGGGCTGCTCTCTGCCTAGCTGCTGATTCACTACTCATGTTTTTTAAGACTTGTGTTCTTGGGCATCCAACTTCCCTCTTGCAGCTTGCAGCCAACAGGATTGGTATGCTCAGGACTGCTGCTAGGCATTTGACACTTACGGCATACGTGCCGCAGTACTCAGCATCATAATGTCATGAATCTACATGCCTCTACTGCCTACAGCTCCATAAAGAACGCTAAAAAATGAAAAAGAGTTTAGAAAAGAGTTAGGAGGAAGGTCCAGCACTGAAGACCATCCACTACAGAAGGTGAAACTCCTAAGTTTATTCAAGCCTTTATGCACTCTGCTAACAGGTAGCTATTGAGAGAAAATGGTGTTTTCATCTAATTAAGAGAAGAATAACCCAACCCCATTACAAAATCCTGTGACTAGAAGATGACTCTGTGCAAATTCAGACTGAGAATAAAATTTTACTTTTCAAAAGCGAGTTCACCTTTGTGAATGTCAGTTCACCTAGGATGTGAGGTAGTCTCCATTATACCCAGCTGAATTTTAAATCAGGGCTGGTTATATTCCTAGAAGGTATCATAGCTCAGTCAGAAATTGCACCATGATAAAAGATATTGTGAGTAAGCTTTTATGCTTGTGTTATGGATGAGTCAGGCTAGATTGTCATGATACTGCTCTCAGATTTAAAATCTATGAATTTAAGCAGTTAATCTGCTGAAAAGGAAAATGCGTAGCAATAGTTACGCTGTGGCAGTTCTCAGTTTGATAGTGAAATGCAAAATCGGCACAAGTTGTTTCAGTGATGACTGTGCTGTAAGTATTAGATTCTGCCGCTCACATTCATATTAAATGTTGCACTCCCATGCAGTCTGATATGTAATGCCATAGGGAGCTAGGGAGGGGATAATTGTGGAGGACTGTCTTAATCACTGGATGTTAATAGGAGCAAGATATATCCTTAAGAGCTCAGTACTGCATCAACAAAAATTCTGTGGCACAATAGGTATTAAAGCCTACAGAATAAGTACTGAAATCCACAGAGCTGACTACACTATCAATAATTATTTATACAGTTTATAGCAGAATATTTTCCACTGTTAAAAAAACCCAAACAACCAAAACTTGTTTTCCAGTCTACAATTTTTGTACAACGCTGTGACATTTTGTCTCTTCTGGAACAGATTGTCTTTAGCAATAGGGAGGCAGAGCTGGATTAGCCTGCTGGAAATGTTGTAATTTTCCAGTGCGTACTAGAAGCAGATTGCTGGGGAGAGTGACAGAAGCTTCCTTGACCTCTCACAGGCTCAGGTAAACAGTTTTGTTGAACAGCACAAGGAAGAGGACTTCAAAATCCAACCAAATCCAACATAAATGATTTCTTTCAGTAAGATCAGTGCATTCTGCCTGGATTTTTTGTAATATCCAAAGCTTCTCACACATATTTGAAATGCGTATATGGATATACACACTGCATATTTTAACTTGCTACAACTTTGCTTACTAATCTCTGCCAAAGGAATAATTTTAAGAAACGCAAGACGTTCAGTAAAAAATGTACGACTTCTCTTATTTGGAATAGATCCCCACATCTCGGCGCTGGTGCTCTACCCCTGACTCTGACCGAGCCGGTCAGAAGGCATGGCATCACACCTTGCCTTTAAATACTCAGCAGTCAGTCCTCCATAGACAAGCAAAGCCTTACGTGGTTGAACTCTCTCCCCCATCATCACACTCACTGTGTTATCAAAACAAACAGAAAATAAAGACATGCTTAATACTCAGTCTATTTATCCCTGAAAAACCAAGCTTAATGTGAGGTTGTAAATTTAAAGAAAATACCCTTGGGGTTGAGGGCTTTCAAGTATGTCACAATGAATCTCTGACCTATGCAATCTACTTACAAACCACTGAGATAAAGCTGTACTTGTCAAGTGCCTGCGGAGACCAGTCTCTGATACTCAAGACAAGGTCATATCCTAGACATCGAGGCAATGCCATATAAAAAGTCACCGTCACGACCGCATCATACTACAGAGCAACTACATTACTTTTCACGCTTTGGAGAATATTGTACCTGCTCCGTATGCCTGTGTGCTCGGGGCAGGCCTATGGCCTCTATGAAGTCTGAGAGCAGATCCACGTAAGAGCATCAAACTCATTTGATTTCTATAGAGTCGCTCAATGAAGACTTTAAGAGCATTAAAGATGCACGCTTAAGGGCGTGTCATTTAAGCCACTGACAAAAACGTGGTAGCCTTGCCACTGGTTAGTATAAGGCACACGTGGGGCCAAAGAGGAAAGAAAAAGTGAGTCTGGTTTCTTCCCTCCCTGTGCCCCCACCTCTGAAGGAAAGGAAAGACATTTTTGGGGAGAAGGACTCGGCAGTACCTGCTCCTACCACATGGTCCATGGTGGGAAACCTTTTGTACACAGCTGTGCTCACAGAGCGAAAGATCAGCAGAGATGTTAAATTCACGTAACGCATGAGAGTCCTCCTTAACAAGCGCCCATATTCATCTCTGCCCTGGACACAGCTAGAGATGAGGAACATCAGTCGATCGGGCCACGGCAAGTTCACAAACTGGTTCCACCAGCGATTCACCACCAAAGTAACGTAGAAACCTGGGGGTTAGAAGGAAAAAAAGAAAAAAGTCCAGTGCCTATCAGGATTTCTGTTTAGGTTACTTTGATTTAGTTTGCAGAGTGTTATTCGTGTCGCTAAACTGCTACGTTTCCCCGAATAAATGCAGCAAGTCACATCAAAACCCAGGATGCAATCAATCTTAATTATTTAATAGACACTGCAACTTAATGGCCCGTTCCAGCTGAGTATCTCATACTCATGAACTTCCAAATTTCCTCTTCTGTAGTAAACCCTTTTAGTGCTTTGAAAGATCTGGCACAATGTATCAGTGTTAGTGGGCTCTCTCTCTATATGTATACATATGGAAACTTTACTCTTTTGGTGGTATATTAAGAACATGTGCATAAATGCTGATGTGACAAAAGCAACTCAAATTTAAGGAGACCTGTTGGAGGCTGATGATTTTATTGTGAGCCTCTAACCTCCCATATGCCCCTCAGCTCTGAAATGCTTCCATGCATGGACAGTCACAAAATGCCTGAACAGAGACAGCATTGGAGAATAATTTCACATTGAACTGGTACTTACCAAGCACAAAAGTTACCGGGATTTGTTCAGCATATTTGTCACAGTAAATTGATAATTTTTCAAAGAACCGTTTTTGGCTACCTGTAAGAAAAAATCTGCAGCAAAAATAAAATGTATCTGTCCTTTCACAATATTCTGGGACTATCTACAAAGTGCAAATATGTATAAATAATCAGGTATGTGCAACCAGGAGCAACCTTGGCTAATATCTTAAAGGTAAGTTCTTAAAGGTAAAGTGCTGAACACTTTTGGCATGTAATAAGGAAGCTGGAGGAGAAGGCAATATTATTCCCTGGTCTTTGCAGTTTTCTCGTGACTAATTTGACTGGCACTACTAATTAGGATCAATACACCTGGAGAATTAGCTTGTTATCCCATACAGACCAACGATGATATTAAGCCCTAAGACTGCAAGTAGAGCTTGCTCTCATTTTTCAGAGGGCTACAGAATAAAAATGCTCAGGTTGGCTTGAATTGCAAAAGGTTACCAATCTCTAACTGCTCTTATTTGAAAATGCTACGTTGTTGTGGCAGTTTTTACTCTTACTCCTACAAAATTTCTCTTTTCCACAAGATTAAAACCACAACCACCGTATTTATCTTGCAGTGAGGAAAATATTCACCAGATGATAGAAAATGAGTGGAGCATGGCAGCTTCTGCCCATGGAGAAAGATATCTAATGAAATACAACAAGCTTAAATATAAACAATTATTTTATTTGTATAGAAGAGTATTACAGTTATTCTTTGATTTCATATAAAAGGAGCACATGACAAATATTTGGTGGGTTTTGCTTACAATTGTGCAATAACACCTGCAGTATATATATAGAAGGCTTTCCATGGTATTATTTACCATGGTCTTTAATTGCCTAACATTTCAGTAAAACTAGATTTTTTTAAATAAATGTGAGACTGTGGTGTTTCTTTACATATTAATCCTGTAATCTTCTTTCCAAGTTTACAGGTATAGATTACTGAACATTTTGGAAAATTAATGATTAACCACAGACAAACTGAAGCTCATTTTCTCCTTGCTTCACAAAAAAGCAAACACTGAGGTCCAACTAGAGATCAAGGTAAGAGCTGATTCCTGATTTTGATACTTGTGTAGTGTACTTCATCAATTAAAAGCTTCACTGTACTAAATGATGGATTGCATCTGTCTTTCGGGTGTTTAACTCACACCTTGGTGGAAGAAGCAACTCTCCTTCTAACGTGACCCTCCCAGGTGCTGGGTGACACACAGGTAATAACCACGGCTGGCTTCCATGCAGTTTTCTTGGCCCTCTGCAAGCTTAAAAATAAAGTTTGCCATGCCATCCTAGCTTTAAGCAAAACTTTGCTTTTCCTGACTATATAACCTGACTCACAAATTATTACCTTTCAGGGTTGTTAAAGAAATTACCACTGAGCAACTGAAGACACAGTTCTGCAAGTAGAACGGAAGGTCTATACTTATCATTTAAAGCAGAGAGGCACGCTCGCTGCCACCAACTTGATGTCAGAATGATAAAAGCTATATAACATAGGCTAGCTACAGGTGTTTATTTAGCCTAATGGTTGCTCAATGCTGGGCTGAAAGCAGAATCAGTTGAATACGATAGACAGTTTCTTATTTATAGCCTACCTGCTTTCTCTGGAACATTAAAGTAAACATGGAAAGGAAAGGACATTAGAAAAGGTCCAAGGAAAAGACAGTAATTATGTAGTAACCACCCCCCCAACTGTTATTCATCAGCCTAACACTGTGAAGTCTGTGAAACTTCAGTATAACATTTAATGAGATGTGAATTGGAAAGAGTGTACCTGTATAATACACTTATCGCTGTGTAAAGAGTAGCAAAAACAATAAATTCTCTGTACAGTAATTTGTAGATGCTGCCTTTCCACTTTAGGAGTAATCTGTGAAATCCAAAGAAAGTGGCATTTGCTACTTTGCTGGAATAAGTGACTGTCATCGTCTTGGCAGGCTGTGCCTAGAAACAGTAGAAGAGAAGCAGGAAACCAACAACATTTTAGACAGCGTATCCTAACCTGAATGCACCCTTGTATAGCTAGATACAGACACATATACACTCACATAAACACATATAATAGTATATGTATACATAAATACATGCTGTCTGTATTTATATATATAGAGAGAGACAAACTGAAAAATCTTGCAGTTACAAGCCCCCTTGAGACCTGCAGATGGATTGATGCAAGGCTGTACTCGGGCTTTACCTCAGACACCCCCCAAAGCCACAGCTAGCACCGAATGTGGCCGCCTGCCTGGGTGGCAGCGGCAGGGACACGTTACTCCTCTGAAGCCTCTGCTTACTCCCAGTTTGCTCCAGTCCGGTGTGAGCAAAGAAAAGAAAGTAAATTTACTTGAAATTTTTTTCAAAACTTTGTCAGCACTCCAGCAAGAGAGGTAAAGCTAAATTCCACAAATGCACCTTCCTCCCCAGCCGGTATTTTTAGCTAGCTTTGGTAATTATACTCATCTAAAACCAAATGAGATTTGGAGACTGCCTCTTTCATTAACGGTTACGACAGCAGCTGAGATCAGCTGGGGAACCCTGTTATTTCTCGGCTTGGCAGCTAGACCTACTCATCAATACTTCAGCATTGCATGGCCATGCAAAAAAAGCCATAGGGTTGCTCAGGTAGGCAGCGTGCGACACAGTACAATTAAAGCAGTACTAAAAGTATACAGGTAAATATTTTACGCTGGGTTTGTTACTTGCTTACCCAGTATAGGGAGATGCTACAGGAACTTTTATGTGCTTACAAAAAACCCCTAACTCCAAATGTGGATGAAAGCAGTTTCATACAGCGTGCAAGGAAGGGAGTAACTAAGACAAGCACAAAGCCTCAGGGTAGTTATTGTGTATCATCATAAATATGATTCTTGTCTATACTTTCTTGGTGCCACTGTAGGTCATTCACTCTCAGGAAAAACATCTGAACCCCTAGTTAATAGATGGCTTGATAGTATTTTATGCAACTTGGCTGCATCTCTGATGCAGAGCGTAATGTAAGCCATTAAAATTCAGCTGTAAAAGTGCCACTTTTTCTTTTAGTCACCAAGGGAATCAGCAGGGAAAAGGCACCATAAGCCTTCTATTGCTGACAGACTGTCTCTTCTTGTCTGCAGATAGGCTGCTCAAGGTTTGCCAGCGTGGGCTCAGAGGGTTTTTTTGTGTTATTGTTTTTTTTAAGATGTATGGGTTTTACTCTTTAGCATCCAAATTATAGTTTTCATGTTTCTGAGACTTGGCACAGGCCTTTACATTTTTTGGTGTCGTTGTTGAACTCCAGAAAGTTCAATTCAGGAGCCAAACTGGCATGCAGAAATGCAGTCCTGTCTGCTAAAATGGCTGTGGTCAGGATGCAACGCTTAAGAAAATTAAAGAAGAGATTTCCATTCTCCAGGAGATATGAGGCTTTATAAACAACAGGAGAAGCCTGTGGCTGGGCTATAGGGGAGGAATAAGGTAAAAAAATACCCTTTACAATGTACTGAGTTTCCTGGGATTGCTGTAAAAGGCTTTAGTTAGTCCCTGCCCATTAATGCTAGGGAGTACCTATGTTCAAGTCATATGGTCAAGAAGTGTCTATCATCTCCCCACTAATACCCAACTTGCAAAGGAAAACTCCAGTGGGACTGCCTGTGTGCGAGGACTTACATATAAAAAAGATATTGGATAATGTGAGGGCTTATAGCCTGACGGGAACCCAGACCCCCAGCGTAACACGGTGCATCGATTAGAAGATGAAGTTAGACAAATGCAGTCTGAAGTAAAACATAAATTGCTAACTGTGGGGGCAACAAATATTGAAACAGGGGAGTGGAGAGATGCCCTGGGGTTTGGGATTTTTAAGCCGAGAGCACATAGACAAAAGATGACCTCTGGGGAGCATTCACATAGCTGGGACATACAGGGTTAGGGCTGAGTGGCTCTGCCGGTCTGCCCTGGTATGAGAGCATCTCTGAAACTTTCTGTTCAGTCCCTTCTGTCCTGGGCCATGGAGGGAACAAGATTGCCTGTAGCATCCTCAGGGCATCTGCAGCTCTGTAGGAAGGCAGTGATTAGTGTCAAATCCATGGCGCTCAGTTTCTGCACATGAGGTTCAGGAAGGAGTTGTCCTCCCAAGCATCAGTGACTGGACGGTGCCAGAAATTGGCCGCTAGCTGAGCTGGGCAAAATGGGTCCACCTCCTCTACGGAGCTGCAGCAAATCCTGTCTTGCAAGGCTTAGTGCATGGGTTTTGGCCACAACTGCAGAGCTGTAATGATAATAGGATTCAGGGTTAAGAATATTTCCCCTCACATTAGACTGGGATAGGGCAGTTTTCTCCACAAACTGCAATTTTCCTGCTTGATTCAAGCAACTGTATTTCACTTAATCAGATTCCAGTCATCTCTCTTAGCACTCTACTTGATGCCCTTGACTGAATAGAAACTCTTCACGCTAGCTTGGGACGCACTGGACACATGCAGCTTTTCCTTTCTGCCTCTGAAATGGGGCAAATAAAAGTGGGACTGTTACAGCAATTTCAGGCTTCAGTGCCTTGGTTGCCTTGCCTTGCCTGTGATGCACTGTTTTAGCTTCCTGCTGAGCAAATGCTTTATTGAGCATTTATCATTGGGTTCATATAGGGACTTCAGGGTAATATAATTTAATGTCCTAAAATATACATTAGGTCAGATTAGGTGATTTAAGAACCCCTTAGACTACATGAAGCTATGAAAGACAGCTATGCGTCTGATTAGATTTCACAACATAGCAAACACAGATTTAAATCTGCACTTGTGTTTTTTTCTCTGGGAACAACTACAAGCACTTGGGTACAGCCCCACCTCAATGGGAAGTTTTGGCGTAAAGCCTTGCGCTGGGTCTGGTTCTAGCACGGTGGTCCCAAGCCCTTGGTTCACGGGCAGCATGTTGACTGAGAGTCCTTCCAACCTTACTCATGGTCACAGGAAATTAAAAAGCTAAAACTGAGACGGACAGGAAGAGCAAAGCATAACGATGCCCCCCAGCACATTCCTGCCTGAGCGCTGTTTTGGCCAGGGCCACAGAAGGACAGCGAGCGTTAGATTAGATACCACAGGCACTGGTGTCATGAAAGACTTTCCTATTGATCGTGTTGCCCTTAAATTCATTAGCAGACATAGGGCTAGGCTTTCTGCTGGTATGGATTTGTGAGTTTTGAGGACATAACACAAGTTATACCCATTTTACGCGTACAGAGACTTTGGCTTATATCTATGACGCTGCTTTTCCTTTTGCTCAGTGTTTGTTCCCTCTCTGAAACTTTCTCAAGCACAGGCTGAAATGTGAGTTATACATTACTCCACTTTTGCTAAGATCATCAGAAGCCTTTAGGCATAAAAACCTAAAAATAAAAGATCTTTTTTTTCCCCTACTAATATTGACCCCAACTGTAAATGGGATCTTTGCCTGGCTGAGAATTTCAGGATGCATTAGGATTCAGAGAGAAACCACAGTAAAAAATAACAGCCATCAGTGTTTCCTAACTGACCATGAAAGGCACATTACAGAAAGTATAAATAAATAGTGCCTCTGTGCAGACCTGCCCCTTGTCATTGTATCACCTTATTTCTTGCTTTATGGCATAGTACAGAAAGTGAGCGAGAGAGATTCGAGTTAAGCCAACTACAAAAGCATATTAAGCTCATGCTATATCCACTGACCTGCTATTTTGCTCCGGCAATCCGAGCCCGAAGGCAAATCCTGGACCCTTCCTCTTCCTCAGGCGTCCCAAGCAAAGTCCTCCTCAGGTCTGCAATAGTCACCCTGCTCTTCCCTTAACCTGAAGTAAGGGGTTGCTGCTGCCGAGCCCCAGGAGGAGTGGACTGACAAGAACAGGGGTTAAAATGTCTTTCCACTTCTGGAAGTCTGTTTTTGCCAAGTACTCTGTCCTGTCAGTTACAGAGGGAACAAACACAAGCAGCAGCAGCAGCAGCAGCTGCTGATCTTGCTCTTTCCTAGTCTATAATTATAACGCCACTTGCCGTCGGAAGGACCCTTTTCATTTGAATGAAGAATCTTGCGAGGGTTTGGCTGGCACTTCCAGTTTTCTACATTTTATTTCCCATCCCCAAAACGGGATGAACAAGAAGGGAGCATTTTTCTCCAAGACCTTTCTTGAAAAGAGTGATCTCTGCGCTAGCCCTGTGAAGACACATCAGTGAATAGCACTGACTACATCTAAATGGGAAGACAGGCGACAACTCCACCAAACTTGGAAATGTGCTCCCGCTGCACCTCGATCCCAGCCCGGAGCACACCTTTGCTGCATTGCTGATTCAAATTGGGAAATCAGGACTCTGGGGTATGCTGTAGAAATCACCTATCCCTCAAAACAGGCAGAGTTGCTGTTACCAAAAGTCTCAAGGAACCTATTCACGATGGTACATTTCAGCATGTGAAAGCCTTTCTGCGACTGGAGGATCTGCACAGGACTTCTTCCCCCCTTCTCCTTTGTAAAATGAGATGAACTCTGTCTTTTATGACCCGTGGCATTAAGAGGGAGCTGTAAAAGGTGACAGACTGTGAAAGCCCAGGAGATGTCATATAATGTTGCCACAAATCTCTACGGAGAATGAAAGAATGCGACTGTGAAGTAAATAAAAAAATTGCAGGGAGGGAGAGTAAGCAAGATTTATAGATTTAATACATTTTATGATGAAAGGTTTTTTCCCCCTGCCTTAGTCCCATTAAGCTATTTGAGACCACTTATTTAATTAAAACTCTCTTGGAAAGAAAATAAGTTGCTGCCATTGTTTGCCTTTCTTCTCGTTGGCAATGGCAGAAGGAAGACACTTTGATGTCAAAGCAGACGAGACATTAGGCTGTGGCATGCGTGTGTCAGGCAGTGGCCTGTGGCGAAAGATGACAAATCATTTTAGCATTCAGTGACTTGGCATGAAGAAACATACTGCCTGATCCTATTACAGTGACTGCCCTCTGCAAGGAAAACTCCTAACAACAGGGATATTTTAAGGTCACTGGTAAAATAGTTACTTAGACCTAAAACATTTTTCTTTGCTGAGTATAATCGTTCGCTGGTCTCACTGAGCAGTAAATAATAGCACCTCTGTGTGTCAGACAGTGGGTATCAGGTGGTTTTCCTGGCGGCTCTTCGGTTTTCCTGCAGATTGGAGCAGCTGAGATTGCTCCGCTGGCTCTGAGCTGTTTTGCAGAAGACACGAGATTTAGAGCCCCTGTGTGTTCAGAGGCAGAAATAAATACAGGTTTCCAGCTGTGTAGCTCCATCGTGACTGGTTCCATAGGAAATACTCCTCTTTTTATCACTAAGGTGCCCCTAAGTCCTTGCTGGATATTTCCCAAAGACAGGCGATGTTCTTCTCTCTCCTTCTCCATTTCCCCCCTCCCCAAGAGGAGCATACTTGACTGGTGTAGAGCCCGTGCTGACAGAGGCTGCTGTGTGGCTTTACTGCACCCTCTGGCTTGGCTGGGCACATCCTTTCCCAGCTAATGGTGCTCCCATTTTAGGGGACATTTGGGGGTCCCGTCCCCATAGTTTGCCTGGGTCCACCTGAATGTGGGAAGAAGGCGGGGAGGGAGTGACAGCTTGTAGCTGCTACTGCAAAGTTCCCAGTTAATGAACTTACTCTTTTCTAGCTGATGCTAATATCTGTGTTGGTATGAGTGTGTGGAGACCCTTACTGTAAATTTTAAGGCAGTCTTACATTTTGATTCACCTCTTCAGCTGAGCTTTATATCGATATTTTGAATCCACAACATTAACAACACATTGGTGGTGGGCTCCAAAAGCTCATTTATTACAGAAGGGCTGTGAAAGCCATCACGGTCATTGCTTTGGTTCAGCAAGGACTAGCTACAAGAGCTCTGCAAAACTCCTTTTTTTCAAGGCATTAGAAGCTGCCTTCTGCTTTAGAGGCAGAGGATAAAGATGGGGACTTGGGAGGAAGGAAACAGCAGTGAATGCTTTTCCCAGTCTCTGACAAAAGTGTCAGCTAAGGCTAAGGACTGAGAAAATATTGGTTAATGACAGTCACACTCCTTTGCTCCTGGGTGATGTTGACACGGCTGTGACAGTCCTGCTGTACAAGAAACGCCTGCTGGAGCTCTGAGAGGGCTGCTGGCAAAGCAGCAGCGCAGGACCTTGCTGCAGCGAGCGCACGCTAAGCAGAGCTGCAGGGAGGCATGGGGGCAAAGGGAGGTCTGCGGCGGCGGTTCCTCTGCCCCTCCGCTGCTGGGCTGCGGTCTCACAGGGGTGTTACGGCACTGGGGATGGAGAGACGCCGGGCACAGCTCTCCCATGTCCTCCTCCTCTTCCTCATCCCTGTCCACCAGATGCCCGTGGCCAGAGGCAGCACGGCTGCGGTGGCAGTGGAAGCAGCGTGCCCAACGGCCGCTTTGGGCAGAAGAGATGGAGCCGGCAGACAGCGGGACGAAGGGAGCGGTTTGACGGACACTGCGGATCTCCTGGCCTCCTCCCGGGTAGCGGCAGTGACCAGTCGAGGTTGGGTAGGGTTGCTCCCTTACGGCAAATCACCCTCCTGAGCAGGGCTCTTTCGTGCAGCCTCCCCCCAACTTGCCTAGCAATAAATCCCCGCTGCCGCACGCTGCTCATCGCTGATGAGCTTTCAACAAGGTCGAAATACGCTGTGTTGGGCCAGGAGGCATTAGCCGGGCAAGGCAGCCTTGGGCAATTTGACAGGAAAGGGGACACGGGTTTTCTGGAGCATTATCTGCCTGGAGTTATCAAGGAACGAGCCTGGACTAGTTCCCAGAGATTCAAGAGAAAGAATTTTTAAAAATAATTCTGACGATTTCTTCCAAGCTGGTACGGTAAAGACTACTCCATCAAACAGTGAGCTTGGGAACACACTCTGAAGCACAGCGAGACCTGCAGTCTGTGACCTGTTATTAGGAACTGGAACTCCTCTCTCATATTTTCTCATAACCCTGTCTTTCTGCCAAATTTGTTGAATGAGTATATCTACGCTACAAAGAGCCACTCGGGCAATCTGAGTGATCTCCTAGCACTTTAATACATTATTTAGTGAAGAAGCACATTCAAATAGAGTGTCAACTGATTAACTGGCTAATAGGCAGCTGATGCATACAACATATAGAGGAAATAAACAAACATATATATTTGAAGGAAAAAGAAGGAAAACTTCCATAAGGATTCATATTTTTATTGTCTCCCCTGTGCTATGTGACTGTTTCCACCACAAGATGTATGGGTGGTCATGACCATTTATTTATTAGTCCACTGAGGCCACTGCAGCAAATGAAGTTTTATAGCAAATTCTTAAAATCTCATATTAATGAGCAAGGACCTGCAAGCTGTTGCTATAATTCCAGTGCTCTTTATACTACAAGCCACTAATTTTTTTCACCTTTGTATTTAAGAAATGATTTTGCAGATCTTGGAGACCATTTAAAATCTATATGGAGTTTTATTACGAACTATTAATCCAAATGAATCCATCTTTGAGCCATGATAAGTGAGTAATACTTTGTTAATATATTCATACCTTTGCTATCACATGTAATTATCTTTAACAGGTGTCATATTGTAGACAGTATGCAGAAATTCTGTTTGTATACACTATGTTCCTAAAAGGTTATCAAAAAAGGATGGATTTGTGGAGTGTGTAAAATAGTATTTCACATTTGCAATGAACAGTTTAATTTTATCACTGCTTGTTCTTTTTCTGACCTTTCCTGATGGACATCCTTAGCAAATGTTGTTGCATCATCATGAAATAGGAGCAAAAGAAGTTCTTTTGTTTTACAATTGTATATAGTAGACAAGAATTTGAGAGGTCTCATCTACAAAAATAGTTTTCAGAAGTTCCTCTGTATATGCAGCTCTACTAATGATCACTGCTTATGGTGTATTTTGCATTCAAGTTCTCTTGATGTGCGTTGGACACATAAAGCACACAGAGACAAAAACGTTTTAGCACTGTGTAACTAGACAGGTTTCTGCTAATATCATCCACGGGTGTTTAACAAGACAGCACAGTGCAACAGATGGTAGAAATCCATCAAATACAAGTAATTTCATTTATTTGTGCTTCCTGCTCCTCTTTCCTCTTGATTTTTGTGTCCGTTTATACTGGAAGATTTCTGGAAGAGACACTAATTCATACTGTGTGTTAGCGAAGCTTCAAGCAAACATGTCAGTATCTGTAACGACAAAGCATAACGCCAATATCCAAAGAAATGCCATAATAACTAGGCTAAAATGTGGTCTGAACAACATGAAAGAATTTTCTTATTGAAAAGATGTGCATAATTAAAGTGTTGGGAAGAGGGCAGTATTGAAGCTGCTGTCAGATTTTCTCAAATGAGAATATATTGGGTTTTACTTTATTTTTCTACTTACTGTCACTTGCTGCTGGAATTCCTATCTTAAACAAATAAGTAAATTAACATAAAATGTCCTCTTCCCATAGAATGAATGTGTAGAGAGCTGCTGTGATATCTTATAGTCTCTTTCATGAGAGAAATTGCAATAATTAAATGTTAATCTAGTGGGAGAGATACCACCGTACTTAGCATCACTCAGTGTGGGTTGTGGAAATATACTTTAAAGGAGGTTCTTTTATCTCTGGAAGTCACATGGTAGAATACTTCAGAGGATTACAAATGAATTTATCTGCAGGATAAAGCCTGCTGCCCCGACAGATTAATTCTCTGAGTACTGTAAAACTGTATTCAGAAACACTTTGCTTTGCAACTTCCTTGTAATGAAATAAACATCATTTGTTATGCGGTACTGCTGAGTTTGGTATTAGAAATATTATTATTACTGTGACTGTTATCAGCCTCAACAATCCTTTTATTGCCGGAAGGCACAGACACACAAAAGCAAACCGATGTCACGGCACAGGATTTGTCAGACGGAAGATGGGAGCAACAAAGCAACTAGGAAGAGGGTGTCCAGAAACTGGGCTCAAAAGCCAGCACCTGGATTGACTGGGGGAGCTTTCTCTTGACTTAAGACCTACCTCTCCAAAGTGCTACTTATCTTGTTCATCTGAAACGGGCTGGGTGGGTTAGTTAATATATGCTAACGTAGCTTCAGCTTAAGTGAAAGCTAAATGGTCAAAAGGGCAATTGCAGGAGAGGTGCTCGATTTTGCTCTATGGACTGGCTCTTCTGCAGTCAGTGTCATTCTGCTTCACAAGATGACCAGGGCTTGCACAATGTCAAGCATTTGATATTAAATAATTTCCTTGCCTAAAAATGCAGCTGATTGCACAGCCATTTGCATAATCATTCTTTTGTACATGCAGGATGCTGCAAATCTGTAATTTCTTTTCTTTTTTAATGAAGAAGTTATGTTAACAGAATCTTGTATTCATGTGGACATTGAAGAATATTGATTGTTGATAAACAGTCCATGCTTTATACTGTATATTAATGTCTCCTGCACTTCTTAGGGAGTTAGATTTGAGAAAGAGGGATCTTTTCTCACATCGGAATGTTTCTTTTATAAGAATACCAAAAGTGTTTATTTGTATTTGAGTTAATAATGCATCTTTGTTTGTACAACAGGCATGTTTGTGCTTTCAGTCAAGATTTTTGAGGTATCACTGGAAGCATCATAAACTCATGTTCTTTATGGCTTAAGAGGCTAGGTTTTCAGTGAGTGGTGTTACATCTCTGAGAGTAGCAAATGATAACTCTTGTTCCCTGCATGGAAATATAATAATAACAACAACAATAACAACAATGATAATAATGACAATAACAATAACACATAACAATGGACAACACACATAACAGTACAACTGAACCACTCTGTTTCTCCCATTTAATAATTAACGAGGACAGCTTTGCTTATTCTTTGAAGAAATTCTCTGTACGAATGTATTTTGATTTGTGTATAAGAAAAACCACCTGTAAGAATGGTGATCCAGATTAGTGCACGACTTTAAGAGAATAACACTGTGCAGTAATGACTGATGCAAAGCTGTGGTGCAATTTACCTTATGCAACACTCTTAGAGGCGTGATTAAACCATGCTGCAACTGGTGGGAGAAACGATACCCTTCATTATCTGTATTCAAATTAAAGGGGGCCTCAAAACAAAATGTAGAGCCACGTTACCACCAAATGCAACTGGGACTGTAAGGATGAAGGATTTTCTTGAGTTGTGTCTTGGGCAGAGAGATTTGTGGGAGTATCTGCTTGTATAAGAGAGAGAAAGGGAAAGATGAGACAGAAGAGATTCAAAGAACGAGATGGAGACTAAGAACAGACAGAAAAGCATTTGCAGGGAAAAGTGTTTAGAAAAGGCAAGTTCTTTTGAGTTAGGTATTGTCTGGAAAGGACTTGGAATGGTTGTTGTTGCTGTATTTGTGAATATAGGATTATTGGTATTCGTGCATAAAAAAGGGTTACATTGGGATGGCTGACCACCATCAATTTCTTTTTGTAAAGGGAACAACTCACATGAGTTCTTTTTCTTATTTAGCTAGTTTTAGTGCAAAAAACCTTAGTAATACTTACTGCTATTAAAAATGGTACGTGATACACACATGAAAAGGATAAAACTGAGGACTTTACTCCGTGACCCAGGAGTTCCTGCCAGTCCTGTATTAAAGCTGGCTCTGGCTTTCCTCCCTTGCATACTTCAATGCTAAACTTTTCCCTCAGAACTTCATTTGTTCACTTTGCAGATATTGATTAAGAGGGAAAAAAAATGAGTATGAAAAGAGAAAGTAGCATCCAGGAAAAAGAATAGTGAGTTTAGTGAACCAACAGAGAGAAACAACTAGCCTTTCTTTTTTCTATGGACAACAAGCCCCATCATTTCCACCTAAACTGCAACAAACCCTCTCATTCTCTGCTTCCTGCAACTTTTCACTTAGAAAAAAATGCCTAAACAGCTTGGGTTTTGCAAAATACACACTATGCTGTGTTTGTTTACCTTGCTTCAAAATCGAAAGTCTCATTGCTCCCCCAGGCACGAGGGTTTAGTCTGTGAGCCAAGAGCAGATGAAACAAACCCTACGCTCATCGTGTCGCTGCTAAGCCAGTACACGGCCCAGAACACACATGGGCATCAAATGGTGCTAGCCAGGGAATTTATCCTTCACACTCCTCTGGGTAAATCCATGCTTTGACTATTTTAGCGAGGTGACGGAAAACTTTTCCTGCCATAGTGAGTGTGGGCACATTTCCAATCAAGGTAACGCAGATGTAAATGCTAGTGGAGACGAGGCTCCTCGGGGGGCTGGCACTTTTAAGGTCACTTTGGGAGGTGTAACAGAGTAATCCTTCTCTTTTTGTGGAACTGGAACTGCTCTGGTTTTGACACTAGTTCAGCATTTTTTACCATCTGCGTAACTGAGTAAAAGATTCGGATTACTTTTTAGAAATGCCTCTCTGCTGAACTTGCAGAGCATTGCCACCATGAGTGTGCCAAGCTGGAGAAGATGGAAGGAGACGAGGAGAATAAAAGGCCACTCTAAACTGGGAGGCGTTCCTATGGCCAGTGGAGTGATGTCCATACCAACTAGGTAATGCGGAACAGAAGATGAATAAAACAATATTTCTATCACATAAGAAAATCGTTGGTACCTGCAAAAACTTTTCTGTAAGACCAGCTTCACCTTGCAGAGCAGAACGTAGCAATAACTGGTAGCCTTGATTGAAGTCTGGTTTTGAATCTCTGTGTCATTGAGCAAAAATAAAGAAAAATCAGCCCACTAAAGCCACCTCTTCCATTTTTATAGTAACTTTGGTCTGAAAGAATGAAGACTTCTGAAAAATTAATTATTTAAACTTCATCACGTGACCACATGTTATGGGGAAGGAGGAAGAAGTCTCATGAATTTTAGTTTACAGATGGATAAACTAAGGCACAGGGAGGGTACCCAGGTCCAAAGCAGAATTTTGAATAAAACATAGGATTCCTGAATCCTCACCCTATGCTTTTCACTGTTATTATTTGGAGTATTTGGTGGAGCTATTTTTGCAGTCTCATCAGGTAAAAGGATTCCTGAGTTTTAACTGTAGGTTTGTCAGGGCTACAAAGTTTGCTTGGCTTTTGCGGGGGGTTAATTTTCAGGTGAAAATATATTTTGTATTTTTATTTTCTGATTTCTGAGTTCAGGTTTGGCATCTCTGTCATCTTCCAACTAGGGATGAACATGTTGTACTATTTTTAATAGCACTCTGGATCCGTCCCTGGCTTGCTTCTAAAGATAAACGAAACCACATGTCAGTCCTTACATAAGTTGGTAAGGACATTTCAGGTTTTTTGTTTCTTCCGCTTAGTATTAAGTTACATTTATAAGCACCTTCAAAAAAACCTAGAAGCATTATTTATTTTATATGCAACAGCAGAATCTGCCTAGTAGGGCAGCTTGTTTGCAGAATCAGTCTTACAGTCAAAGTAGACAATTGTAAACTAATATGCTCGAAGGGGAAATTTCTTTTTAATCCTTGTCACTTAAAAGTTGTCATTTAATAGTTAATAGAGAATTTAAATTCTGTATTCTTTCATATCTTCCCTGATTAGGCTGTAGTCATATAAAGGTTGTTTGTTTTTTTTTTTAACACGGTAAACAATTTGCCATTCTTATTAAGTCGTGTCAATGAGTTCTGCAGGTTGTGTATAGATATATGCTGTGTATAAAAGGAATTTATTCCCCAAATTTGTATCTTTTGGTATTCAAGCCTTGACTTTTAATTAGGGAATATAGGGCTTTAATGAGCATTCACTTTTTAGGCATCATTTTAAACTCTTACTTCTGACACTGATTTAGTTCGTTAACAAATCTAACAGAGGCCTATGAAGTGGTTTGTGGTTTTAATGCTGCAACAGATTTGTTGCGTGATTTGAGCACATTGTTTGAGTCATTCCGAGACAACTAGGAGACAATCAATATATGTGATATAGATAGATCTTTGTAAGGCTTTTGAAATTCCCTCCTATGACATCTCATAAAAAAGGGAGGGACACACAGTCTAGCATAAACTACTGCAAAGACAATACAAGACTGATATGAAAACTGTGCTCAAACTATGGTTTTGGATGGCTAATTGTTAAAGTAAAGAGGATCATTCTGGTTCTGGTAACGTGCAATACTTTAATTAATGACTTGGCTGATGGAATAGGGAGTGCACTTGTCAAATTTGCAAGATATGAAGTGCCATAAACATTTTTTTCAGAACAAGATTAGAATTGTGTAAGAATCAATGGACATAGAAGAAAGTTCACAAGTGATGAAGTCACAGACAAGTTGGAGAAAGACTGGTTAAGCAGCATTCTGCTGGCATAAGAAAAAAAGCAAGGGATCTTTGCTGGGATGTATAGGCAGGTGTGTGATATATTAAAGCCAGTGCTGTTCAGACCTCAGCTGGAGCACCGTGCCCAAACTTGAGCTCTGGTCTTCTACACAGATGAGGACCCACAGGAAGAAGCCCAGAGGGAATAATAAAAACAACTGGAGGTCTAAAAACCATCACCTGTGAGGAAAGATTAAAATAACTGTGTCTATTCTTTGAGAAAACGGAGGGGATAGACGATGCCATCAAATACCCTGAAGACTGTTGCTTCCTGCATCCACTGAGATAAGCTCATTACCTCTTGTCCTACATTGCAGCAAAGGAGATTAGGTTAGACTTTGGAAAAATTTTCTAACTCCAAGGTTAGTTCGGCACTGGAATGCGCTGCTTAGGGAGGCTGTGCTGTCTTCCACCACTGGAAGTTTTGAGAAAGAGCTTCAGGAGCAGTTAACATCAATCCTGCCTATTTGCTATTAATTTGGGGGTTTTTTGGTGGGTAGACTTGAATAAAAACACAGACCTCACTGGTTTTAATGTTATATCAGTTGAATCAGGGAAAGCAGCAAAAAGATGAGAGCTGTAGTTTTAGGACTCCCATAAGCTGGATGCTTATTTATGCCAATATACCAATTAGATTTGCCTTCCAAATGCTTAGCTAAACATTGAAGAAATATGCCTGACTGGGGAATTCTTGTCTGTACCATGGTTCCCAGAACTGCTAGCACTGGTTTAGCTGAGCTAGTAGAAGGGGGGAAAAAAAGAATCTCTAAAATAGATAAGATTTATAGTCTCTGTAAATTTTTTGTACATAGTAGACCATTCTTTGTTTCTTTTCACTGTGCTATGGGGTTGCAATGCATGTGTGACTTCTATTAATAGATTCATCCTTTGGTTTCCTCGACTTTATTGTTTTATAACATCGTCACTGAAGGGGAGGTAATAATTACAGTTTATTCAATATTAAAAAAAAAACAATAAAAGAAACAAGTACCACAGGCAAGTAGAAAATAAGATTTCAAAGTTTATCTGCTTTATTTATCCGTGAAATTGTTGAGACATCCTCCCCCACCACACACTTGAACATCTTCTATAAAGAAAACAACCATCTCATTCTTTTATTCCTCCTAACCTGTAGGAGGAAAAATTTGATTAGCTGGCATTCATGTTTGTGCATATAGATGAGAAACTTCAATTAATTCAGACCAAATAAAAATGATGCACTTGGTTTCTTTAAAGTCCTGCAGCCATTCTTGCCTTCAACAGAGAAGCCTGCTGTGGGTCTGGGGCTACCTTCTGTGAAACACATTTGTCTCTTGTGCTTTTTCCTCCCTGAAACAGTCTTCTTAGGTCCAGTGGATTGTAACTATTGGTGAAGGAAAACAGCCACATTTGAAGACACAGTCTCTCAGATTGATGGTTCAAATGCAACAGAAGACCTGGACAGAGAGAGATGCAGAGGGGGACTCTGTGCAGCGGGGGAACTGTTTTCAATGACGTTTACCACATTTTGCACCAGTATGACTGGAGAGAAGCTACACAAGTGAGACTGTCAGTTGTTAGTACAGAGATTGCTGTGGCCAAGTCTGTGCCAAGATACCTATCCAGCTTTCTATCTAGCTGGAGAATGGGAATTTCTGATTTGGGGCATTTAACCACACTGAGGAGTTCAAAAGGAATAGATGAACTGATTTAACAAGCCAAGTGAATAGACTTGATGGGAGCAGCAAATACTAGTGTTCATTAGAAACAACGCAGTTTCAGCAAAGATTTTGTACATTGTGCAGTTTTGTTGAAAGGTCCTGTCAGATTACATCTATTTAAGCGGAGACGGCAACCATGGCCTATGTTATTCCACCACAGCTGCAAACTGTACTTCACTTTCCACTGGCAACAGTGGACTTTGCTCATTTAGAACAATAGCGATGCATGGTTTTGTTTCTAAAAGGATTTCCAGTTTTCCTGATTGCCAAGGACCCAAGGGCACTAAAAGTCCTTAATAGCCCTGATCAGCCTCATCTGGGGCCCCTGCTCAGCCACCTTCTTCCCATAGTGGGCAGGGACTCCAGGGTTTTATTTAAGCTCAGGCTCAGGCCACCAGGATTTGTCTGTGCTTTGTCTTGGGTGAGCCTGTCTTGGTTGCTCCCTCCTTGGATGAGCCTCAGACCTACATTATGGGTGTAGGTCTACATATAGGTCTCTAGTTCTGCCTCTTGTTCTTCCTGATGAGACTTCCTGGATGGATCCTGAACTTGATTTGACATCTCACCTTGTGTGGTGGTCACTAGGTGTATGACGAAGCCTCTTGTCACCGTCGTAGCCCTGCTCTTGACTGTGCCCTCACTGGTGGGGTTGCCCTTGGCTCCCAGCTCATGATGCCTTCAGGAATAGCCCTGCTCTGACACTGATGTGCAGCTCAGGAAAGAACCAAGGGCTGGATAAAAGTAATCTTTTAAAATAGATTATTCTTTTAAAAAAGCTTCCTTCTCTTATTTATGTCACTGGATTTAATCCAAATTGTTTCAACTTTTAGTTTTAACCATGTAAGTTATATTTTCTGCGGTTTGTTGATGCCTGACTTTTTAAAGTACTACATACAGCAAAATACAGGAGTACTTTGACAAAATAAATCTGTTGGTGATTAATTTTAGCACGCCTAAATGTCTTTGGGACTGTATTGCTTTTATTGCTTGAAATGCAAGATGTCTAATCTGGTTAAGATAGCAGATTATCATGCCAAGTACAGTCGTTTTACAGGATTAAGAACTATAGGATTATAGATCCTAATTATAGACTCTTGTCAGTTTACTATGTCTTAATACATTGTTTTCAACTTCTGATTCCACTTGTCATGTCTCTTTTGCAATCATGTTTTTAATGAACTTTCTGATGCACTTTCTAATTTGGCAAACCCGTATTCTGATAGCACTGCCTGGGTTCTATTGCATGTCAATATTAGCAAATTAAATAATTTGAAAGGTTGGAGCTCTTCAAACCGAACATCTCTGCTCTATGAGGCTTTTCACAACAAACTTCAAATTATACTGCTATTTGAATATTCCACTTTTTGCACTGCTTTGTTTCTTGGTTTCCAGATTGCTTCCAGAAAAGCTGTAGATGGTGATTTTCTATAGCCATTTTTGCTGCCTGAGCCCCCTTGTAGTCAGTGTAAATTTACATACTGAAAAGAGATTTAGAAGATATTACTATTTATTGGTAATATATTTACTTTATGATGAATGGCATTGATACATCTGTCTTTTGACATCCTCTTTGTCATAGTATTTTGCCCTCAATGAACTTCTTGCTTCATGGATGCTGCGGTGAATGTGCCACAGAGAACATTATTTGTCTGTGGCTATGTCCTGCAGGACTGGCCAAACATGATTCTTTCATATTCAGTGGAAAGCTGTCAAGCTAATTAACATTTCAATTATTGACTGGAATGTGGCCTAGATTCCTTAACTGATGAATGGGACAAGATCTTGTTTATTTTAGTTTTTTGCTGCAGTTCCTCACCATTGCAGCACATGGTTCAGTTCAGCTGCACTAACAACAAGGGAAGTACATCGTCCGGCCAATGCTGCTGTCATTTGAAGCATATTTTTTGGCACTGTAATAGGACCAGTGGTAAAATGGAGTCTTGTTTATAGCAGCTTTCCAACATTTTGCCTACTGCTTTTAAAGATATAGGAAACACAAAACAGTACAGAGCAGGACTTCAAAAGGAAAAAAGTGAAGGCTGCATGTTAACCTCTGAAAAGCTGGAAAATTGCCCTAACTACTGCGCTTGTTTCAGGGTGGCAGTAATGATGGCTTAAGGAGATAGGCAAGCCAAGATGAGAGGTAGTAGTAATATCTCTTAATCGGACAAACTAGTAGAGCTGGAAAAACACATCTTTTTAGCAGGCGAGCCCTATTTTCGCCCTGTACGTGGCCTTATTTCACAAGTCTCGTGTATATAAATTACAGTTCAGTCTTTAATTATTACATACGTTAGGCAGGCTCAGAACCTGATTTGGAGCAGTGCATGCCCCGTGAATGAAAATCACCGGATAATGATCTGGCGTATGTATCATTTTCTCATTTTTAATTGTGTAATCCTATGCCTTTGTTACCGCGCACCATTAAATACAGAATTATTAACTTCCTTGGGTTTTTCACGGTAACAAACCATTCGGACTTTAATAGCCCTGTCCTCGCCTGCCCTTGAACAGAACCAATATTTTAACCCTCTCTTCCAGGCGATGAGAGCAGAAACGTCGGCCGATCCCTCCTGAAGCGTTTGCAGCCTCCCTTCTCGTCAAACGTGGTGCCTGACAGCACTCGTGCCCAGCGCTGTGTCAGCCCCGAGTCCCGGGTCCCTTCCCAGCCAGGCCCTAAGGAAACGCTCTCACAGCATTCCGTGGGAAGAGCGTTCGCCATGGGCCGCCCTGGCACCGCTCGTAGCAGAGGGACGGAGGCTGCTCCCGGCCGGCCGTGCCACTTGTCCTCTTTCCCTCAGCCTCGGGTCTCCTCTTGGCAGACCTTCTGGCCCCCGACACCCCGACCGCCTGTTGACAGCGTGGCGGTCGACGAGGAGGAGCGTGAAGGAAAACCCGCCCTGAGCCTGTCCCTCAGAAGTACTTTGGGTCACTGGCGGGCGAAGGGCAGATGGTGAGGCCCAGGCCCCACCACTGACAGGAAGCCTCTCTGGCCGGCCTTCCACCTCACCTCCTGGGGTGGGACCCTGCCTCCAGAGCCCCACAGCCCGCTCCGCAGCCCGGGGGAACCACATCGGCCTCGCCCGCCGCCGCCCGCCGCCCCTCACGTCCCGCGGGGCCGCCGCCGCCGGGGCGGTTACGGTTACCCCACACCGCCGCTAGGGGGCGGCAGCGCGGGGGGCCCCACACCTGCCTCCCCCTCCCAGCCTCCCTGCGGGCGGTGCGACCGCGGGGCGCATGCGCGGCGGCTGCCCGGCGCCCCGCCTCCTCCCCCCCCCCCCCCCCGAGGTTGGCTGAGGGGACGCGGTGCGGCGGTCGGCGGCGGCCGGTCTGGCTGGGCTCGGCAGGTACGTGGTGGCGGGGCTGCGCGGCCCCGGTGGCGGGAGCGGGGACGGGAGGATGAGGGACCCCGGTAACGCCGTCGTACCTACCCGGCGCCGCGTTCCCGGGAGCCTGTGCCCGCCCGGGCGGAGCCGGCGCCGCCGGAGAGGGCTGCCCCTTGTCGGGGTGAGGTGACCGGCCGCGGGCGGGATTCTCCGTGGCGGGACTCGCCCGCTCGCTGTGGCCACCCCGGCTGCGGGGGCTGGGGTTGGGGGTTCGTCCCCCGCCACGGAAGAACGCGGCAGGTGGCGGCCCGGGCCGTGCCGCGGTGGCCGTCTGCGGCGGGAAGGAGCCGCTGGCCCGGTCGCTGCCGGCTCCGTCGGGGTTTGCGTGGGTGCGGAGGGAGCGGCCGGCGGCAGAGATGCGCTTGGTCCCCAAAATCCAAGGGGCAAAACTGGGCAAAAGTAGTTCTCGGGGATCACCCCGGTAAAGCGCCGGTCGCACCTGCCCCGGGAGAGAGCCGGCGGCGGACAAAGAAGCCGTCGCACGCCCGGAGCCGGCGGCTGGGAGCAGCCGTTCGCCCCTCCGGGTTTGCCGGGGTGGGGAAGGGCGTCCGGGCAGGAATGACTTAAAATGAGGAAGGGGGGAGTTGCGAGGAGAGGCTAAGCCGGCGCTGAAGTCTTCTCCTCCGCTCACAGACCCCCTCGGCTGGGGGGAGAGGGGGCTCAGCGCCGCTGGGTGGGTTCCCAAACTTCGTCCCTCTGCGCCGGGGGCTGGGGCGGCTGGAGACGGGAGGGGAGGTCTGCCGTGTGGGTCCGGGGAGCTGCGCTCGCCTCTGGTGTTTCTGGTTGCTTTAAGGTCTTCTAGCAATATCGAGGTTAATACCTGGTCGCCGGTGAGTAGTCTTGTAAGCTCTAGTAGTTAAGCAGCAGGGTTTTCCAGTTAACCTTAATTTCGTAATGCTGTTAGGTTAGAGAGTAGGACTCAGAAAGGAAATTCTGGTTACAAGTTGATTGCGAGTGATGAGCTGTGCAGAAATTTGTGCTGCCTAAGTGGTGATGCTCCACTAGTTGCCCGAGAGTCGCAGGGCTCTGGAAGCAGGAGACCCCCGAGTGGCCAAAGCCTTGACGCTACCCTCCATGCTCCTCTTGCTGGCAAAAAGCAACAGGGTTTTCAGCGGTTTGAGAGTGTTGTCCCTTTTGTTTGCAGACAGCGTGCTAAGCTTTATATTGCTCGATTCATTCACCGTGTTCATTTGTGAGCATGTTCTTAGGAAGTCTCAAAACCAGTGATCTAGATAGCTAAAATAATTAATCTTCCACAGACTTGCTGTAACTGTGAAATTATCAGCTTCTCTTTTGAAGCAGATGTAAGGTTATTCAGTATAGAAGTGTGTATTGACAGCTACCATCTGTTCAAATATTTGTATTCCTCAGTAAAATACAGGGCAAAACCTGAGGTCTTGTTGCTTTAATATTTTTATTGTTGTTTTTATTCTAGATCTGTTTAATGAGTTCTGGGAAGGGTTAAAGTCAGGCCTTCTGTATTTGCGTCTTGGCAGTCATTCATCTGCTGTGCTAGGTTAACGTTACCTAGTGAGCAAAGAAGAATAAATAATTTACCATTCTCATTATGCTTTTAATAAATAACAAATGGGAGTGCACCTCACAGCTGCGACTGAAATGTCTGTCTTGTTACACTATATTTAAAAGGGGAATTTTTTTCCTGTAGGAGAACAGTCACAATAAGCCTTTTGATTATAGACTGCAGCTATCTTCATAGCTTCTATTGACTTGATTTAAAATTCATGTAAAACGCCAGATGAGCTGGTCTCTCAGTGTTCCACTTACGTTTATGGATTTTTCCCAGAAAAGAAATGTGTACTTTGGATTTTTATTTTTAAGACCCTTTTTAATATGGCATTTAAAATCTTGTCTTACTGTAACTTGACTAACGCTTGTATTAGACACTTTAATTATGCTCAGTAATATGCTAACCGTTTTTTTCAGAAGTTAAGAAAATGTTTCTTTACATGCATTTGCTGGTACATTTAGAAAGCTTTACATATCATGAAAATTGTGATCATTTTTACTTAAGTTTACTAATTGAATATTTTCAGTGTTAACTGAAAATGAGAGGGTCTTTGGGTCCAAGTCTTGGCAAGAAAGATACTGTAGTCACAGTCACTGCGATCAGACTTAAACCTGAGGTGGAATTGTGAAGTTGTTTCCAAGATAAGGCAGAACAATGCTCTGCCTTAAAAAGAACAGTGTCTGCAAAGAGAATCATATTTGCAGTTAAATTAACTTGGTGTAAAGAGTCTTTGTGAACCGACAGCATTCTTTGAATGTTTGTTTACAATAAAAGTTTGCAGTATTCTACCTTGCAAAGCACTGATTTTTCTCTTTAGTAAGAGGTGTACTATCTACCAGACTCTAAACCATGTTTATTTATAGGTTTCACAAGCACTTCATAAATATAGGTCCTTGAATCTTGTGTGCTGCTTGTTTCTGTGAGAGACGCTTGCTGTCTGCACCTGTATTTTTCTAGTTGAAGATATCCCTATAATAAAGTTTTCAAAAGAGATTTTTTTTAATCATCAGTTCAGCAAAACAAAAATTCTTTTAACTTTATAAAATCTCGCTATCAAATAGACTACATGTCTCTCTTCAAACAGTGTGAAATAGTGTTCTGAATGCCTAACGTGAGAGTAAAGAAGAGAGAAGTCCCACATCATAGCATTATATGACAACACTAGTGGGAATGCAATAAAAAAATATTCTCACATTGAACCAAGTGTGGTTTTGCTAGCTCTTGAATTCTGTAGACTTGCCTAACTTACAATTTACCTTCTATTTACCATCTTGGCTAATTTACCATCTGTTGGTAAATATGTAGTATAAGGTCATTTGCAAATAAAAGTAGAATATGTAAAGACTGGAGTACAATGCTTTCTTTTCTCTCATATCTTACTGGCTCAAAAAAAACATTTGTTGTGTGTTTGGGCTCCTGAAGCAGAAATTTCTATCGTAATTGCAAAATTGTAAAGGTGGGAATTGTTTTTTGCAAGCCCTAAGGGAATTCCTCTGCCAAATCTTGAATTGTGTTTGTGCAATGAACTGGCATTGATAACAGTGTTTGAACTTGCTTGAATTCTTTGGGTAAGCTTAAATACAAAACAGATTAGGAAAAAAGAAAAAAATCCACCAAACTTCTTTGTCCCCTGCCAATATCTGATGAATATCTCACACTGGATACTTTAAGTTAGTGTCCGTATATGCTGTACAAGAATTTTACTTTTTAAACTGCCTGCTTGCACCTGATAGGTCTAGGTATGGAGTAGCAGTACTTAATTGAACTTCTTTAAAAGGTATTTATTAGTCCAGTACTCTAATTCCATACTGAGTTCTTTAGGGCTTAAAACATATTATATTCCAGACTGTATAATGCCAAATATTTAACAACTTTTTTTTTTAAGCCCACTGAGAAGAATGCAGGCCCAGTGGTGGGCTAATGCCAGTCCTTTGGAGGAACTGCTGCAAAAAATCCACTTCCCTATCCCCTGCCAAATTAACTGAAGCAGACGTTGGAGTCTAATAAAGGAAGTCCTTGAGACTTTATTACATTTTGAAAGGCCTTCTGTGTGAAGGTTAAAACGCTATACCTAATAGGCACCTTTTTTGGTAAATGCTAACTAGAATTTACTTTTCATCAAAAAGTTTAGAAACAGTAACTTGTTTTTCCTTATGTGATTTTTTTTCACTTGAGCAGGTAACCGTTCTGTTGTGATGGTGCTCTTTACTATTAAACCTAAAAATGAGATTTTTGATGTGTGAAATGTTTGGTGCTGGCGTTGCTTTTAAATGGGGTATAACAATTAGGAGATTGTTTAAGTTGTCATCTTCAACCTGTATTGTTTTTAAAAGCAATCTGTCAAAGACAAACTCCAGAGTTTGTAGTAGGTGGTTTTTGCCAATACTTTTTTTTTTTCAGAAGAAAACAAACCACAATAAATTACTACTTTTCAGGGAGCTTTTTAGTATTTAGTTATTGACTGCTTTGATTCAGACAAGTAGTTGAACACCTCTTAGAGTAATAAGAAGAAAATTAGATTAAGCATTTTGATTTGACTGCGGTTGAAAGTGTTCACAGTTCTTGATTGCTGTTAGAAGCTATAGAAACATGTTAAACTGACTGCTGTTAAACTGATTTCTTCGTAGTATGTTTTCATTCAATATTAGATAAAATAGCAGATTTGAGCATCGTTTTGTCGTGAAGTTATGTGGGTAGTCAGCAGTGCAAGTGTGGCAGTGGAGAGGTAGTAAAAAGCTGCAACATTTTGACAGCTTCCACCAAGTTTGCATTATTTCCAGATGAAAGTATAAGGAAATTAATTTATTTTGTTGTTTCATCCTGATTTATTACACTGCTTGAATTTTGTACATCATCCAAATTGCATACTATCAACACAAAAATAATCACGTATTTGCTAGGCACTAATGCTACTCCAAGCTTTCACCATATATTAATGTGGTAGAAAAAGTATTAGAATAAAATCGTGAATTTTCTTAATAAGTGTGCTGCCCTGAAATGTCAGAATATCAGCTTTTGTTCACAGTAGCAGTATTACTACTAAAGAGTGCTGTGTCAACACTGTGGTTTTTTACACACTGTCAGCTTGGCTCCTAGTAAAGCTATCTGCTTACCATGTGCTTCATGTTCCGTCACAGCAAGGCTGTTCATTGCTGCCTTAGTCGATAATACGAACCCCCTCGCAAGCCTTACCCGAGCCTGTAGTCTTTAATGATGCGGAAATTTAACGTGCTTTTTTGCCCTCCTTTTGTTTACCATTACTTTGAAGAGTTCTTTCCCAAAAGAGAGCTTTTATTTTTAGGACCGCCTAGCTTTTTGCATGTATGTTTGGTTTCATTAATGCAAAACGTGTGTTCAGCTGATGTCTTGGTAACAACGTAATGGTGTTGTGAATCTTGAAATGGAGATATTTAATATGAGCTGCTCTGTCTTGTATGGGTGGTGTACCCAGCTTCTGCCTGCTCACTGCTAAGTGAGAAGTAATGCTAGGAAGGAAGAAAGTTGTGAATGGAAAGTGTTTTACACAGATGGTATGCTTACGAGTGCCCATTTGACAGGCTATGGGAAAAGTTTAGCTGAGGGACTTTATTTTCAGCTCTTCCAGGAATAACTTGTATAACTTTTTTACCTACTGTATCAGAAAGAGCTTGTTTTTTGATAACTGAGAAGTTATGCATGGATTTATTTACTCATAAATCTCTGTTGTTTAGGCTGAGATTGATATTTAAAGTATAAGCAGAGTGATAGTCTTGTAAATAAAATTCCATAATCTTTTGGGATTTGTTTTTTCTTTTTTTCTGACTATTAAAAACACTGCAAGATATAGGCAGGTTAGGTAGAAAAGCTGTAGGAAAGGAGTTAAATGGAACATTTCTCATAGGAGTAGGAGCATGTAGGTAGGATAGATTTTTTTTTTTAATTTCCTTTTAATTTTTTTTTTTTTTACAAACATACCAATTTGCTTGGTGTAGATTGATGTGATGGTCCTGAGCTAGAAATGCATTTGAACATTTGGAAGACATTAAGCAGGCTTCTAATAATTTTTCTCTGTGTGAGTCAGTGTGACTTTCTGTACTTCATAACGTAGCTGAATTTGTGTAAATTATCATAAAGATATGGAATGGCGAATCTTTGAGCCTGTCGCTTACTTGATGTACTTAAAGTTTTTGCTCCAAACAGATAGCCCTGAGATTTGTGCAGAAATAGTAAAATACATTAAAAACTGACAAATAAGTTTTTCCTGAGCCTTTTTTTCCTTGGAAATGTCTAAACAGTGTTTTTTAAAAATCAGTTTGGGGAAAAAAAAACTTTCATAGAAAATTTCAGCCCAATGAGGTATGCGACTGAAAACGACCAGTGGTACTGGTGATGCGAAATACTGTGGTACCACTATTGAACATCCAGTCAGATTGTGAGTTTTCAGTGGAACTAGGAACATGTCTTTCAAACTAGTCAACAGAGGGGAAGATGTTGTTCCCGTTCTGCTCTTCGCTAGGTTCTCAGTCTTTGCTTCTCTTGGATGGTTTTTGGTGCACTTTCCTAGGTGCTGTAGGCATAGAAAAGGAAAGGCATCCAGGCAGCCTTTCTACATCCCTGTTCAGAAGCCTGCATCTTCTGTTAATTGTGAAGACTGGAATCCAAAGAATCAGGAATGTAGAGACATCTTCATGGTGTTGCCAGTATAGTAGTATTGGGTATGGCTTGCTTGGTCATCAAAAAAGAGGAGAGTGGTGGGAGCAATGAAAGTGAACGTCTTTGTGTAGATGTGAGCCTGAGTTTGAGACTGGCCAGATAGGTGTTTTTCAGCTGGGCTGATGAACCTTAAAGAACTGTTTCTGCAATTTTATTTTTTTCAAGATGGCAGTATTTTAGCTTATTAAATGTAAAACAATGACGTGTAATAGTTGCCCTGTAGAGCTGAAAACATTTTTGAAATTTAACCTTGAAGAAATGTCCTGTAGCTCTGGAAGTCCATTTTAATTTCTTGACTCAACAGGCTTTATCATCACTTAGAGCATGTAATTATAATGCTTATAACAGTTAAGAAGAACTATAGGGAAAACAAACAAGAATATTTTTCAAACTTACTTAAACTCAAAAATAAGCTGTTCATCCATCCCTGTGTTGTGGCAGAAAAGCTCCAAAGCACAAAACTGTGACAGTGTTTTTCTGTGTAAATCATGTTTGTGCAACTGTGTTGATAGTTCAAGATAAAACAAATTTCTGTGTGAAATTTTCTGCAGAAACCACCCCACCCCCCTGCAAAGTCCTTTTTATTCTTGTAAGGTACTTTTTGTCCCTTAAGTCTGGGTAGTTTCTTAGAGGTGGTTGATTTTGGTTTTTTTGTGGGAGCAATTAACAGAGACAGAGAAAAATTAGTAACATACTCTTTCTGTCTGAACAGATGAATTTTTGACATGTACCTGATAATGTGGAAAAGCAACTTGTTTAACATGGATGTATACACAGTACAATACTTGAGGCAAAACAGTTTTGAACAGTGTTCTCTGAGTTTAAGATGAGCAAAAAGTACTGATGTAAATAAAACATTACTGCATATGCTAATTTGGGGATTCCATTCTTTGTGTTTTCCTGTGTGCTTTATGAAGTAGCTAATGAACTGGACCTATGTGTAAGTAGATGGCATCATGTCTTCATGGGCCATCATCTTTCTAGATCTTCTCTCTGCCTTGTCTTTTCAATTGTAAGATCCAAGCAGATTTCTCTGTAAAATGCAATGTATTCTCTCATTTAGATGCTATGGTTCGTTTTTTGCATGTTAAGTACCTTTGTGAAGCCTTAATTTTCTCTATATTTATATAACATGGAAAATGTTTTTTGCAGTGAATAATCACTGCTAAGTAATTCCTTCACAAATTTCTCCATACTACTTTCAATTTTTAGTTTTGAATCATGCAAAGATTTTTGTGATCTCTGATAAGCTGCTGGAAAATAGCTTTCTGTTGGGGCTTGTAAAATTCATGTGTTGTACTTGTTTTGTGTTGATCTTCTGAAAAACAGGGAATTAAAAAAAAAAAAGAAACCCAAACTAAAAGATACTGTCAGTTGAATTGCCTATTCATAGTACTCTTTTACCTGTAATATATTTTTGGTATGATACTAAGTCACAATTGTTGTTATCACTTAATCATGTGATGTATTAAATACACATCATCATACTTCATGAGAAGTCTTATTGGCTAGTTCTACCATTTCAGTGAACTGTTCAAGATCAGATGTGTAATTTAACCAAAATCACTATGGACTGTAATTTATTTAAAGGTTCACTGATTTCTGTCTCTAGATCATTTGCTTCGTTGAGATTAGAAGTCAAAGCTTTAGGTTTTTAATTTTTTTTTTTTACTGGTTCCCAGGGCTCCCCCTCTTTTATGAATGTAATATATTTGTGTTTTGATACAAAACAGCTCTAGGCTATATTAAAGGTGACTTTGTTTTATGATATAGAGCATGTTCTTCATTTCATCATCCCATTTAGAGGTGAAGTCTGCTATTAGATCTTCTGCACTCAGCAGTGCAATGTGTGGAAAAAATTGGTGGTTGAAGTTCATACTTTTCCAAGATCAGTCCAGAGTTTCCATTATATGATGAAGTATTCTGAACATATTTGTCTGAGTGGTTTTTTTAAGTCAAATAGTTGTCAGATATAATTAAATATTTCCTGTTTGCATTCTGATAATGTGATTATTTAATTCAGGGTTTCATATGATGAGGCTTTTATTATGGCCAGTGACCCCTTGGAAGGCTTTCATGAAGTGAACCTCGCTTCGCCCACTACACCAGATCTTCTTGGAGTAAATGAGCCAGGGACTCAGGAACAAACTACCTCACCCGGTGTTATCTACCGACCGCATCCTTCAGTTGTGTCCTCTGCACCAATCCAACCCAATGCATTAAATGTTTCTGACCTTCCCACACAACCTGTTTATTCATCTCCCAGACAACTGAATTGTGGTGAAGTATCAGGTGTCAGGTAAGTTATCTGTGTCTTTTTATTTAAATTGCTGATGTTTGTTGCATATAAACTGTTTGCTTTACTAAAGATAGTATTTTAATATTACTGACAATGTTGTAATATTAAATTGTGTCCATAATGGTACATTCAACACCACTACTGCCATTTCTAAAATATTTCTTCTTAATGTATTATATAAATAAAAAATATATCACTCTCTTTACAGCATCAATGTTACCGACGCAGTACTTTGTTCTACCTCTGGACCCCAGGGTGGGTCATTCAATCACAATAATTCCAGAAAGGAGAGCAATAACGTAGAGAGAGAGTTTTTGCAGGGTGCTACAGTAGCAGATGTTGCTGAAGGAAATGAAGATATTTTTGGGTTGAGTACAGACAGTTTATCTCACTTACGGAGCCCATCTGTACTGGAAGTAAGAGAAAAGGGCTATGAACGATTGAAAGAAGAACTTGCAAAAGCTCAGAGGGTAAGGCTCGTTGTCTTGTCTCCTTCTGCTTTTTCTCTCTTCAAAGTGGTTCTAATATTGCAGAATGATAGATGGGCCAGAAGGTGCAGTCTGAGTCTGCTCATTTCTTATAGAATTACTAGGATGTAATTGTTTTATGTAAAGTTTTCTGGATGTGTGCAGTGCTAATGTCTTAGAATTATTCCTTGATAATGTTTTTTTCTAGTGCTGCTGCTACTTAACCATGGAAAGCTTTTGCTGCAGTATCTGGTTAAAAATGCTTTTTCTTTTGAAATGTAGACCATTCCTTCATTCTGACATTTGAGAATAGGAGTAATTTTCTGTCATTCCATTGTTACCGTATAAGTATTTATAGATGCTGATTATATACCTCTCGAGTCTTCTTTCTCCTAGAGTATAAAAGTGTAGCATGTGTCATGGAATATGCTTTAGAACAAGGGTGCTTGTGATGTTTCATAGGGGAATGCCTGCATAGGAAAGAAGCGATAAAGGTGTTGCTGGTCTTTAGAGTACTGTTACACCACACTTCAATTTGAATATGGATACCTTTGAAGACACTGTGGCTCAATTCATTAATATTTGTAAAGCGCTTTGTCTTGTTTGGATGGATGGTGCTATATAAATGCAAAGCCATTATTTATCATTTTAACATCCCTCTGTGCTTAAACTTTCGAGTAGATTTTGTGCTATTTGTATCTGTGTCCTTTCCTCTGCTCTACATGATTCTATTCTTTAGATTTAAGCTCATCTTGTCTTGTGTTTGAACTTGTTTTTCTCTGTTTGTTACCTCATCTTGTTGAACGTAGTCATCGTTTCTGTCATAGTTGCATTTGCCCTTGTTAATGTGAATCTTAAATATGGATTCTGACATCACTTCTTCTGTTGATTATTTTATTGCTGACTAGTTGCTTCCTTTGCTAATGTGTTCGTTTTACTGAGCATTTGACCACTGAAAGGAAACATTAACCTGGGTTGAAGACCTTGCATGTGAATATATAATCCTAGCAGTTAAACTTGGAACCTTAGAAAGCAAGAACAAATTAAAGTTTAAACTTTAGAAGAGCTCTTCCAGCTCCTGACAGTATACCAAAATACAGCTAACGTACTTGAAAACGACAACTCAGATCTGCTGCTGTTACCTTGGGATTACCTGAAAATCTTAACTCCAGTGTATACCACTTTGTCTCTTAACGATTGAAGTGTTTCCCATTTCACTCCGAAATTTGTTAGGGTCATTTTTAAGGAAATGGCATTAAGGCTGCTAGGACATACTAACTGCATGTTCTGTATTTTCACACCCTTTGGGTCTTCTTAACAAAAGCAATTCAGCACTAACTTGAGACTGTTGATGTCAAAGTTCTTGCTAATTCTCAACCCATCAGGTTGATTCTTACCAGTGATGGATAACTTCTTTGTCTGCTTGTCTTCCTAAACTTGCACTGTTTCAGAGTTGCTCAGTTAACACTGGAGTCACAGCAGGAGTCTTTACAGACTGTGCAACAATAAACCCTATTCCTTCTGTAATATCTACTTTCTTCTACTTTCTGCATGAGGACTAGTTTTTTCTATCCCTAATTCATCTCTGATAGCTTTTTTCCAAAGGTCATGGCTGTTCACATAGGGCTGTGCCCACTCTGCAGTATTCAGTATGTCACGCAGTCTTTAAACTTTTGTTTCCAAGTGTATTCACTTTTGTCGATGTGTACTTGTTTAAAAATCTGTAGATACAATTAACAGGTAGTGCCTGTGTATAGCTGGTTGTTTTTTGCATAATGTATTTAAATTCTCTGTAAGTCTCTGTGCTGTTTATTAGGAACAGTGAGAAAAATGAGAATTACAGTTTGCACTTGAATTTTGTGAGCTCATTGAGCCTGGAAACCTTACAGACTACAGACTTTCCAGGAGTGAACAAAGTAAACACAAATTTGATATCTTGCTTTTTTCATTTGTTTCAAATTTCTTACCCAAACTGTATGCTATTATAATATGCATTAAAGATTGATTTGAATTTGTTGCAGTTGTGATCAGAAAGAGAACTAGAAAGGAAATAGAAATTTTGAAGCTTGGGGATCCACTATCTGGTTTTTGTTTTTTTGTTTTTTTTTTTTTTTTAATGTCTCTGCTTGGAGTGCAACTTTCTTCTTAATATGCTCTCATTTTTTTTTATATTGGAGAATATATGTGTGGCATGTAATTGCTAGTCATTTAAGTATGGTTCTTGAAGAAATTATTCAGGAACAGAATAAAGATTTCTTTTTTCTTTTTTTTTTCTCTCCTTTGTGTATATCTTGTATTTCTTAAGACCTTAGACTTCACTTCTCAAAATGAACAGCATTGCTGGCAAAATTGTTAAAAAGTCTTTCAAAAATTTGTTTCTTGATAAGAGGAAATACACTTTCTACTTCAGTCTAGTTTGGTTGCAGCACCAGATAATGTCATAAGACTGGGAGAAGGGTTGGGTCAGAAGTAACAGCAGGGCAGCATTCTATACTAATGGAGCATGTAAGATTGGACACACTTTTGTCTTAAAATGCCCCCTTAATTAAAATGACATAGATTTTTCACTCTTTGTTGAGACCATTCAGGTCATTTTTACTTATTTTTTTCACTGAAGACGTAATTTCTGGCTATATTCGGTAAAGTGGAGCTGAAGAGCCCTTGCTTTATATGATCTGAACCTCTCTCCTTGTGTTGCTACCTTTTTAAAGCAGCATCAGGAAAGCAGAAGGTGTTAAAAGGCTTAGTGATTCAGTGCCTGGGACCTTATCTCCTCATGTCTCTATGCATTTGCGTTTTTTCTGCCATGTTTGGATTGAGCTGTGTCACTGTGGTTACTGAAGGTAGATTAACCAGATGTAGATAACATCTTAGAATAGTGATGGTATTTTGATATATGGTATTTCTTGATGTGCAAGTTTAGTGAAGTCCTTGCAAAGGAATACCTTCTGTTTTTCATCTTATTTAACCAGCATGTTGCATGTATTTTGGATAGCTTGCTTGTAGTTTCTGAGCTATGGCAGTTCGTAGTCATGTTTTCCTTGAATTTTTGTGTGATTTGGCCCTGAAGTTACTTCCTCATCAATCGGACTGTCAATATAATGATGTCATTCATGACTGCAGAAGGAAACTTGGGGGTTTTTGTTGATATGTTTTCTATTGAAGCGTTGAAATTATGAGCTGTCACTGATGGTTAGCCCCCTTCTTTGATGAGGAAAGAGCAGTCTACCAGAGATGATGGTTACAAATACTGTATTCAGTTTGAGAATGAATTCCATGCTTCCCACGGGCTTTAGAGTAAGATCCGTAGGCTTGTTGGTAACAAGTAAAACCAGTTTGACTTTTTGTAGTAGAAATCTGAATTACTGATATTTCCCCTAGTAGAGTGAAACTGAGGGGTTTTTCCATGCTGATACAGTGATTCTTGGGAAAGAGGTGACAGTACAGAATGTGGTATTGTAAACTTCAATGTAGTTTAAGAACCGGATCCTCAGATCTAGATTTTTCTTTCAAAGGCTTCAATTTCTGTATGCATTCTTCATCTCAGAGACAACCTGAGTGTTACAATTTGATCTCTTGTCTTCAGATCTTGTGTGTTGATACAGGATTTGAAGTAGATTTTTTTTTTCCATTATTCTGCCTGTATCGTCAAAGCATCTAATGTAACAGAGGCTATTGCCATTATTATAGTGTTTCTGTGCAGGCTAATGCTGGCAGTTAAACCTATTTTTCCACAGTAAACATAACATTTTAAAACTCTGCATGGATTAATGACTAGATTCACAATAACTACCCAGGAATTCCAGTAGTACCGTACAGAACGTTCAGCATTTTTAAATTTCTGTTGTCATTTGCTTATAAATTAACAAACAAAAAAATGAGGATGCTCCAGAATAATATACTATCTCACAACTCCACTGAAGAGCATGCTTTCAAGCTTTTCTACAACAAAGTTGCAGTTGAATTGTAAGGCCACTGGCTTGTGATTGTTAAAGATGGGTTGGTTCCTGAAGGTGTTTCAGCAGTTCCTTGCTGTACTTGAGTGATGAAAGTTTTCAGTTTCCACACCTCTGACTGATGCCGTTGTAGTATATCGTAGGCATAGAAAGTTTCTCACGCAAGTGGAAGACTACATGCAAGCAAAACGGAAGTGTCTTCACCCACACCATAAGATGATAATTCAATAGTTTGTGAAATGCTCTTGCCTCTGAAAAGATATTCTGGACCTTCTCTCACATTTAAACACCCTTGTAAATGTGGTTGCAATGGACTAATTTTTATGTAGCTTGTTTAACTTGGGTGCTGAGTGAAGACCACTCATATAGAAATATATACTAATATAGATACAAACTTTTTTGACAACTTCAGAATTCAGCAATATATCACAGTTCTGATTTTAGGTGATATCTGTAGAAAATCTTTGGTCTTTCCGTGGTCTTCCACATCTAGTTCTGACTGGGTTAAATTGCTGAACTAGATGTGGGATGATTTTCTTTCTAGAATTTAAAATATGAATGGTTTTGAAGCAGTAATTTGCATGCCTTATCTCACTGGTTCTTTCTAAAGACCCACCTTGTAGTCTTGTCTGTGAAGATCAAAGTGAAATAAGCAAGAATACAACTCTTTGATACAGGATTTTTTTTTTCCCATTTTTAAGATTTTTTTTTTTTTTTCCCATGCAAGTTAAATTTTTCTTATTACCTACTTCGGTAACTGTGTGTTGTGCTTTACACTAGCTTATCTTCTTCATGTAGTTACTTTTTCAGAACAGTAATGTGGGAAGGACTGCAGCATGGATGGTTAGTCTAGCACCCGCAGTTAGTTGTCTTTTCTGCCGCTATATTGTGAATGGCTGGGAAGTCTCCAGTAATGCCTTTAAGACACAGGCAGTAGTAATGTTTCTAATAACTGCTAAGCTTTTTGCTTTGGGCACTTTTTATTTCTACCCTGCTTAAAAAATCCGAGCTATTAAACTTGCTTGGCAAAATATTGTGTTATATTATGCTCCTCCTGAATCGTGTCATGGAAGCTTGCCCAGTGTTTGGCAAATCTGGCTAAGCAGCCATGCATAGTAGACTGCCTGGTGTTGTCTCCTTTTTGTTTTCATTACGTAGCTTTACTTGTCTACCTAAATTTTAATCTAAACCCCCCTAATCTTTCCAGTTGCAGGCAAAACTGTAACCATTTTACTTAAAATAGTGTATTGATAGTGGTAGCCCAAAAGTGAACTGGGGTAGTTCTACCTTCATTGTGAGTTTGATAACTCTTGACCTGAATATTAATATAACATCCTTTTAAGATTTATTGATGTGTATGTAGCATTTTCCTTGCAAATCAGTGAAGTAAACCAAAGGAAATGTGTTGATGTATTCTCTGCATTTATAGGAACACATGAAACTTGAGCTTTAAGCATTTTGCATCAGAATCTTTCATTTCCTTATTAAGAACCATACTTTATATGGGAAGTACTTTAAACCAATACAAAATTAAAGTTTGTTTCCCTTTTCTGTTTTAACCCCTTCTTTTTTCCAGTATTTTTTTTTCTCTTTGGCTTTTGGTATTTTTCCTTTTCTTTCTTCTATCTGTAGCTATTTTCCTGCTTTTTTTTTTTTTTTTGAGAGCGAGAGAGAGAGATGCCACTGTGTGCAGAATAGTAGCTAGGAAGTAAGAGTTGAGTACTATTTGAGAAATACCATGTTTGGGAAAAAAACCATCATTTAAGCGGTAGTTTTAAAAATAGTTAAAAGGTTGCATATGGAAAGCAAAAAATAAAAAAATCAAACAAACTGGACTAAAAATAAATCAAAATGTCCGAAGTTAAAACCATATAGAAGAAGGGACAAATAATGCCTTTGATACTGAAAGAGTTTAGAACAGCCTTAAACACTTGTGAAATTTAGGAGCTGAAGACAAACAGGACCCTTCACCTTAGAGGAGAATCTATTGCCAGTTTCACTGCAGAAATTGAGAGCAAGACCTAGTATCACCATGCAGCAAGGCAAGATCATTTCCACATCGTTGTGTACAACATTACTCAGTCGTGTACACTTTGGGAGAAATACTAACCACCTCCCAGAAACACAAGGGAAGCTGCCATTTGGGCCTTTTTATGACTCTCCAGTGACTGGCCTCCCAGAGTTTTCTGAAGGCAGCTGTTTACTGGTTTCTGGAGGTTTTCAAAGCAAATCATTGCTAGATTGTATTTGGAGTCTTTAAATGTCATTGGCAGGCTTGGGTCCCTCATTTCAGGAGCAATGATAGTGTAATAGCTAGCTTGGCAGGGGGAAAAGGAGAGGAGGAAGAACTAATGGGGGTGGGAGGGGAGTTATGGCCAAAAAAAAATGCTTGAAAGGTCAGAACGGGCTGTCTGCTGCTTTCCTTTCCCTTATTTTTTTCTCTCCATCCGTCTGTTTCTTGCAAGAGATTCCAGAGTTTAATGGTTGGGGAAGGGAAGAGGAGCTTTTTCAAATTCCTTGTTGGACTTTTTGTACTTCTCTGTAAATTACCCCACTTTTCCCTCAGACTTGGGACAGTACAGATGAGATTGGGCATGTGTAACCTTTATACTGTCAAATCTGTGAAAATCTTACTGTAAAAGTGGTATGGTCAGGCCTTCTTCACTCAAATTTTAGTGCTGTAGACAAATAACATTTTGAATTTCATTAAGTTGCTTTAATTTGATTTATATATCTGCATAAACAAGAGCAAGGGTATAATTACTGTATGATTTTGGAATTGTGTTAGTTGTAAGGAGATCCGCAGGAGAATATTTGTAGTAAAATATGTTGTAAGATTCTTTTAGAATTGCGGATTGTCTTGAGACAAAGCGCTTTTTTTTTTTTTTTTTTTTTAAAAAGGATTACTTTCTTTAAGAGTCTGTTAAGGAATAGGTAAACAGAACTGGTATTCTGTCTGTCCCAATAATTAATTTGATCTATATTTTAAGTGACTTTAGTCTTCTACACTTTCAGGAAAAAAGTTTTTTTTCCTTCAGAGTATTTTGGAAATGCTGATGTCTAGCTTAGAGACATTTTAGATTGGCCTGGTGTATTTCCATATAGCAGGAAGAAATAGCTACGTATGTGCAGCATTAATTTAATTGCTTCTAGTGTTAAGGTTAATTTTTTGAAAGGCTTTGTTTAGCAAAGGTTTTATGTTCCTCTGATTTTTTTTTTTTTTCTTTCTCCCCCCTCTCTGTGGTATTAGCTTAAAAAGGCCAAATTACTACTCTAAGTCAGAATAAATAACTTTCAATTTTCCATAGGAGCTGAAGTTAAAAGATGAAGAATGTGAAAGGCTTTCTAAAGTGCGAGATCAACTTGGACAGGAATTGGAAGAACTTACAGCTAGTCTGTTTGAGGTTTGTTGGAGTCTTCGATGTGATATACTTAAAGGAAGCTGAGCCAGATGTTTTATATAGAATCAGTATATTGTATGCTGAATTTTTCTGCAATAAGCTTATAAAGGGATTTCTGTCCTGAAGATCTGGGTGTGTTGAAGTAGAGGCTTAAGAGCAAGCAGTAGATTTTTCACTTAGGTGAAAGAGACCTTGTTTAGCTTGTCAGTCTGCCTAGAGACAAAAAGAAGAAAATAAGGAAAATGTATCAGAAAGCTTAAAACTATTTAGGCTTATTTTTTGGCATAACTATTTTGAGACAGCTTCTCTGTCTGACAACAAGGCTATCTAGATAAGAGCTAAATTTGGGGTTGCTATGGTGACTAAATAAAAAAGTAACATAGTTCCAGATCAATGGAGGTAGTAAGTACATAACTTAACCATACTTTCAGCTTTTGAATTTTGGGTCTGGCAGCATTCTACTCCCACAAACTTTAAAAGAAACATTAATACCGAGTGATGCACCAGAGTGGAACCTGGTTAGCAAGTGAGAAGCCTGAACTTTAAGTGGGACCTTTTCATTTGAGAAAAAGGCAGTAGAGCCAGCAAAGATTGTGAGCTTGTATTACACAGAAAAAAACTTAAATCCGTTCTTGAAGCAGGATTAGTTCTCATTTTAGTCATAGGAATATATGTAGGAAAACCTAGAGGCTAAATTGTGATACCTATAACTGTCAGAAAAAATTTCATAATCCGGAGATGATTTGGATGTTTACCAAATCATAAGTATTGGTTTTCAGTATATGCATAAAGATACAACATTAGGTATGTTTTAGAAGCGTATTTAAACCTGTGATGTTGTATTGGTATAAAAGTGCTATTAAAACCTTGAAAGTACTGACATTCAAAAATTGAATTACAAACTGCTCTGTGGGTTGGCAACGCATGTTATTTCATCATCCCGGCAGGGCAAAGTTACTTGAAATGTTAAGCAGTTCCTGTGTGTAGAGAATAAATGGGAGACTGGAAAGGTACTTTTTAGCATAAATACTTGTGTATGTTGGGGGTGGGGAGGAAAATGTTGGGCAGATATTTTAACTGTAGAGGAATAAAAATTATCAGTGAAATTTTATATTAATGACACTTCATAACTTAGAACAATGTATCAATATGTTAAAGCTATATTTGAAATACAGTGTATTAGTAATAATTGTTTGAGTTTTAATTTGTCAGAACTGTTGTGGGCATGTCATTTGAATTTTCTGTTGTGATTTGATTTCACTAAGAGGCCCTAACAAAACGGTGTTGTATTTCTTGATTTTTGTAGTGGGTTCTACAGCCTTTGAATTCACGTTCTATTCTGAATCCCACTAATCTCAGTGACCATATAAGTGGATATGCTAAAGTTTATATTAATGCATCCCAGTGGAGGATCGAGACTTGTTTTGCACAGCTGGGTGTATATATTACATTATTACACTGTAACAGCACTGTAACATGCTTTGCTTTCAGAGGTGCATCACTAAGCAGAAACTGCATGGTCAATGTTAAATGTATTTGTACACATTGTATAAATGTGTATGTTCCCATTCCTGCATGTGTCTGTTGTTACTTAAGAGAATTTTACAAACCCATATTATACAGCTGTGTTGTATGCCAGTGGGAGCCAGATCTTTTGGTATGATGATGTATGAACTTTTTTGTTTTGTTTATATAGCGTCCAGATATGTGCTAGGCGCTTTACAGATATGAGAAGGATCCTATCCCAAGTAATTTAGTTGGTGGCCCTGATCTTTCAATCTTTGTTGCCTTCAGTAAGTACCAAGTGAGAACTGTAATTTGATCACAGGCGCAAATTGCTGGATCAGAGCCTAAACAAATACATTATGCAGACAAAAGGCTTAGAGGTATGAGGTAAAAAGATGTTTAAAAAAATCCCCAGTCCTTTTATGCTTTCTTCTTTATTGGCTTATCCTTGTTTCTTTACTTGGATTGATCTTTAGTGCTTTTTCTGTTCTACTTACAAAGTGTTTATTAATCCACAAACTGTTTTTCAGCTGTTGCTTTGTTTTATTGATGGTAAGAATTTAGTCTTTATAGTTGTTTGACCGGTTCCTTCATGCAGAAATTTACAGTTGACTAAAACTGGTTGTTCTGGCTAGAAGAAGGGAGAAGTTCTTTTGAATGTGCTACTGTCCCCATGTTGCTTTTGTTGCTACTGGTTGAGTCTTTCTCTTGGGGGTCAAGGAACTTGACTTGTCAGCAACCGAAGTGTGACTGGAGCCTGGAGTTCATGACAGGTATTGTTCCTGCTGGAGCGGGGTGGGTGGACTTGCTGAATTTCTGAACCTGGGCTCAGGAAAAGGAGCAGAAACTTGGTAGGCCAGTGATGAATCCAAATGATAGATTTGTAGGTATTTTTTGGTATGTAACTATTTAATTTCAGACTGTTGCATAACTTACTATTCACAAGTAGTTTTCATGAAGCAGAAGTATGTGCTTAGTGTTTTTTTTAAACTGGATATTGTAAATTTGTGTGAAGTATTTACACTAGCTAAACATTTTTTTTATAGGAGGCACACAAAATGGTTAAAGAAGCTAATGTCAAACAAGCTGCAGCAGAAAAACAGTTAAAAGAAGCACAAGGAAAGGTGAGTTTTTTCCAGCTTGCTTTGTCTTTTCACATGGTTATAAATCTACAGTGTGAATCATAAAGATGTAAATAGAGCATTATTTGTATACGTTATTAAAATACATACTAAGTTGTGTCGCCTGGATGTATTCTTAGCTAGCACCTATGGACACGGCTGGTGTTTCGGCATCGTATCAGATAGCAAGCAAGGTGCATAGGAAGCCAGTGTTACTACAGTATGCAATTGCACAGGCATCTGTGTGCTAGTACTGTTGGAAGATGAAGTCTTGATTTGGACCGAGATAACTGGAAATTTTGTTAAATGATTTAACATATTCATAGTCTAATACAATATTTTTGTTTGTTAATGACTTTATTCCCCCCCACCCCCCAAGATTGACGTCCTCCAGGCTGAAGTAGCAGCATTGAAAACACTAGTACTGTCTACTTCACCAACATCTCCAACTAAGGAGTTTCAGTCTGGTGGAAAAACTCCTTTTAAGAAAGGCCATGCAAGAAACAAGAGTACAAGCAGTGCTATGGGCGGCAGTCATCAGGACCTTACCATGGTGCAGCCAATTGTAAAAGACTGTAAAGAGGTAACAGTACAAGGATTGTCCTCTTTTTGCTGATAAGTTGGCTTTATTGTTTTGTTTTACTCACAGTAAATCTAGTATATATTAAATCTTCATGTAATACTATTTTACAGATATTTTTCATTAATGAAAGAAAATTTTTCTTACATGTGAATAGGTGGTGATTTTTCCAAGTCTTGTTTACCTTTACATCATTAAGGGAAGGTGAGATAAGATTTGAAGATGGGAATTTAAAAAAAAAAAAAAAAAAAGAAAAATAAGTATAACTGAATAAGTCCTGGTGGCTTTTTACAAGTCCATCGCTGAAAGTTCATAAACATTCATAACCATTTCATAAACTGTCATATAAAAGAGGAAGAGTCATTTTATAGATCAATAATGGGTGAAAGAGACTGGGAAAAAGACAGAATCAATGATGTATTAGAAAACAGGAGGAGAGTTACCACTGGAGTTCCAAAGGAGCCTGTGTTTGTTTTGGTTTTTTTTGTTTTTTTTTTAAATCTACTCATGTAATTGAAAAATGGGGAAATAATGAAGCGACAAGTTGGTGCTTGAGTGCTTGGAATGATAGTAGCAAAAAGTCACCAAAGAGTTGAGAAGGGTCTTATGATACTGAGTGGTTAGTAGAATAGCAAATGAAATTAAAAAACAATAAATGGGAAATAAGGCATCTAGGGAAAAATTGCAACTCTAGCAGACATGCAGTTTTGGACTTAGAAATAGCTACATTGTGCTGGGAAAAAAAAGAAGTAGTGTACTTGTGGATAATTCTCTGAAAACACCATTTCAGTGTTCAGTGATGGTCCAAGACACACAGAGCCTTAGGAGTTGTTAGGAAAGGAATAAATAGCAAAAGAAAAAGCATTATACTGCTGTGTAAACACATAGTAAATGTGTGTGTCTATGCATGCAGCTATGATATCTTCATCTCAGAAAGGAGATAATGAAAATGTCTCATATTTTGAAGTGTGACATAGATGGTCAAATCTATGGAAGTATTTGTAGAGACAGACACCTGAGGTAGAACCAAAATCTATACAGTCACAGGTGACATAGGGAAGATGAATGGTGAACAAATATTAATGATTTCTTGTCGTAAGAAAACTCTGGAAGCTAAAAGGAAAATAATTTTCAGTCAGTACATAATGAAACTTTACAACTCATTGTCACAAGTTAGCAAGATTAAAAATATAAATGTGTTCAAAATGTAGTCAAGCAAAGTGACAAAAGAAAAGCCTGTCAAGGTATATAGAAGATAGATATGACATTTGGCTTAGGAAGCTGCTTTAACTACAGATTGCTAGAAGTTGGGAGGCTGTAAAATGAAGATACATTACTGTCTGTCGTCTTATACTGCTCTGCAGCCAGCTCTGCGACTGCTGGCCATTGTCAGAGGGGTAACAGGCTAACTGGATCTTTAATGTGATTCACAGTGGCCATTTTTGTACTTTGTTTTGCCAGTCATTATTAAGTGTATTTATACTATACATCTTTTTACTATAAATCTAGAAAATAAAGGCATTTTCCAGCTTCTGTTTCATACTTGGGCTTCAAAAAAAAAAAAAAAAAAAAAAAAAGCTTTACATCCTGCCTGCCCACTTTCAGTGGTACCCAGGATGTTTTCCTTATAAAAACTGTTGCCTTGCTGCCCTTCAGGAAAGGGGAGAGTCGGGATGGAATCCAGTTGCTTTGTAAGCATCACACTGAGGTCATGACTCAATGAAATTTTCAGTGTCAGGCAAGAGTGAGGGGAAAAATCAGTTTTGCCTCAATTTCTTGTGGAGAGGAAGTGGTGAATGTGAAGGACAGGCTGCAGAAGGTCCAGTCTGCCTGACATTTTTCTTTAGTTCATTCTCCTCCTTTTTGTTGGCTGCATAAGGAGACACTTTGAGGCTGATCGAGGCTGCTCAGAAATGGTGACTATTTCTTCCAGTGACAGCCCAGGGAATCAGTAAGAAACGCACGGATTTTCTACTCACTGGGACTTGAGTCTTTCTGTCTCTCTTCTGAGTAGGAGTATTTATTTAATGGAGTGCAACATGGGGTGAAGAAAGCAAGACTGCCTCTGGCATGGTAGTTAGGACGTACTTTTAAGCAGGGGAGACATGCCTTCCCTACTGCTTTCGTTATCCAATGCTTTGTGGTTTTGTTTACTGCTTTTCTTTATTGTTGGTCTAAGGTAAATGTTTTTACATTTCTGGGAGCTGGGTCTGAAATCCTACTTCTGCCCTCTTCTTGATAATTGTTCTTGCCACTGAGTTAGGTTACCCTTTGCATGTCGTTCTTCTGATTTTGAGTGACTTGGCTTCAAAAGGGGGGCAGAGAGTACCCTTGCTCAGGGGTATGTAGTGGCCTTGTGGTGTGGGGAGCACAGCTTTGGACACTTACGGAGAGTCTACCACCCGGAGCTTTGCATTTTGAGATGTTGGATGGAGCTGGCTGTGAATACATGTCAACTCTCGGGTTTCTTTGTGGAATGTAGACAGAGTTAGAGTATCTGGCTGCCCTAAATGGCAGAAAGGTGCCAACATCCCAGAGAAATATTTCCTAGCATGTGGGAGTAATCTCTAGGATAAGTAGATGTGTCTAATTAATTTAGGTATTAACAGGATTTAGCTGAATAGCTGCCTGGATCTTAGGCAGGCAGGTAGCATCCACTCAGCGTAAATGCTGATAAATGCATCAGTGTTGCTCAAAGAGCGGAAATGTTTCTCTGATGGTGTATTTTACTGTAAAATGAAAACATTAAAAAATTAACTAGAATTATTAATACAATTGGCTGTATATTTAATTGCAGGTAATCAAAACTTTGATCTAGTGAAAGTGCAAGTAAAGGCAGGGAGGAGATACACATGTAACAGTGTAGATTGGAAAGGAAGAGCATCAAGCTATACTCACTGAGCTGTTTTTTCAAGGCACCTTCTTTATAAATAGCAGATTTGAGGGAAATTGAGTTAAATCTAGAAAATAACCAAGTTAACAAGAAATGCATCTTAATTTTTAGAACAGTATAGTACAAATCAAAAATGGCTTTTTTCCTGCTGATATGTCTCGATTGTATTCATTTTAAAGCCAGACCTGAGATGGGTTTTAAGGTATGGGAAATGTTCCTTTAGGGAGCAAGTTACACCTATTGAATTTCATTCGTACAATGAGGTTGGTGGCTTAGCAACCAGAACATTTATGGACTAGCTTAATTAAGATGGTTGTTCCTGATTGTACCTGAGTGTAAGGCAAGTAGATCTAATGGAAAACAAATTTGCTAGTCTAATTTTTGTAGGTTCTTTTTCAAGAAAAACAAAGAAACAAAGCCAACACAACAAAAAAGACAGAACTCCCCAAAATATATATGTAAAAGAATGGCAAATGCTAGGAGCTCAGAGAAGGGGTAATGCATGGGGAAAGAACAAGACTGAAAGAGGTTGGTTCAAAGCATTTGTGCTGGTTTAAGACCAGCTGGCAACAAAGCACCATGTGGCCACTCACTGGCTCACTCCCCCCAGTGGGATGGGGAGGAGAATTGGAAGAAAAAGGTAAAACCTTGTGGGTTGAGATAAGGACAGTTTAATAGGACAGCACAAGGAGAGAAGAAGTATTAATAACGATAATACCAATAAAAGAATGTATAAAGCGAGTGATGCGCAATGCAATTGCTCACTACCTGGAACCTGATGCTCAGCCCATTCCTGAGCCGTGATCCATGCCGGCGCCCTCAATTGTGTACTGAGCATGATGTCATATGGTATTGAATATCCCCTTGGCTAGTTTGGGTCAGCTATCCTGGCTGTGCCCCCTCCCAGCTTCTTGTGAAAACTAACTCTACCCCAGCCAAACCCAGGACAGCAGTGTACTGATCTTTGTAGTAGGATTAAAAATAAATTATTTTCCATTTTTGGCATACATTATTTCCCTCTGTCATTATCTCATCTACATTATTTGTTTTTATTATTACAAAATTTTAAAATTACATCCTGGCTTATCTTTGGCCTGCAGTGTACATCCCTTCCTATAGCTTTAGGTTTGGGTTTTAGGAGTATAGAACTGCTATAGTACAAGAAAGGGATTTAACCAGTTGGAGGAGAAAGGTGCTGAAGTCTGTGTCAGCAGAATGTCAGAACTAGTCTGAGGATGGTGTTGCATATCCCATTGGGGACTGGCATTAGTCTTTTACATTGGATTAGGAATATGCATCGGAAGCAGTTGTCCCCACTCTGCTTGGTTCATGTCTTGGAGCAGCGTTGGTGCCTGTGAACAGTAACCCTAAACCAGATGATGTGCTCTGGGAGTACCTCAGTGTGCTCCAGCTGTTAGTGGGTTGCCAGCCCATGGGACAGGCTGTCCCATAACGCAAACCTAGATTTTAATAGTGACCTAGTACCAGTCTCCTGAACGTCAGACTGGATAGGTGCCTTCCTACTGCTAAACTAATCTCAACATGGAGATGACAAAACAAGGTGTTTTCAAAGAAGATAAAACCATCTCTTCCTAACCCAGAGCATGCTTACTCTTAGTGTGATTTAATAGCTTGTTTTAGTATTTCTCCATTGATGAGAGGAGCTGTGGGGGAGCAGGCTCATAAATCATGCCCAGGGAGTATCCTTGCCTTCCTGTTGTAGCATGGCGTAGGAGAGAGTTTGGGCACAAAGGTGAAAAATGAAGAATAAGAGTATAGTTTTAATTGTTTTGTATATTGAATTCCTGTTTTCCTGTGTTAATATATTCGTGTGTGTTAAATGTGTATGTTCTTTTAGCGTTTGGATAGCAGTATGTTATGTTCAGATGCAGGGTGAATGTACAAGATGTCTAGGATTGCAGTTGTTTTCTTTAGATTTCTCTGCTTTTCTGTAACTTGCAGAAATGGAGATGGATGAAAATACTGTAATGAAGATACATTAAGAAGAAAACTTATTTTTTGGCTTTTTTTCTGTTAAACAATCACTTAAGTTTTTCAAAGCTATCCTGGAAGCTTAGGAAATGGGGGACAGGTAATTAGCTTGTCCCTGGTGTTGTGGTGACCAGTGAATGCATTAACTCTGTGTCTTGAAAATGATATGTTTTGATTTGCTTATATTTACAGTCTTAGGAAAGTGGATTTAAGAAGGTGTTCATAGCTGGGGCACAATAGCATTCTCTCATAGTGCAATGGAAAGCATTTAGTTTTAATGCTCATTATTTACTTGTGGATATTTGCAAATGATAGACACTAGTGTGATAATTGCAGTACTAAAATATGTGAATCTTTGTGTGTGTTCTAGGCTGACCTGTCTTTGTACAATGAATTCAGATCTTGGAAGGATGAGCCTACTATGGACAGAACGTGTCCTTTCTTGGACAAAATTTATCGGGAAGATATTTTTCCATGTTTAACCTTCTCAAAAAGTGAGGTAATGGAAATAGTCTAAATGTGGTCACTGACGCTTTTCCCTTAAATATGTTACATGAAGCCAATAGACTGTATTAAAAATGTTTTCATATGAAGTTTAACCATTTTTGTTTCATTAAGAGCGTGATGGTTTACAGTGAAGTGCTGAAGTTTAGTCTGGAGTATTGAAATGATCACTTTTTCTTCACTATTTCATTTACGCTGTTCCAGATGTGGCCTTTTAAGGTCTATTCCTTCAGATGTTACTCCTATCTGGCAGAATCTGATGTTTGTAGGAATGGATGATGGGTTTTTTCCTGTTATTTCAAAGATAACTGTTTTGTAGAAATAGTGCCCTGTCACTGTCTTGTGTTTATATAGGGGGCAGCAGAGACCAATATATTTGATTTTGTGGACCAGTTTTCTCTGGTATCAATCAGAGCAAGCTGCAAGGACAGTCTGGGTGTTTTCTTGAAGAGAGGTTTGAGTTACAAGAATTAGACTTCACTTCTTGATATGATTCAACAGGGGCAGTTTGGGAATGTGGTTTTAGATGAAATGAATTATGACACTTTTTTCCCTCGTGTTATTCCCACACACTCTCCTATACAGAGGAAAGACTGGAGTTTTACCCATCCTGGGAGTAAAGTGGAACCGATTCTAGCTCCAACTGCTTTACATAGTTTTTGTTCTTAAGCAGCATTTACAGGCTGTAGTTGGGATATCAGTCTCTAGGGGAAAGTGACCATATTCTTAGATCTTTATTAAAATAAGAATAACAAATTTTAAGGCCCTCAGACTTGATTTCTTTTTTCCCCCCAATAAAATTAAACCCTTGCATGGAAAATGCTGTATTTTCTTCACAATGTTTATCTGTTGTTTTTGTGTAGTGTTGTGTTCTTTCCCCATGCTTTTCATCTACTGTTACTTGCTGGCCATAAGCATGCACGATCTTTTAGTTAATTGTATACCAGTTCATTATGGTGGTTGTACAGCATCATATGAACTTCCCCCACTAAAAAGTTTACTTAGTTACTATGGGAATTAAATTGCTTCTGCAGTATGTGTAAGTAGGCCATCCTGTTGTCTTTCCCAGCAACTTCATTTTGTTCTTTTCTGCTTCAGTGGTGATATAATTACTGTAGATTTGTATTTCCTCTTAAGGAAAGAATGAGGCTTCTACCACTTGTCAGTTATATCAGTTATTGTTTCCAGATGCAGTGCATAGTGACCAACTTCTGTTTTCACTTGAATATCGATAAACTAATGTGCAGTTAAACCAAACTATAAACTACACATGTATTGTGTTTTTGAATAATTGGAAATGCAGTTATCTGAATGGTTGAAGTATTACATTAACTCTCAGTAGCCTCTCATGTTAAGTGTGTAGTGTTTTGCTTTTGGGAGATGGCAGAGAAAGAGTATTTCATATGAAAGATTTTAATAGTAACATTCTGTTTTTAAAACATTCGAAGTACAATAGAAAAATATCTTTATTACTCAGTAGGAAGGAACCTTGGCACAGCATTACTTCACTAATAACATAAAGTGCACCTTCTTTTAAATCAAGTAATGGCGATGGCTTGTCCGTACTTAAACAGTAGTCTTGGGCAAGTGTTGGGTCCAATGAAGCAAAATGAGCATATTTCTAGTGTCTTATGGTTGTGTGTTTATAAAGAATTAACATAAAAAGCCTGAGCAAAGTTGCACTTTGTTTCATGAAGATGATGTTTTAACTAGACTAGTGTTTGAAAGTTGCAACTGGCTTTTCTTTATATTATGTTGGCTTTTCTAGATATTGTTCAGTCTTACTTGTTTGAACACCTTTCTAAAGCTATCTTTGGCTGAAAAACAGTGACATGATATTTACTTGTTTTTTGCAAGATAAGGAAGCATGCTGCATCATTTTGTGTTTCCATAGAACACAATAAAATTGGACCAATTTTTTTAAATAAACAAAGTTTGTGCCATATCCATTCTCTGACACAACACTGCACGTACAAATGTATGTGCTATTTGGGCTTATGAGGAGTGACTGAAAGTACAGTTAGCATTTTAAACATGCTTGACTACATTCCCAGCTGTAAAGGCAGTTATCTTGCCTCAGGGAGGGCAGGGTTATTCGGAGGGCAGAATTTAAACTGGAGCCTGGAAATGGGACCTCTTGCTCACGATGAAAGCAAAATCTCATTTGTAATTGAATTTCTGTTTGGTGAGTTGATTTTTTTCGCTGTTCTTAACTTTACAGAAGAAGAAATATGTCACTGCTTTGAGGCAATGGATAACACGAAGCTGTTTTTAAATGCTTTCTAAATTTCTCTTGCAGTTGGCCTCAGCTGTTCTGGAAGCTGTTGAAAACAACACTCTGAGCATTGAACCTGTTGGTTTGCAACCTGTTCGATTTGTGAAAGCTTCTGCAGTTGAATGTGGGGGACCAAAGTATGTTAAGCTAACAGACAGAGGGGGGGAATCTTGACTCATTTGAGATAGTAGTTTTCTCAATCCAAGAGTTATCAACTGATCGCTTCAGTCAAATTTGTGTTTCTTAAACTTTATTTCTTAAAATCTAAGACTTCAGGATTGCTAGTTACAAAATTTTATGGGGAAAGTAAGCAACTAATAAAAAACTTTAAAAAAAGACTAATACAGAACAAACCTTTAAGACAAATTCCCTTTTTGGGAGAGCTATTTACTTCACTTGTTACTTTTGTGGTCAATGCATCATGTTTACTTCTTTGGAGAAGACCATCCTGATACTTAAAACAGATGCTTTTGAACTAGGGCCTCTCACCTGGAATGCGTCGTGAAAGAACTAGGTACTGAAGTAGTACAGGTTGGATGTCGGACATCTGGAATATTTGTGGCGTAAGAAATTTAGGACATGCATAGCACACTGACAAAGGTAATTGAAAGATTTGAGAGGTGATATATAGAGTAAATGCTCTGAATTTGAGCAGGAGGAATGAAATGAAGCGGGAATGAAGGTGAAGGTGAGTTTGAACCTAAAGCAGGAAGTATGCTTGGATGACAGGGAGGGGCTTGCCTGAGGCGCTGGGGCTTTGATGGATGTGGAGGAGAAGGAAGGGATTTGTAGTGTGCTTTAGTGTATGTCAGGGTTAAGCAAAGAAGGTCAGTGTTAATCTGGAGCCTTCCAAGTCTTGAGAAAGCCTTGCCTTTTCTGCTTGAGATCTTTTGGACAAGCTGATGATTCTCCCTGTAATATTTGTTTTGACAGAGCTCAATTTTCTGATGGAAAATTTGCATCAAAATGCTTTCGTCTGGCCCTTAGGAATTTTTTTTTCTTTCTCATTGCTATTGTTTTTTAGTTCTTGTTTTTGCTCTGTTTTTGAGTAGAAGAGATTATAGGTTTAACGTATTTCAAAGTTTTCTTTCTCTTTAAAGACGCTGTATAAAATGAAAACTGTGGTTTATGACTTAGTCTTTGATCCTTTCTAGCCTCCAAATTCAGGCATTCATATATTCTTCAGCTTACTCCCATCACTAGAAAACATGTTCTTTGAGCTGTAACAGTCCCTCATCAGAAGGACCCACCACCAATAATGGAGCTACTCAAGGGGTGGTGATTTCAAGTCCAAGATACACCACTGTGGGCTGCGTTCCATGAGGGCAGTAGAGAATCTGGGCAGCCAGAAGCTATGACAATACACGTCATTAAAGAGCGATTGGCAAATTGATTTAAAATCATTGTGGTTCAAGCAACTTCCCTATGTCTTGACATGATGAAATATTTACTCAAAAACAGGAGACTCAATTTTATCATTCAGAAGTTTAATTAGATTTTTAACATATTTTCTCCAGTGTAAGATAAATTTTTAATTAGAACTCATGTAATCCTTAAATAGTTGGCTAGGTATAGATTAACGTTTTGAGATGACAATGCACAAATTGTAATTTAGGACTTTAGGTGTATCAAAAAGCCAGGTGTACTCCTTTCTCCCTTTTCCCGCTGTCAGGTAGCAACAAAAGCTTTTGTGATACTGCTTGTAGATAAGTAATAGGTAAGGAATATGCAGTATTTAAGTGTAATTTGGCATCAAATGTGCATTGTCTTGTATATGATTACTGGCACTGAAAGGGAAACAGGTGTTCCAGTTTTCACTGAATCAGAGTAGCAGTTTCACATTTTTTATTTTTATGTGGTGTATTTTTATTGAAACCATGTTCTTAAATAGGTAATGTGATATAGACAAACTGTAAATAAATAATAACAAAAAACTAGAGTAATGTTTTTAAAGGAATTATTTTATTGTACAGTTGCCTGGGGGGTGGGGGAACAGATGCATCAAATAGTGGGTAGTAGCCCAACAGCAAAATAAGGAGCGGAGGGCTGAGAGCTGTGATAACAGTGAAGAAAGGTTCTTGATATACAGAAGTTATTGAATGGTGCCTGTGATGCTGTGTAGTAAGTGCTGCCTTAACGAAAGACAGCTGGGTTTCCCCACAGGATTCACATAATTGTCCCCATGGGGAACAAAGCACTAAGCTGCATGTGTGCCGTACAGCGCAGAACTGAGTCATCAGTAGTAACTGTCATGCCAGCATTTAACCTGGTGTGATGGAATATAACATATAGAAGGTAATTCTGTAGCCAGAAGGAAAAAAAGGGCTTTATTTTCCTAGCATTGAAAGTCTGTCTGTCTTCTCACAAAAGCTTGACTGAAATTGCAATCAGCTTGCTTCAGCTACTGTAGGATTTCTTGGATCAATGGACTGCTGTCAGTCCTCATAAACTGCTATGGAAAATCATATACGCTCTTCCATTTTGTCCTGTCTTAACATGGCTCTGTGGACCAGCTGCAGGCTATTTAAAAGGGCCTCTGAGCCACTGTTTAGAACCACAGAAGCTTAGTAATTTTTGTTTCACTTTTGAAAGGCTGCTTGTTCTTACACTCCCTAATTTTGTGAGGTAGAAATGGAACAGAGAAGAGCCAGCAGCTTTTAAAATCAGTGAAACCATGGATGCCATGACAACCCAGTTCATCTGAGATGCTGCAATATAGAAATTCCAAGTAAATCAAATTCCCATTTTATTTACATTTATTATGATTGTATTAATAGCAGTTTCTTCAAGAGATTCAAACCACCTTCTACTAAAGAATGTTGGAGGAAATTTTGAAAATTCTTTGCCTTTTCCTGAATTGTTTTTTGGGAAGAATTCATGGTGACTAATGACCTTTCCTTGTTCTTGAATACAACTTACTTGTAATACTCCAGAATAAGCAAATTTGATTATTTTACCATTGCTTTTTGTAGTAGTAATGGAAAGAAGTATTGCCAAGCAGCCTCTTTTCCTTCGTCCTGAATTATTTTATACTCTGAATATATTGGGCATAAATGCAAAGCTGGTCTTAGAACGCATCTGTGAGAGGCTTCAGAGAATTGACTGCTATTCTGTAGGGCTGATACTTTTTTATGATGAAATGCAACATCAAGCAGAATTTTTAAAAAATCTGTTTAAATGTTGGCATCAACTGATAATTTAAGCAATGTTTATTTCACACGTGAAGAGTTAAAGAAATCCCACTGTTCCAGAGTTGTCAAGCCAACTTGAATTAGTGAATATGGAAGTACACAACCAGAGCTGAAGAAAGTTTTAAAAATCAGAAATGCATCACGATGCACCGGTATTGAAACAAAATTAGTCCTTGTGGAACTAAAATAATTGACAACATAATGTAATAATTGCAACTTGTAAAATGAAGGCAGAGACTTGGGTATCTGTGCCAATATGAAGCAATTACATTAACACCTTAAACACATGCAGGTGTTTAGATGTTAATGTCAGATTTGTTCATTAAATCATGCAAACTTTCTATTTTGTAGGAAATGTGCTCTCAGTGGACAAAGTAAGTCATGCAAGCATAGAATCAAATTAGGAGATTCAAGCAGCTATTACTACATTTCTCCTTTCTGTCGTTACAGGGTAAGTAGATTTACTGTGATTTCATTTTGAGTAGTAGTTATTCAGTTGTTTTTTCCGTACCATTATACAAAATGATACTAACCACCATTATTTTTATATGGGTTCAGATCACTTCTGTGTGTAACTTCTTTACGTATATTCGATACATCCAGCAAGGACTGTTGAAGCAGCAAGATGGTGAGTAGGGAATTGTATTTATTTGGCATATATAAATAGAAATTTACTTAGTGCATGTACCTAAAATGTGCTATCTGTGCACAATAGCAGTGATGTGACATTACAGAAAGGCTATCTTTTGGTAGTCATTGTTGTAATTACGAGAATTTGGTGATATTCCACCCTCCAATAAAATTATTTTTTTTAACAAATTAAAAAGCAGTGCTTTTTAGACATTTACGTTATTGAGTAAGAAATGTTATGATAAAACTCTGTAATGAGAGGCGTTAGTCACAGTTTTGCCACACAGTATTCAAAAAAATCAAGTCTCTCTCACGGAATAGGGAGATATTTTAGACCAAAAAAACTTCAGTTTGGTTTGATCTGCGCCGTTTTTTCTTCTTTCACTTGGTGTTTTGGTGTGTCTTCACATTGAGAATTCAGACAGCTGTTCTCGTCAGACTATCTTGCAGGGAGAAATGGCAAGGATGACAGTATTTGGGGTTAAATTGTAAAAAATAAACATGACAGCGTACTGTAATCATTCATCTGAGTGCAGCTGAGACATGAGGTCTGGGTCATTGCTGTGGAATGGCAAAGACTCTCGATTAGGGCTCTAGTTATAAATGTAAGGCTTGATTACCTGCCACCCCAAAAGGGAAATGTTTTTTTTTTTTTTTTTTTTACTGCCATTGCTTCAGGCTGTGGGGTTTTTTTTCCCCACCATTGTTACCCCGTCGCTTTGTTCCTGTCAGCATATCCAACAACTGACCATTTAAACTCTGTCTGCACAGTAATTTGGAAGTTCGCTTAACTGTGCTATTCAGTTTCAATATGTCCATATAAAAGAAGATGGTTATGAAAATGTACATGCTGTACACCTAGTAACTTAATTCTGGAATTTAAAAATAGATTGCATGTTGGAGTTTTAGTTATTGGTCTTCATGTGCAGGACTATTTTACCTGTTTATCACTGTAAAAGAAAATTATGATGATTTGGTTGTGTTTAAACTGTATACAATTGGTTTAATTGTATTTCCTGTCCAGGTCAAAGAATATTGCCCAACAGCCTTCAGTCCAAGGTTTTGTGGTTTTTGGGTTTTTTTTGTTTTTTTTTTGTTTGTTTGTTTTTTTGAAACAGACTGTATCACTTAGGCTCCTGGATTTGCTAAGCACAGATAGTAGGAAAAAGTGTCACTAGCCCTGTGTCAATAGTTAATTAAAAAAATTGCTTTCACTTGTGATTTTTTTTTTTTAATTCAGTTGTATTTTTGCAAGTAGAGTAAAACAACATTGTAATGTTTATGGATGTCTGTGCTTTTCATTCTTCCAGTCTTCAATTCTGTGGGGATTTGCTTCACACAGAATTTGGCTAGAATAAACCCCACTTTGATCTACCTCACCTATAGTTATCTCTTCTGATGTTTCCTCATTTCAAGAGCTCAGTATTTTAGCTACACTCAAATCTTTTGTTTCCATTTCTAACCTGAAGTAATCCTGAGGTGATAGAGAGACTGTTCCTTACAAAAAATAATGCTGTTAACTTTCCTTGTCAAAGGGAATTATTTTCATGGAATTCACCTGAAATTCACTATTTTGTACATTAAATTATGCTTAATAAAACCTTGAGGTGTTGGTCACTTATTTACTAGCATTGCAGAAGATCTTGAAAATGTGTTATTTAAGTTTTAATTTGGTTTATAGTTAAAAGGCTTTTACTTTGACCAAAAGGACCTATATAGTTTCAACTAAAAATTGTTTACTTTGCTACGGAGATGAAGAAATTAAGTTAATATTTTTTCCATCAAATAATGAAGTATTTTCAGCATTATTAGAATCGTTCATTCTTCACAAGAAGTTTTGAAAAAACGAGTTTGGTGTTCCAGCTCAATTGTCATCTTTACCATTAAAAACATAGAATTTGCATTTGTAACTTTATATAAATATTTCAACAATACCTTTACAAGAATGCAGGCACTCATGATAATTGTCTGCATAATGCATTGCATGTATTTCTACTCATGCACCATCTAATTTTTGAGAGGTCACTTTTGCAAAAGTGGTTTTTGAAATATGTTAGGGAAGACCTTGTACTTGTTGCTCAGGTTAATAATCTTTATAGTAATTCTACATCATGATCTTGACTGCATGGAAATTATTTTTGTCTTGAGTAATTATATACTCAATAATTTTGATTTATATTGCTGTGGCATGTAGAAGCTTAAGGTATGCCCTAGGCTCATCAAGTTTAGCAAAATACAGATGAAATTTAAAAAAAAAAAAAGTCTTTTTCCTCCCCAGTTTATTGTTGCTGGCAGATTACTGGTAGAAAAAAGAGGGAGAAGGAAAGATTACAAATGGAAAAAATATAACAAAATTACAGATTCTGTGATGAAACAATTCTCCAACCAGTTCTGCTTTTTTTCTTTTTGTAGTTCTTTAATTTTGCAGAAAATGAGTCAAGGGGCAGGGCAGTTAAAATGAGAAACTGCAATTAACCGAAGCTGATGAGAAGTAGGGATGCATTTTTGTTCCCTAGTTTAAAAAGAAATCATTAAAATTTGGGGAATTTCTTATAGGACCATCATTTAGAATTTTTAATTTAAATACTTTAACAAATTTTGTCACAAACCAGCACAAATAGCCCTCACATGTCAATTCTGGTTTTACTAGACGTTCCCCTAAACTGATGTACAGTGAAGCAGCCTGTATACATCAGTTGAAATAAAATATGAATTCAGTATGTTTAATGATATTTCTGTCTCTTTTAGTGGATCAGATGTTCTGGGAAGTTATGCAGCTGAGAAGAGAGATGTCACTAGCAAAACTTGGCTATTACAAGGAAGAGCTCTAAATCTTTTTACTCTTGCGCATGCATGAACTTCATTGAATATACATAACTAAAATGGCTGAATCTTTTTTTTTTTGTCACTTGATATTTATTTCCACAAAGTGGGTCCAAGATCTTTCTCCTTTTGCAGATTGCACTAAGAAGTACTGTGATTGTTTTACACTGACCTATGCTGTATATGCGTACATATAATACTTAGTTGTACAAATGTGGTAAGCACTTGCAGGCGTATTAGTGATTGTAATTTACATTTAAAAACAAAACTTCTGATTAAAGTGTTAGTCTGAAGCAGTGTCTGTCTTCTGTTCTTTGTGATGCAGAATGATGTGAACCTCCCTGATAGGTCATGCCAAAGTGTAAACCAGATGATTTTATGAAGAGGGAATAAATGCCTGACATTTTCTTCATTGTAGTGTTTAGATACATGTATGTATCTCTATGCGTGTATGCCAATACAGTTAACAGACAACTAGGAGAACTTGCAATTCTTTGAAGTGCTGCTTTTCTGTATTTTTCATTTTTAAAATAATGTAAGAAGAGAAACATATATAGTGAAGAGTCAACAGCATAATAAATCTGGGTATTTTTCCTCTAAAGTAGGGTGCTTTTCAGACATCAAGGAACAATAAAATTACCTTGGTCACTCTTTGGTCAGAAATCTGTCCTGACCCCTATCTGACTGCTAAAAACTTTCTCTTCCTCTCTAGTTTTCTTTCATGAGAATTTTTTCATTCCTTTAAATGATTTTTTTTTTTTCTTCCTGCTCTTTTGGGATTTCCAGTTTCCAATGTCTTATAAATCAATTTCCCCACAGCTGTCCTTGAATCTTGAAAATATCCATTATGTGGTTGCTTTAACATGCTGACGATAATTTCCATATAATGTTACCAGTTTCTTCACGCACACACTATTTGCTACAAAGAGAACCCAAAAAAGGATCATGGCTTCTTAAGGAAGATGCTTTTTCTGTTGAACTGCTACTTTGGCACTTAACGTGGCCCTTTCTCCCTGGGACTAGTCTAATCTGAAAGCAGACAGTTGATAAGGTTACAAGGAACATAGTTGCGGGTGTACGAGACTTGGTATATAAAAGCCCTTTTGGAAAAACACTAGGTCTTGATCACAACAGCTGTTTATTAGTTACAGGTAAGATTAAAACATTGGCAGGTAAACTGACAAACAGAAGTAAAGGCAAGTTTATATAGTTGATTCTTTAACAAGAAGCATCTCAGTGGATACAGATGTCTTGTGTTTGATGCTGAACAAACCGAACACTATTCATCACTGTCTTATTGGAGTGTTCTCTGTTTTTACAAAAGTAAATAGAATGAGCAGTGAAATTCCATACCATACTTGTGTTCCTTGCATGCGTGTGCCTGAAAACACTTCGCAAATGTTGGCTTTGACCGGGCATTTCAATGTTAAGATTAAAACAAACAATTGAACCTGAATATCTTACTAGTAATGGAGTATGTCCAGCCTGGGCTATTTCAGTACTGATGAAATATTTTTATCAATCACTACTTCCTGTTGTAGAAACCTGGAAGAATTCTACCTTAAATTGTTAAAAGTGTTGTTTGTTCTTTCAATAATGCTAAGGAAGTCTGGTTTTATTCACTCTTAGAAAACAAACTGTATTTGTTGGTATGATGTTTTATGTTAGGCTCATAAATGCTTCCTAAGTGATTGTTAATCCTTAGTTTACATAATGAGATCAAACTGTTTCCAGGATTAGCTAACAGTAGGTAAATGATAGCTGGTAGCTGCTGCTATTCTGATTTAATAATCCTTTACAAGTGTTGCTCATTCAAGCAGAGAGAAGGGTCCTTTGTATACATGATAGTGTCAAGACATAAATGGTATCTAAAGTTTATTATGCTGAGGTGATTTTCTTGTACTAGGGACTACAAAGATGTACCCAGTGTATCTCGGTGGTAATGACTGTTTGGCTCGATTACATCAAGTAAGTGCTGATGGGCTTGCTTCTGTCTTCAAGTCCCTTCCCTGAAATTCTTTTCTATATTTTTAATATAAGCTGCCTATCATGAGAAGCCTGTGTCACTGTGAGTGCCTGGGGCTTGTAAAAATTGCACAAGTTACTTGTCTGGTGAATATAACTACTTCAGAAAATGGCCTTATTCCAGACTTCTTGACTTCATTGAGGTTTTGTTCATAACCAGATGCCTCTGACAGATGCCTGCTCAAAACATCTGAATATTTTCTCCTGTTTGCTGAGGGGTGACAGAACAGGGGCAATTTTCATTGTACAAAGATCAAATTAAAGAAGGTGAAATAGGGTTTGCTGCTGGCCTTAAAAGACCTTTCTTCAATGTTCAGCTTTCCCATATGTTTTTCAATGTTACCTTAGACAAACAGGTTAATCTGTCATTTAGTTTTGTTAATAATAATGTGGAAGTTCTGCTTCCCTATAATCAAATTGCTGTGAGATACAATTTTTTTAGAGCAGTTGGATAGTCTGACGCTCAATTGTTTATGGTGAGACCGGTGATGGCTTTGCTCTTGCATTTTTGATTACTATTGCTTTCATCAGTAGTATTAATTACATCACCTGTGTGAAAGTACAGAGGCAAGACAAGTAATTTTTATTGCTGCATTTTTTGCGCATGTGTAATTATGGTTAGTACTGGGACCAAAGGTCCTTAAAACGAGAACATTAGACGTACTGAACGGAAGAATGCACATCACCTTCATCTTGCCTCAAAAGCCTTGTCAGATTCTCCTTTATGTGTAGCAGAGTTTAAGTATAGCCCTGGCTCTAGTTATGGAGGAAAGAAATCAGCTGGGACAAAGTCACTGAAACCTCGGACAAAAGCATGGTGTGTTCCTCGGCACGTTCATAATCGTCTGGAAGAGAGACAGTGCGTTTTTCTCAGTGGTACTCTTCAAGCAGTAAGAAAGCAAAACACTTCTGGCTTTCCATGGATGTGGTGGGAGAAAATGAGGCCCTGCAGCAGTTCTTTGAAGGTAAGAGTCTAGTTGTAAGAGAGGGTCTTAGCAATTTTTGGTGGCAGCAAAAAATACAGTCATTGTTTGGGGTTAATCGAAGAAAGGAGGAAGAAAAAGAGCCCTGAAACCCAAAGCTCTATTTACACAAATCTGTGGCGTAAGGCCGTGCCAGAATGACATAGTACAAGTGGTACAGATGTGCTGCAGTGCCTTTCTCCTTCTGCTTCGGCCGGCAGACCGAAGGGAGGGTGGACCCAGCAGAGCCTGCGGTACCGCCGTGGTAATTCCCAGGAAGAAAAAACGGGAAGTGGCTGAGGTCTCCTTGCAATTTATCACTTCTGAAATCTCAGTGATTTTCACGAGGTTAGAGAGCTCCCTCCCTGCTCTGCTCTACCACGTCAGGTTAAAGAGGGTTTTCTTTCCACTGATATCATTCTGAAACGGCCTGATGATAATTGGGAAAATGGTAATTGTGGCAGCATCCTCGGGATCCTTCTGAGAAGTTAAACTCGGATTTTTGTGATTTTTGGCTGGGATCTGTCCTTCTGCCTTTTTCCCAAAGACATTTTATATTCAAGCAGGTCCCATTAGTCTCCTGCCTTTCTCTTACCACGCAATTTACTTTCTTAATAGATTGCATGATAAAACTGCATTTCTCAGGCCTTGCCATAACATGATTCAAAGTGGTTGTTCAAAGGCTTATGTAGCTTTTTTATTTTTTCTAAGTCTTTTTTTCCCCTTCCTCCAGTTTACACTTGACTTTTTTTTTTTTTTTTTTTAAATATATTAACCTTTCTATTCCAAGCTTCTTCCTCTGTATTTGTTTTCCTTCCATTACCTGTGCAGGTATTCACGTGATACTGATCTCAAGGTAACTTGGAAAACGACCTTTTCTGTTTTGGATAATGTGGACAACTTTTGTTTCCCTGCATTTAATTTCCATTGTGCTAAAGTGATTTTTTTTTTTTTTTTTTTCCCCTGTTGACCTTGGTGAGAGGTGGCAATTCCCAACTTTTAATTTCAAGCTAGGAAATTAAAGAATCTCCAGCATCGATCAAGAAAATGTATTTAAGCCAAGACATTTAAATCAGTGAACAACAATCTAGGGCTGCTAGCCAGCATATGTGTTGTTTATAGATGTTAGGAAATTCATACCATGTTTCTTAAGTTCACTTTAAGTCATGGGGATCAAAAGCTAACTTTCTTGGCTTTGCTTTCAGCAACATGTTTGTTTTTATCAAGCTGTTTGTTCAAGTACTGCATTGCATAGCTGTTAAATACTCCAAATAGTGTTGGAGATGAATTATATAATATCTCATAATCAGAAATTTTTTTAGGAACTGACTTGGAAAACGGGACTTTCCTAGGGAGTATGGGTTAGGGCCTGTTGGCTTTTGTGACAATGATACTTTGATGGTAGAAGGTATCTTGGAGTTTTTACCTGTATAAGCTCTTTAACTAGAATTAGTAATTGTAATTCTAGAATTATTAATTTAGCTCTTTTTAGAAGGTAGTTTGGCAGAACATCTGTCTGGGCCAGCGTGAGGGGGAGAAGCCCTGTCGATTCCATTTAATTGCAGGACAAATGAACCATCTTGGGAGGTTACGTTCCTTCGGTAACGTCGTGTGGTTCTGCTGTGCAGTGCTAGAATACGACAAAGGTCTGCGAACGCCGTGCAGCGTGCCGGGATGCTGTGAGATGGCTGAATTTCATTATCTGGACGAGATTAGATACGTGTCAAGGCTACAAGAGCTAATCATTATTTGATTCAGCATGCAGTAGCTAGGCTCCTCTTGCTGTTAAACCATAGGTAAGCCTGAAAAAGTGATTTAAAGGCAGGGTTTGCACTCTTTTCAAGCTGGGGTTAACTTCACTGAATGTAAGGCCAGCTTTAACTGATGGTTTCTCTCCAGCTTAGCACTGCGGCTTGGGGGTTGGCTTTATAATGCCACCTCGTGAGGCAAGAGCAATAAACTGCTGGTGCTAACTTGGTGGCCTCTGAGATTAGTCATAGCAGCGTTAGAACATTGTCTTTCAAGGCTACAAAAAAAGCTGAGTCCTGCAATATCAAGTGGAGCCACTTGAGAAAGTCTCTCCGCTTCGTCGATAGTTCAGTTTTGGTTTCCAAATGCATCAGCTGGCAGCTGAGCACATTTGTAGATCTGTTTTGTAAGATTATTTGAAATTCATGAGCAAAAAGGATCTCATTTTCCACATTGCTTTAGTTCCTTACAGTGCAGATTTGTTTTGACGCTCATTAGTGAGATAAACTCACATTTGCAATATTGAGAGGGCACAGTCTGAAAAAGGAGTTTTTTTCAAGGAAAATGAGATAATGTTTGTTTTCCTGCTGATCGCTCCTTTCAATAGTTAATAGACCTCTTAGATTAGATATGACTCTGACTGGGATTTGACCTTGGCTTTTTCTCATTCAAGTAAATGGCTTTATTCTTGTGTTGTGGGCATTCTGGGAAGTTCTTGTCTTTTTTTCTGTCTCATTTCACTCCCACGCTGGAGATGTCATCTCTGCTGCAAGTTTTTTTTCTATGATTTCTTTTGAAATTAGTGTTTTTAATTAAAAGATCTGTATTTTAGGATCAGAAATTTCCTATTTGTCAAGGGAAGGTCAGAGCTCCTGATGTCCGTGTGTAGCAGAGCAGTCTATTCTTGCTGACGTTATCAGAGGGTTGAGAAACTTGAATGAAGGCCAACCTAGTTACAACGTTAAACTGAGTCTTGTCATTTTTCTTGCTGTTGTTGGAAGGTACGCTGAGGTGTCTGAAATGGGTGTGTTTGGTCTCAGTGCTCTCTCTGATCTAAAGAAGCGGTTTCGCCACCTCTCTGTATGCTCATGCTCCTGTGTGGATAACACGGAGTATAGTTTAGAGCTCTTGCTAAATAAATTAAGCCACAGAACAAACACGCCGTTAAACGCAAAACGCTTAAAACCCAAAGCTGTCTCATACCATTTTAAGGATGAGAGATTGAAACGGGAATAAAAGATGAAATGGGAAATTCAAAATATTAATGGCAAGTTTCTCTGGCAAAAGTTACTTTGGGGAAAAACCATCTATCTTGACACAAGCTCACTCCTTACCACTTGGAGTTACGGGTCTTCCTGACGTTGAATAACTCAGACTGTGATGTGTCCTGGCTGGGCGCAGTTCTGCCAGCTACAGCTGGTTTGTCCTTAACCCATTCCTGTTTCTCGCTGCCCTGTGCCCCAGGTCCGTGGCCATAGCTCTGCCAGCCCGGCAGCTTTTATCAACGACTCCAGGTCTGTTCCAGTCAAACTGAACTGGGCTATCTTGAACACTTCGAATAGTGACCAGTACGTGGAGTCCTTTAGCATGAAAGAAGTTAAGGAACTCTATAAGCCACATAAGTGATACTTATCTTAGTGTGAGTCGATGAAGTTCAGCTGGACTTTCCACTGAGCCTGTATAGCGGAGCTTGTAAAGCGCTGAGGCCTGTTTTACTGGTGAAGTATCCTGAGATGAAAATCAGTTAATAATTCTCAAGTAGAAACGTTCCCCTGAAGTTGCAAGAGTTTGTAGCAAACATTATGAATTTGTCCTTTCAGCAAGCAGGAATTACCAAGTGCTGACCACGGTCTGTGTGCCATTTTTTATACCTCAAGCTGTATTTAAGTATTGTTCCCTGTACAGAGCAGCTGATGTTTTAACATGAATCTTACTACAAATAGCTGGACTTGGCTGGGAACTTCCTGGCATTCTCTTTTAATGTCAGGAAATTACCAGTTTAGCATTGATTTTTAGTCAATACTAGAAGTTTTGACAGAGTATTTGTTTTGATTGTGGACTGAATTTATGTTTGCAGAAAGAGCACCCTGATAGCCTGGTTATTTGGGTACTCCTTTGGAAGGCGATGGCTGTGGTTCAAGCCAAATTCAGAACAGCGTCTGACTCTCTGAAATGGCTGCGCTATTAAAGACATAAAACCTCCTGCAAGGAAATTTCTGGTTCTCTGTCCCCCCTCCTTCACTTTGCATTTAGACACTATTGAAAAGGGGGCAGCTGATTTAAATGTGGTCATATGTAAGGCACTACATGGAAATGGTGGGAGAATTAACTGAGGCGGGTAAGTCGGGGATGGAGGCTGATGGCTACGGGCGTATAAAGTGCAGCTGAGGAGCCAGGTGACGAGCCTCATGGCTGGAGGAAAGGCAGGGACGTCTGCCAGAGAGAGATGAAGCAAAAGCAGCTGTCAGATTAGGAGGCTGGAGTTTGGACTCATCCTTGGGGACCCGGGGCTGGCAATAGGGACAGGCTAGGTGAGAACGGACAGGGAAACAGAGGCCAGTGGCAGGACTGACAGGTTTTAGACTTCAGATTGAAGGAGAGAGAAAAACAGAATATCAAGCTTAGAGAGAAATGGGAAAAATAACATCATATGCTGCCTATGATGCAGTCTCTGTTCTGCCAACAACCCCAGTCACCGTCTTGGCCGTTCATCCTCATCACTCTCCCGGGTAGCTGGCAATCCTCCGCACAGCGACCCTGAAGCCGAACGTGTCCCCCAGCGCAGACTCTTCCCGGAGATGCCTGGGCACGTCGCGGTGCGGAGCGTGGGCTGGGAGCGGAGACCCCCCAGCGCCAGCTGAAAATCGGGGCTGCCGACCCCCCCCCAGACCCCCCGGCAGCTCTTGGCCAGGCGTGGGGCTCTGCGCAGGACGCGATGTGCTTGTGGGGGTCTCTCGGCAAGGCTCGTCCCACCACGTGCGCGCAGTTCTCTGCTCTTGCAGCCACCCGACGTCCAGGCGAGCGGCTGGCGTGCGTGCTACCCGTACCTATTAAGTGCTTACTGGGATCAAATGCCTGTGAAATGGATGCCACCATTTTAAATAAATTTGCATGCGATCCAACAGCTCCTCCTCTGCTGAAACAGATGCCAGTGCGAGCACGTGATGCCACCAGCCTGGAAAGTACATTCAGAAAGACAGAATAAAGTTCTACAGGGCAGCCCAATGCACTGGCTCTTCTCTGCACCTCTGTTGCGAACTTTCATTTGCCTACCTTCTTCCTGGTGTGCTTCCTTCCTCTCCCAGCACAGAATCGCTTATTCCTTCCTTCTCCTCCTACCCATTTAACTGCTTATGCAAAGTGGAGAGATTAAGAGGGAATGATACATATTGCTGTTGTCATCACTTGGCAACAGAGCTCCTCTCTGGACTGTGGATGCCCCTATTAAGGCCATGTCCTTGTTTGATTCATAGCTGTACTTCAAAAGGGCTTGTCTCTGAACTTGGTCAAAATAAGGAATTCTTGGGTTTGTGGTACAAGAAAACGCTTTGTATCTCACCTCTGGCCTCATGTTAATAACAAAATTATATCATTCTGCATGAGGGCTAGGCAATTTGAGCAGGAGGGTAAAAGGAGGAGAAGGCGATGGAATTGTTTTCCTGTGGACTACATTAGCAAAAGGGGAAGTGTTTGAGATTCAAGGGGGGATATCCTAAATTCAGACCTGAAGAACAGAAAGATGAGAATCCAGCAACCTTGAGAGACGTTGCTAAGGAAAGCCAGGCTCTCTCGTAGTCTCAAGCTGGTTTTACAAATTGTTTTGCTGCTACTTCAAGACTTTCCATGTTACAATTTTGCTGAGGCAAGTAAACATGCTGCACCTATTGAATCTGTTCTTCTCTGATATGCGGAGGACAGGTTTGTGTACAGTGTCGGGATCTTGGGATGCAAGGATGTATCGGTAGCACACCTGCAAGTTGCTATCTCACGGTGAAAGGCAGCCAAAATTAAGTCAGCAGCAGCGATAAGCAAACGCTGCCTAGACCAACCTGTGATCACAAAGCAGTTCAGGGGATGTTTCTTAGCAATGTGAATTTACGTATTGAGACAGACGCATGAGGGAATTCCTACGCATGGTGGTGGAAATGGATTTTTAGGGGAAATGGCGGGTGTCAGCTGCTCGGGGCTGAGCCACGCAGCTCTGGATGTATGGGCTCGTCCATTTTATCTTGTGCAGCAGCGCGACAGCCACACACGGCTCCTGCGCCTTGCTGGAGGGAGCAGGAACTTCAATGTCCTTATCTTGTTTGCTTTTGCCACACCTGTATTTATGGAAGGCGTGCTGGAGAGGTGGGGAGCCTACAGAGTAGTTCTGTTTGTTTGTGGTTTGGTTTTGGGTTTGTTTTTGTTTTTTTTTTTTTTTAGAGAGAGTTCTGGCTGACTTTCTACAAAAGTTGTCATGAATTCTGGAGAATTTATAATCATAAAATCTGTTTATAGCCCTCAGTTACCAAGCAACAAAGGACAAAGTACTGAACCTTTCTATTCATTAATACATTTAACATGTTAGTGGGCTGTTTTTTCAGGGAGGATAAAAGGAAGCCACCAGTCAAACATTTCTCAAGCTTTATTTGTGCTTTCTTCAAGCTCAGGATGGTGGATTTTTAAACTGAGTCTTTCACAAACTCACTTGCAGTACTAATGCAGAAAGTGAATCTGTGTGAGACAATGTCTGACCTTTGACCCAGTTGCCTCTTTTGATCCCAGTGTAAAAGGGTGTGACGTTATCTTCAAAACCCCTTTTTCCAGTTGCAGACTGGGGCCCTTCATCCTCGTGCTGTGGCAATTCAGTGAAGCCTTAATGCCGAGGATGAACTGGTGTTTGCCTGGTGCTGCTGTCGTCTTTGCCTTCCCCTGCACACCCTGGTTTATTCTGCGTTTCCCATCTTTGCTCCCAGGGTGACTAAACCCGAAGCGTAACCCACCCGTTACACACAAACCAGGACAGATTTGGTTTTCCTTTGTGCAGGAGAGAGGGCAACGTTACTTAGCTGAAGTACTGACAATTCCCTCCCAATTCCACTCTCATAATTTCTGTCTTTCTGACATTCTTAATTTTAGGGCAAGATGTCCATGGAGCCTTGGAGAATCCCATGGTGGATACAAGTATGTTGGAAGAATTCATCAGTAGTGACGCAGAGTTTGGAACTTTGTAAGTATCACCGTAACATGTACTTTCCCTCCGTAGCAACATCTCTTACATTGTTTTCAGTAGTGCCATAATAAAATCGGAATGCAACAGTCAGACCTGAAATCTGAGTTTCAAGAGGGTTGTGGCTCTCTTGATATTGTTACTTACTTAAAGCTGTATAAGATGACGTGGAAAAATGAATTACAGGCAGTAATGGAAATACAGTCATCTTGTTCAACAGAATGAATGATAATGAAGTCTGGGATAATTCACAACTGTTATGCTAATTGGGGCACTAAATGCAAAGCTGTTATTTTAACATTCCTGTAAGTGCTAGTTTAGTGTTTATGTACAGAATAAGTGATATAAGTGACACTAATGTATAGTAATTTGAGAGAATATCGTAAACCTCCCAGTCTGAGGGAAGCAGGGCTACTGTTTTCATTCTAACGCTTCATTCAGAACAGAGAGACTATCCATTAATCTCTTCTGAGACTAACTCTAAGAGATACAAAGGATGCATAATGCAAAGGGTCGTGGTCAAGGGTGGAAAGTTATGCAGCATAGATCTATCAAAGACTTCAAACCCAAATCTTTCATCTAGACAACTGTCAGATGACTGTTGTTCAATGCAAAATATTATTAATGGGCCGACACTTGCACTAGCCAAGAAGCAGAGCAAGAGGGGAAGTCTTAAAAATAATTAAACATGGGATTTTTTCATTCCAGACACACTCAGCAGCACACATATTTACTTACGGTGGGCTAAATAGGCTTCTACCTGCTCTAAATCATGAATAATGAATTGATTCTCTCTCTGCCCACGCTATAAAAGTAAAGAAGAATGAAGAGGTGGTTATATATAAATATACATAACCTTTATTTTTTGAATAAGTAAACACGTATCAGGTAAACAGATTATTGAACTCCTGTATGACAACTTTAAAATATTATTCTTTTGCTTTTATACACAAGACATAGCAGAAATATAAATGTGTATACGTATGGTATTATGTAGCTTAGGTATGTTAGATATTATAGTTGCAGTGCTACTAAGTATTTACACGCAAGGAAATAATACATAAAACTACTACGGGTTTGGAGACTCAGCAGGATTTTACACGGATACTACAGTAATACTTCATTAATTATGGGATTAAGAAGAACATCTACTGAATCATTAGATCTCTAAGTCAAATTATGAAGTATTTCTCTGTATTGCAGACTATTTGTGCATAAACAGAATAGAACCTCATAAAGGAACTTGCCAAAATGCGTCAAAGGAGAAAAATATTAAAAGTCTCCACATATATATAAGATGCAGATCAGCATAATGGCATGTGCAATAGTGAATGCAGAATGCAGTGAATAGGGTGCTGTTACCACCAAGGTCTTGGGTGCATCTGGAAGTGACCATTAAAAGTTGTCTTGCTTCAGGCAGGCCATCGGCATTATATTTATTCTCCTCTTACACAGCATGTGAAGCACCATGTGATTTCCTCATCTTTTCCTACAGTGATAGCTTACTCTTGAGTGGTGGAAGGAAAAAAAGGGTTGCATATCCTTTCCTAAGGAGGCATTTAATTGATATGCTATGTCTGTAACACAGGATCACTTAAACTACAGAATATTTTTTCCTTCAAAAGCACAATACCAGTTTCAGTAAAGTTCTAACTTGGAGACATATCGCTACTACCTCTGTACTTCATGAATACTTTATTTGTCCTATAAAGTGTTTGTCTGTATTTTACTGAAATACTCTCACTTAAAGCAGAAATTGAGTACCCAAGACAGCATTTGAAACTAGGAACATGAACCAAATGCGTAGAAGGGAAGCTTTAGACTTTTGTGGATGTATCTTTTTAAATTTTACAAGGCATGTTTAGAATTCAGTAGCTATGGATTAAGTATCCCACAGAAAAAAAAAAATTCAAATGTTTACCTACTCTCTATTCAAAGTTGAAAACGATATTTAGAGCAGTAGACACGATATTTAAAAGCATCAGAAAATTTGTTTTGAAGGAAATCAAAGATTATTCTGATGTGGAATTTTTAAATTTATTTTTTGAGAGTAATCATGTAGTTGAAGCTAAGCCAGAATGCAGGGTTGTGGATATGGCATGTTAGAAAACCAATAGCAATACCATTATGAAATACACAAGAACATGTCAAAAGTAATAGGCCGTGACCAAAAATGAAACTCTTCTCTCTCATGGCATCCAAACTCAGAAATACAAAACCTGAAGTAGAAACAGTAGAATTAAAATCTGGTGATGGAAATTTTCCATTGATGCTTGAAAATATTTGCTGTGTCTGTGGGAACACGTGTTTTTGGAATATGAGGGTGTCCATTTAAGCAATTTTGTTTTATTCAACTTCTGCCAGAACACTGGGCCTTAGTCGAGGAGGTGTGCCCCACTAAATGTCTGTCATCCTTCCTCTGCTCTAGCATTTTTAGCCTGACATGTGTCATAGAATCACAGAATCGTTAAGGTTGGAAAAGACCTTCAAGATCATCGAGTCCAACCATCATCCATGCCCACTAAACCATGTTCTGGAGTAAAACCATGTTCAGGTAGTGCTTCAGAGCAGTGTTTGAGGCTACAATTCACAGGAATACCTGAAAGGGTTAAGAGTCCATTTCTTGAACCTCCGTCTATTCCTAATGTAATAGAGGAACCCTCTGTAGGTCCTTTAAATGGCAGTGAGATGGCATAGGATTTTCTCTCCCTTAAGCTGCTTTGAAAGCGCCATCACGAAGGACTGAAAAACCTGAAATAAAATAGGAGATGTGACAGACCTGTGCCCTCAGCTGACAGGAGACAAGCACAGCCTCTCCATAGCGGTCTGCCGTTGACTTGGGATGCTCCTGTTTTCAATGCAGAAGGAATGAAGTGGTTTTGCTACGTAGTGTGGGAACATCTGCTTGTTGCTGTGACCTGCTCGTGAAGGACTTGGCCTAGCTTAAACTACGGGGTAGTTCCAGGTCTCACTCTGAGTAATCCTTTACACGCTGTCTGATAGAAACGCTGTAAAAGCAAAGCACAGTATCACAGGGAGATATAGTACAATATAATGAAGCATAGGTACCAAAGAGTAAATAATCAAGAACCTTCTTTCAAACCTCAGGCATGTGAATGGGCTGAGCTGCTGGAGACAAGCAAAGCTCTTAGTCACCTGCACACAAGGAAACTCAATTCCTGCCTGAAAATCGGGAGAAAGCTGCACAGTAAAATATGGGCTGGCATGTTCTTATACAGAGCAGCGTGCCTGAAGTTCTTTAGAAAGGAATCATAAGAGGTCGTGTTTTCCAAGATTTACCGGTTTCAGTAACAAAAAAGAGTGAACACTTAAAAATCACGGAGCACGCTTCAGTTATTTGGCTTTCCACCATGACCTCTCCAAGCAGGGGTGTTAAAGCTTAAATCTTTCCTGCTTGGCTGTGGGGTTTGCCAAGGAGGTGGCTGTGGAGCACATGGAGTATCTTGGTTCCCAGCCAGGATTCCTCTGTCCTGCCTCTAGTCCCTGGCTCTTGTCATGGCTGCGAGAGTGTAACTGCCTTTCCAGCCTGTAGTCCCTGTGCCTCTGCACCTGCTCACTGTGTCGTGGTTTAACCCCAGCCAGTAACTAAGCCCCACACAGCCCCCATCACTAGTGGGATGGGGGAGACAATTGGGGAAAAAAAAAAAAGTAAAACTCATGGGTTGAGATAAGAACAGTTTAATAGAACAGAAAGGAAGAAACTAATAACAACAACAACAACAATAATAATAATAATAAAAGGATTGGAATATACAAAACAAGTGATGCATAATGCAATTGCTCACCACTTGCTGACCGATGCCCAGTTAGTCCCCGAGCAGTGATCCCCCAGGCCAACTCCCCCCAGTTTATATACTGGGCATGACATCACATGGTCTGGAATACCCCTTTGGCCAGTTGGGGTCAGCTGTCCTGGCTGTGTCCCCTCCCAACTCCTTGTGCCCCTCCAGCCTTCTTGCTGGCTGGGCATGAGAAGCTGAAAAACCCTTGACTTGGTATAAACCCTACTGAGCAACAACTGAAAACATCAGTGTGTTATCAACATTCTTCTCATACTGAGCCCAAAACATAGCACTGTATCGGCTACTAGAAAGAAAATTAACTCCATCCCAGCCGAAACCAGGACACCTGTGATGGTCCCATGGGGGGGTCTGAAGGTGCTGTGCCATGCTGGGACCTCCCCTCGCCCCAGGGTGCCGAGGGTGTTCCTCCTGTGTCCTGCTGATTGCCAACAGCCCCGAGCTGCTCTGGAGGTGGCCCGGCTTTCCAATCCGTAGGATGTGAACTGGATGAGCCTCTTGCTTATGTATCTCAGCAGAGAGGAAAGCAGCCCAGCTCTGCCTGAATTTGGCACGGCGCGGTGTTACTCGGCAGGCGTGTTGATGGCGGGTGACGTGGGAGCTGCTGGACGGTGGTACTGCGTGGGTCTGCACTTCGTGAGCACCCCTTGTCGTGGGCAAGAGAGCCTAGACCCAAGAAATTTGTACTTTAATTTGTTACCAATTAATGCAGACTTCTGATCACTGACTCGTGTATTGAGAAAAAGAGAACATAAACAATGAAATGCTTAGAGAAACATCCTTCTCCCCCCCGCCTTTTCAAGGCTCAGTTTAAACTGAGCACTCAGTTGCTATAAATAATCAGTCAGCAATGGTGTTTGGGTTAAAACATGACTGAATGGCTTGTCTTCTGTGAGGAATGAGGGGTTGTTTTCTTTTTGAAGCTTTTCTTGGAGGAGGCTGTTGGGATGGACCTGTTGGTACTCTTTATTTTCCATTCTGTTGTGATTTAGATATAGAAGATATTAATTCTTGGTCCTCCACTGTGTTATTCCAAACGGAACTGTAAGATTGTGTAGGACAGAAAAGAGGGAAGGTAGCTCGTCACCCGTGGAAACCCCACGTTAAGCTTCTGGATCTTTTTGGTGAGCTTGTAAAAGCTCTTGTTTCAAACCGGGCAAACGCGCTTCCCAGCTGTGCGGCAGCCCCCGCTTCCCCCCGCGCTGGGGCTGCCTCTCGTGGTGAGCAAGGTGCTAAAATGGGACCTGCTAGCATCTGATGGAGACCGCGAGCGCTTTGGACGTGCTCAGGTCTCGAGAAATCAGCCGGTGGAGGACGATGCTACAGATCTTTGACCTGCAGTCTCGAGGGAAGGGGTTTAGAGCCCTCGCGGGCTCCGTGCGCTCAGAGTCGCGGGGGTGCCCGGAGGCGACTGAAGAACGAACGGCTCGTGGGAAGGAAGGAGGACTGGAGTCAGCGGGTTGTGGGGGGACGTTTGGGCAAGAGCTGGTAGGGATGGGGCCTCCCTGTGCGGGGGGGAGGCGGAGAGCCGTAGGAGATGGTCTGGTGAAGCGTAAGTGACGTTGCTCCTGTGAGAAGGGGCAGCAACCGTGGTGGGCGATGTTTCCTGAAGACCCGTGTCGGTAGCCTGATGGTGCCCCTCCGGCTGCTTTCAACGTTGCCTTGTGGTCGTCCTCCGTGTTTCCTCCCAGTAGAAATTAAAATTTCTTTTTCATCCCTAGGCAGAGCCAGTTGCCAGACTCCCCACCGGACTCTGGATCGGAACCGTGTTCTCCGCCACAGCTCCAGAGTAAGTCGCATGAATTCGGCCTCTCCCAAGCCCGTAGGAAGGTCTCCAGCTCCTTTTCCTTGTCCTTACTTTCTTGTCTGTTTGCTTCTTGCAGCCCTGTGGTGTGACGCTACGTGGCCCGGTGGGCTGCAGCCTCCGCTCCCCTGCCCATCTGCTGGGGTACCCAGCAAGCTTCCCTGCAGGTTCATGGAGACTTATTCCGATCCCGGTGCCGGTGGGCATCCCTGCACCATCCCCCCGGGCTGCTGCCTGAAGACAGAAAGTGCTGTGACTCCTTGGAATAATTCTACAGCCCCCAGCTGTTTGGGGTTTAATTATTCATCCTTTCAGCCAAATGCATCTCAGATTTCTGGGTAAATGATAAAGTGTTTATGCAAAGGGCGAGACAGCTACAAAAAAAAAGTTGAGCTGGTAGAAGACAGGGTTTAGGACCGCTGTCAAATCCCCGTGGGTGTAGGGTTTTCCACAGGATGGCAGTGTTTAGACATTTTTGAGATGCTTGTGGTTGAGGGTTCTTTAAACTTCTTGACTGAAGTTCAGATTGGAAGTAGGAATGGATTTCAATTTTGAAAACGTTACAAAGCTAAAGAGAGACCAACATAACTGCTCTATAACTGGATTATAAAAGCGTTCAGGCGTTTTGCAATACCTGTTGCAGGGATTTGTCCATAAGGATCTTGTAAGTGTTCTGACAAGTGGCACGAGAGAAAAAAAAATAATTGTCACATCTATGTAAGGAAGTGAAATGGTATTCATACACCACCTGCCATATTCACCCACCAGCGTGTTGTGGATGCTTAATTATTTAAAATACACTGGGTAGTGCACGTATCCAACCATGATACCTGGTAAGACTGAATTGACTGATGCATGCCAGAGGGGGAACTCTGGATTTCGGGAGAGAAACATGAATTTGTCAGTGTGAGTCCTGGGCTTGCAGATGCTCCATCCCCGTCTCCTCTTCTCTACAGAGCTCAATTACGTGTTGGACGTGGGTGAAGGAAGCTGGGCCTGGGTTTCTCAGTGGAGCTATTTGTGTTCTTTCTTTGTTTTCCAGTAGAAGGTGCCCCTTAGTCAAAGTCATACTATTTTTTGAGTGAATCCTTTGGTTATTGGAACTTAAGATACAAAATACTTCTTGACCAACTGTGGAACTTTTGAACAAACACAGAAAAAGAGTAACAGTTAATGTGATGAGCAGGCTTTTCTGCTACTCCTGCCTGCACCTTAGTTTGAGTGCCGACTGAGCCTGACTGAGACCTGGAGTTTGGCTTGGGTTTTTTTCCCCCGTCCAGAAGGAGTGACCATCTGTCAGGATATTCTAGTTTACATTTTATAATATCAAAACTTTGGAATAAAGTTTTTTTCCCTTTGCACAAAGGAGCATTTTTTGAAATCTCACTTTCTGGGAAAGGGGAAAAATGTTACCCAGCAGTCGCCCCTTGAGATCTCTTCATTAACACATTGGTTTAACTGCTACTGGTGTTTTCTATATAAGAGGGAAAGTGAGTTCACACTTGATGCAGCACACTTATTCAAGATAAAGCTGTGATTTTAATGCAAATGTCAGGAAACAATAAAACCCTGCCCCTTATGCACCGTGTACGTTTTTAAGAAGAGATCAACTTCTCTATTCATATGAAATAAAAAAATAAACTGGTCTATGTTTTGGAAGGAAAAATTACATAATTCAGTTTTAAAAAGCCAACAACAATCACCTCCCCCTGGCAGATCAGAATTTGGGTGACAGTGCAGGTAGAATGAGATACGTGGGTGTTCTCTTGTTATGATTCTGTAACACCTGTATTTAAACTTATTTATAAGTAATGCAGCGTGTGTTTTTAAAAAAGTATTTCTGCAGCATCAGGCAAAAAAAGGAAGCTCTCACAATTACTGGGAGATGCCCCTGATTCTCCAGTCCAGTCTCAGGACTCCAGGCAAGGTAAGCAACTGTGTGAAAATGAAATTTAATGTTTCATGCCATAGACAAGTACATTTTAAGAGCACAGCTCCTGCTGGTTCTGAAAATGCAGCAGTATTAACAGTCTGGGCTCCGCTACCAGGTTTGGAGGAATTTACCTTTTCAGTGTTTTTGAAAACCAGGATGTATTTGTATTTGGCAAAGAGAGAAGAAGCATTAGAGGCTCGTGTTTCCTGAGGACTCTCTGGACAAAATATTCTGCCCTTCTCCGTGTGTGAGCCTGCAGTACACAGATGATACCATACTCTGCTGACTTTGCTTGGCACTAGATTGACTGGGCAAAGAAACCATCTTGGGTTAGCTTAACAGGGAATTATTGGGGTGGATGAGCAAACAGATTGCAGTTTCCCTTTATCATCTCAACTCCATATTTTTTCTACAAAGTGTGTCCATGTGCGAGCTTCGTAAAAGCTGTGTGTTCTTCCCCACCTCTTCCCCAAATTAATTTGGTTCATTGTTTTATCAAGATAAAAATGCTAAGCTTATACCAATTGAATCAAAAAAGCTTATCAGGCATGTACAGAAATGGATCAGCTTCTGTGAAGTGTGAGGCTCTCCATGAATGAACAGTTTGTAATGAACAGTTTATCTGAGGAGTTTCACCCTTGTCTGTTAGCGGAAAATCTGAGAGTTGCTTGTTGTTTCTTCAGAATAAGTTATTTTTCAGCATTAAATGAATCTTTTAGAACACTTTTAATGAGTAGCAACTGGATTTAGTAGGTTACTTTTCCTTTGGTATCTTCTATTTGATCAGTGTTGCTTGATTGTGACTAGTCCTCTAAGTCTGCCACTGCTGGAAGGAGAGGATGTGTCTAAAATTGCTATTGCTGTTTTTAGTATGTAAAGACACAGATTTGAAATATGCTTTCCTTGGGGGTCGCTGTTAATAAAATTGCACTGACACACGTGCTATTGGAAAAAGAACACAGCCCTTGGTTAAAATGGCATGGGGATCATTTAGAAATGAGGTGTGAATTTCTTTACTGTGGGCTTTTTCTTATATTTTTACTCTGCTGTATGTCACAAGTGGGGAACTGCAAATGAAGCTGGGGCCTGAAATGATTCTGTAGGCTCTATCTTACTGTGCTGCCACTGACTGTGGATGGATCTTAGCTGATATGCTCAACGACATATTTTCTCCTGTCCTTACTGTACTCCATTTATCTGTCTCATCACATTCTCCTCTGTCTTCATAAAATGTATAATATCTCAGAAAGCATTAACCAGTCAACCAGATGTAGCGATGAATGCGTTTGCTATTGGAAAACTGTGCCTCCTGCTCTGGAATGAAGTACCTGTTGCAGTGAGTTAGAGTATATTCAGTTTAAACCTGTAGTAGAGAGACCGGGAAACTTACGTAGTTATTTTGCTTAATTGTTTCTTGCAGTGTTGCAGATTTACAGTAAAATGGTTGGCTCAGCTTTCCTTTCCCCCGCCTGCCCCCAAAGGAAACTATCCATCCTTTTGGAGAGAATAAAAATAGGAACTGCTACTTGTGTAATAATTTGCAAATAAGGAAAGCTGAAAAATTTATTTTCTAGGGCAAGGGAATATAACACCATCTTTTGGAATAACTGCAAAGGACAATCGGATTTAAATATATATGCAATGTGTTTGTGCTTTATATGTATGTATATATGTAGATATATTTATAAAAATGTTTATGCAGGATTTTTGGCTAGTCACAAAAGTAATAACTGAATTGTCACTATCTCTCTACAGCAACTGTTAAGGACTTTGCAGCTGAAGTGCAAGAATATGACAGTGACGGGCAGAATGCAGCTTTGGAAAAATGCTGTCAAGCTCTAACATGGCAACCATATCAAATTTCTCAGTGGAACAGCTTATTTAACTCTAATTATGAAAAACTGTAAGTACTGATGTTTGCACTTGGGAAAAGTGGTTTCCTGGGTCCTTTTTTTTTTTTTTTCTGGTACTGTAGTTCTATAGGAATAAATGATACATTTAGCACCCCTTGTTCTTACTGAAAATAAGACTGGAGAAGGAGGTATAGCAGGCATGATGGAATATGAATCTGCAGATGTATCAGAAGCAGAACTTTAAACACTGGTTGAAATTCATGCCAGGTTTTCTGATTTCCCTTCAGGGATTTAGGGGCAAAAGGAAAATGAGTTTAACTTAAAATACCTGTTTATTTTTGTTTCTTTTGTCAAGCACATTGGGGCAAGTAATTACTGAGCATATGGCACCTTTCCCTCTAATGGCCTAAAACATTAAAGAAAAATGGAAATAGAAGATACCTGTATTACTTCTGGGCTCATATAACCGAAGTCTTAATAACTATAGACGTATATATATGATGTGCAACTGTTTAGTCAAAGGTTTAGAGTTCTCCTGTATGAATCAGAACTGTAAATCATTTTTTTGCCGCTGGCAAAGGTCATTCCAAGTTCACTTTACATCCCTGATTTTCTCCATTCTAGTATTCAGTGAAAGATCCCTTTTAACAAAAGCCCTTCTGCAGTGGCTGGTTTATTCCCCAGGACTGGTGCAAACATTTTGTCCCTGTCTCCACAGGACTTCACCAGCATAGTAAATTTTAATTTTCCTAGAGCCCAACCTGCTAAAAGCACTCGTGGGAGTTTGGAGGGTATCAGTGTCGTTGCTGGACACTGTCGTTCCCTGTTGATGCCCAGCGTGACGGGTCAGTACGCATCGTGCTGTGTCCCACACAGCCCTTCTCCCGAGGTACGGACGTGACACCAGAGCAGACGGCTCGGTGTCCCCACCTTTCTACTCCCTGGGAGCTGGATGGGCCAAGAAACCTCCTCCTGTGTTCGTCATGCCAATTGTCACTCTAGATGGAAGCGGCTTCCAACTCCTGTCACGCTTTCAGTCAATGACGACGTGAGAGCTGTGAGCTGCTCGTGGGAGATTTGCTTTCCCACCGCTACCCAACTACTTGGTGGTTCCCATACGCTTAAAGTTGAAGTTCCAGGCTCACATTTCTTGGTGGCTTGTGTCAACAAAGACAATGTGATGCTGAGCATTAAAGCATCCAGATACACGTGGCGCTGCCACTACCGTGGAAGGGGATTGAGATGTTATTTGCAGAGGAAGTCAGTGTTAATTTTAAGTGAGGTCAATGGCAGCGCCTTTGCTCCAAGGTGCGCTGTAATTATAGCACGGATTTTCTGAGCAGTCATCCTGTATTTTGTTAGCCTCAAGAGTCATGTACTTATCACTGCTCAGTGTAGGTGGATTGGTCCTGTACCTCAAAATTGCTGTGCCCGCTTTAGGGGCATTTCTCAGGTTAATGATTATTTTCTGTTTTATTCATCCAGTATTTTAACCTTTTGATTATTTCATTTTCACAACAAAATGCTGTTAACTGAGGTAGACTAATTAGAAAAGGTTACTCTACCATTAATTATGCCCTGCATTGTGTCTGCTTGGCACTTTCTTAGCTGCTTGCCCCATTACTATTGTGATTGGTGGGACTCTGTTCCAAAGATGTTGTCTGAAGACTCAAATTCTGAATAGAAAGAGGAATTGGAAGTGTGTTTCTCGGAGGGATGCTTGTGTGACAGGGATATCCCTTGCTACCTGAAAGTTCTTCCAAGTTTTACTGTACTGCTTGGTGAGACTGACCATTCTTTGTGAGATCAGATCAAAATATGTATTTGCTCTTAATTACTGTAAATGGCATACTCGGAAAACGTTAAACGTGAAATTCCTCTTTGGGAGTCATTGTTCCAAACAATTCAACTTGGAGAAATGGAAATTTGTACTTTTGCTTCTCAATCTGCTTGCCTGCCTGTAAGCAAGAACTTTGAAATTGCTTTAAGAATATCAGCTAATGAACTTGCTTCACACTTGAATCTGAAAAATGACTCTTCTCCCTACTATGAAGTACACACATAAAAAGAATTACCTTTGTAGGAAGAAACTGAAGAAGTTTTGCTTCTTTAATAATGATCTTTTGAGGAGATGGTAGATACTTCATTATAATTTTTAATATGAATTAACATATGACTTAGTAGTTTTGGAGTAGTTACAAAGTAGTTTTCTCTTTATTCTCTGTCCTAGATAATCAGTGATTGTCTGAAAGGGGCCTTTTGTTCGTAATTTATAAAAAGATAATAAAGTCTGTACATTTCTTGTGAAGTCTGTACATTTTGATTTTTTCCACCTAATAATGTGCAAACAAATGGATGAGTTCTGAAAAGCCATCTTCAGTAATTGTGTTAATGAGAGGTTCTCGGTAGCATCAGACGAGATCATCATTATCGAACTTCCATTAGCAAGAAAAGCCAACGCCCATATAAGAGAACCTTGCCATGTAGTCCTGTTATTTCAGAATTATGTATCACTTAAATCAGAGGACTGGAAACATTGTTGGGATGGTGAGTTCACTGGCTCTTTTAGAAAGATCTTTTGATACCTTTCCTTGTTTGCTATGAATCATAAGGACAGAATACTCTTTCACTTTGGGTGACAAATTAGCCCTTTCAATAAACAGAATAGGGTTTCCTTAGTTGGGGTAGGATGGACAACATTATAAAGGAGAGTTTTGTAGTCATCTGGCCAGAGGGTCGGTGTCTATAGCTTTTCTTCTAGCTTGAGTAAAGCTGTGTTTGAATCCCAGCAGCTTCTGCAGAAGCACTTGGTGTGGGAATTCAGGAGCAAACCAGGGAGTTTTGCTGGCTCATTAGCACATTGTTGTCTGCAGCGCTCATTCAGCTCTGGTTTTTTATAGCAACGTTATAATGAATGCTTGAACACACTAAAAGGTTTTATTGTGCTTTTAGGTGCACAGAGTCCCTTTGTACCAGATTTGTAAGTGAGGATTATGTAAGCTTCTCCACCTCTGGTTTCCAAACATTTCAAGTGTCAGACTGGAATTAGAGTACATTTTATATGCATTTTCATTTTTACACCTCTGAGAGGCTAAGAAGAAAATACTGGTAGAACTGGTGATTGTAAAGATGTATTTCAGCTCCCATTTTGTCATTAAAAATCAGATGGATTTTCAGACCACGTAAAAAAATAGGAACTCAAGATGTCACTCAAATATGCCTCAAAGTTGCTATTCTTTCTTCTTGTTTTTGTAGACCTGCTGTAGGATATCACATTGTCACAGATAAAGGATTTAATTTTTCAACAACAGATGATGCCTTTGTGTGCCAGAAGAAGAATCACTTCCAAATCACAGTCCATATTAGAATCACTGGACATCCAAAATATGTCAAAACTCAGCTGGGGGGGAAACCAATAGAAAAGTTTTACTTGAAAGCTTTTGGAATAAAGGCAAGTATTTCTCCTCTTTGTGATTATTACTTTTAATAAGTTAGTATGTGATTATCCATAGAATAAGGTAAATAATTGAAATGAACTCTTTTCTTAGTCATTTTTGACCAAGACAAAAGAGAACACTTTTAAGTTACTAGTGACTTCTGTGTGGAACTCTTTTGCAAAAAAGTGATGTTTTGTGGATGCTTGGGCTGATATATGCCGAAAGACGACATGTTTGCCTGTTTGCTGTGGTTTCACTGAATTCCCTCTCTTTGACTGAAATTTTGTTCCCTCTGTGGGCAGTGCGGGGGTGTCAGCTGGTGTGTAGGTGGCCAGTCTACCCATTGGTCAAAAAGAGTTCTTGAAAAAAAAAAACAATTCACAAAGCAAAGAAAAAAACCAAATCTGGTTTTCCTGAACAGTTCACATGTAGAAAACCAACAAAATTTCCCCATTTCTTCTTGCCAGGGTTTCCATTTTCATTTTAAGAACCAAATTCTTCCCAGCCAATATGGGTCCACAAGCTTGCATATACAGAAGTAGTAAGAAATTTTAATCTTTCTGAAAGATTTTACCACATTTTTTTACTTACTACCAAAATTCAGTCATTTAAAACAATCCATGTAGCTGTTTTACAAGGCAGCTACTACCAGATTTGCTTAATGCATTCTAATGCAGAAGAAATTAGTGAATATTACTGTCATCTGTTCCCATCTGAAGCAAAGTGCTGCTTGCTACCATTCCAGAAAGGTACAGAAGTTTAGATTAAAATAACTTATGGAACTACCTTGTACAGGTTCAGTTCTCACATTAAATATCTGCATTTTTGCTTTGGGATAAAATGAGCCAAGAACAGTCTAGATTCAGAAAGCAATTTTTCTTTTGCAAATTAATGCATGACTTTTTTTTTTCTTTCCCTTTTTTTCTCTTTCAAATTATGTCCTCAGAATGATTTGGGGCTTCAGACTAGCTGTCAGGTGTCAATTGATCAGAAGTCAATTCCTGTGTTACTTTCTGTGTAGTTCCATGAGAAATGAGAGACATTTCACTCTTTCAGACAATTTGCCTGTTAACTTCTCTTTCAGTTTTTATGTGTTTTAAAATTTAATATTCCTGTAATTTTTGAATTTTTTTTTCTTCATAGGTGGAAGCTCCAAATCAAACAATTGCTATTGAACAGTCTCAGTCAGATCGAAGCAAAAAAACTTTCCATCCTGTTAAGTAAGAATTTTGAGAAAATGATTCCATTTGATTTCAATATGTGATTGGTTTGAAATGTGAAGTAGTAGTTTCTTGGAAACTTACAGTAGTTCTAAGCCAGTTTTCTGATCTGTATCCAAATTCCATTCTGGGTGCGCACATAGAATCACCATAACAGTAAGTGCCTGGTCTCCCTCCATTAAGGAAAATTTTCAGCAGCTTTACAAGTGTGTGAAGAATGCCTGTCCAAAATATTTATATTCAGCTAGCAGCACTGCTGTATGGTGTTCAGAGCTGTATGGCAGATGCATTTCCCATCTTAAAAAATGGCAGTAATGTTCCTGTTCTACGTGGGCATGAGATGTATTTGCAGTGCTTTTCAGGGGGAGTGCCTCTGCTAGAAACATCTGTGCGGCTTCTCCCCACAGCTCTCTGCCATTCTTCTGCATCTTAAGTCACTGGCAGAATCAATGTTTGTTCTTCTGGCATGAGTGTCTTCTGTTGGAGCTGTTCTTTTCTCTATAAATAATTAAATAAGCCTTAAAACAGAAAAAGATAAGACAGCATCAACTTCGACAGGACAGTGCTGGGATAAAGGCTGCATGCAATATATAATTGCAAAAATGAACTTTGAGCTTGGGATAAGAGCTCATTTTCACTAAATTATCTCTATCATGTTATTTTTCTTCCTTTTGCACACCAACAAATAGATTCTGGGTGTGTGTAAATTGTTTCATGGGTGACCGTTCGGTGGACTGGGTTTTTTTCCATGCAAACCCTTTCTTTATTCGTGTTGTTTATCACTTACAGGAGCAATGCCACTATGTATGTGAGACACAGCTGTATATTTTATACTTCTAGACATACAACTTAGGTGTAGGTGATAAAAAGGACAAGCAGTAACATTTATTTATTTTAATGAGGAAATTCAGATCCAATAATAAGCAATGTCAACCTTGGCAAGCAACAAATACCCATCCCTTAGAACACATGCGGTTTTATTATGTTCAAGACTGTACAAACAGACCGAGAAACACAAGACTCTATTACTAAGAACAGTTTCCCACTGCTGGTGCTTTATCCTGTTTATCTCCTTGACGTAGTCACTGTCTTTTTAATGCATTTTTATAAACCAGGGTTACTGTGTTTTTGCTGGGGTCCCTCTGTTTTTTTTCATTTGTCAGTTTTTCTCAGAACTGCTTTAATGAGTTTGAGGAAATCTGGCTTGAGCTGGGTAGATCTCCAAATGCTTATTTCCCTGATCTTATTTCCTTTTCTATTTTAGAGTTGATCTGCCAGGGGACCAGATAACTAAAGTAACACTGGGAAGGTTGCATTTCAGTGAAACAACAGCAAATAATATGAGAAAAAAGGGGAAACCTAATCCTGACCAGAGGTATTGCTGTAGCTAGTTGGCCTGCATGTGTGAAGTGGAAAAGAGAAAGTCTACTTTAGAATGGAGCTGATGGTTGTGAAAAATCTCAGTGTTGCCAAATCTGTGATTTTATTTCAAATTCTGTGATAGCTGGTATCTCCTTAAAGGCCTCTCTTCTAGAGTCACAGAATGATACGAGAATAAAAGAAAAGACCTCATCCTCATGGGTAGAGATAACTTCAGGAAGTCATAGCCAGAATGATGGCTGACGAAATCAGGAAGCCAAAAACCCAAATCATGATGATTTCCTTCTGAGGAAGGAATGGTCTTCATCTTTGAGTCTTTCTTACTTAAATTTCTCAAAATTACTGTAATCTTTGTTCATTTTCAGTGATTGTGGGCATTGAAAGAGCATGTTGCTTGAGAATGAAGGAAGTACTTTTTCTTTCATATTGTAACATAAATACATCTAAAATAATGTTCTGGCTATCTTTTGATGCATCACTAATAGCAGCTGTACTTAAAACATTTTATTATTTTCTGTGAGAAGACATTACTTCAATTATTGTCTTGATTAAATCAAATCAGATACTTCATGCTGGTAGTCGGACTGTATGCTGTCTCTCAGGACCAATTCTACTTGCTGTCTGCAAATGTCTCTGAAAAGATCATTGTGAGGGTAGGTAGAAATTTATATTGCTTTCACGTTAAAAGTATTTACTGTTTTGATATTCACAGGAGACTATGGGGAGGGTGATTCTTGGGCACACAAATTACCATTGACTCAAAAAGATTGCGAAAAAAGTTACAGTTGCATATTGTATGAGTATGTTGTTATCTTTTAATTATCAGGATTTTAAAATGTTAAAAGCAGAGCTATAGAAGAATTTAAAAAGAAAGCTTGTTGTGAATTCCAATACAAAATACGCTGATTTTTCCAGATTGTTTTTTCTTTGAGGTGAAACAATTTCCTGCACTTGCCAGGAATTTGGTAAATGCTTTCATTGGCTAGATGCTTCATTTTCAAAGGAGGATGAGAAGGAAAAAAAAATGCAAGGAAAGAAGCTCAAGCAGCTCTAGGAGGATTTAAGACCCATAGCTGCCCCTTTCCAGTGTGTTTCCAGAGTGTCACAGCTCTTAATTTGGTGGATGTAATATAGGTTTCAAAAGAGAAAAAGGAAGAATTGGTGTCTCTTCCTCACGACCATTACTTTTCAGTCCTCTGATTGACATAAATTTTTCCTTTTAGTCCTCAGCTTTAGCCTACAGTGAGAGTTAGACTCGGAAGAGAGCTCTATTGGAAGAGGAGCTCTGGGGGGTGAGGGATAGGAGAGAGGGAAGGCGCAGAGCCCCAGCGTCAGCGGGGTTGCAGGGGGGCTGCCGAAAGCTTTCCTTCAGTCCTGGCCCCTTCTTCGTGTGACCGATAGCCGTTGGGTAACGTTTGAACTGGGCATAGTCTTGGGTTATGGTTATTTCTAGGGTGAAGATTATGGTTAGGGCTTAGGGAGATAGGGAATGGCTAGGTGCCGTGCGGTGGGGCTGCCGAGGATGGGGAGGGCTGCCGGGAGACGCGGTCGAGTGAACTTTCTCGCGTGAACTTTCTCGCGTGGGACAATCGAGGAATTGCTTCTTGTTTGCCTGGGGTCTTTCTAGTCCTTGGCTTATGGTGAGGAGTAGGCTTCCAGCCAAAAGGAAGTTCATTTTCTTCCCAGTGGCTGGTATAGTGCTGTGGTTTGGATTTAGGATGAGAAGAATGTTGATAACACACTGATGTTTTCAGTTGTTGCTCAGTAGGGTTTATGCCAAGTCAAGGGTTTTTCAGCTTCTCATGTCCACCCAGCAAGAAGGCTGGAGGGGCACAAGGAGTTGGGAGGGGACACAGCCAGGACAGCTGACCCCAACTGGCCAAAGGGGTATTCCAGACCATGTGACGTCATGCCCAGTATATAAACTGGGGGGAGTTGGGCTGGGAGGATCACTGCTCGGGAACTAACTGGGCATTGGTCGGCAAGTGGTGAGCAATTGCATTGTGCATCACTTGTTTTGTATATTTTTATTTTTTTTTATTATTATTACTATTTTTCTTTTTTTTTTTTCTCCTTCCTTTTCTGTCCTGTTAAACTGTCTTTATCTCAACCCACAAGTTTTACTTTTTTTTTCCCCCAATTCTCTCCCTGATCCCACCAGGTGTGGGGGAGCAAGCGAGCATCTGCGTGGTCCTTAGTTGCCGGCTGGGGTTAAACCACGACAGTAGGCAATTGCTTGGGTCCTTTTTGGCAGCACGTCATCTGCCTAGGCTTATGATTACAGCCTGGCTTAGCATTTGGGTTTGGAGAGAGCAAAAGTGCAAGTCCCCAGTATGTGTGGTGTTGCACAGGGGTTTCCCAGGGAAGATGAGGGCTTTCAGATGGTTTCAGTCCTGACTTCTTTTTCATCCGGGCCATAACTTCGTGTCCTCTCGTGCCATCAGCCCTCTTCCTGCGGTTACGGTTAGGTTTTTGGAGGGCGGTGTGGCCGAGAGCTCCTTGCTGGGTGGAGCTGCGAAAGGGCTTTGAAAGCAATGTTTGGAGTTCAGTAGTTTTCTGCCCTGCTGAGAAGTTTTATCATCCTGGCCGTTGCTGTGGGTTCTTTTATTTCAGGACACTGAAGCATTATGTTTGTATTATTCCTGCGTATTTAGTTCTTTTCCTTTTTTGTCCGTTAATTTCCACAATACTGCTTTCATCTGAATTTCTCTTTCTGCGTCTAGCAATGTTACAAATATCATGTCTTTACTAATTTGGGAAAGCTGTTGAATTTTCACGTTTGACTCATCCTTGGGATCATTGTTACCTTATAAGATATGTATTTTTATGTATGATTTAGAAATTTATATTTTTCTACCATTTTTAAAGTTAGATGCTTTTGAAATTTCAATGAGGAGAGCTCCTTCAATGTGTGTGAGACAGTTTTTTAATAGGAATCCAGGGAATGAGATTTTGCAAACCTGGCCACTATTCCAGACAAAGAAAAAAGAAGGCAGAAAAGCAGAAGGATCAAGAGGCTGTGATTTGAAGTGGTGAAAACATCAACAGGAAAGCCGAAAAGAAAAAAAAAAAAAAAAAAAAAAGTCATTTTCCAGATGTCTGAGAGGGCTTCAGTGGCAGGGTGTACAGTGAGCCAGCCACTGGTTACCTTAAAGTGGCAAAGCTGTGCAAATGCACTGCAAGAGAAAGCAGCTCATGTTCTGGCCCTTTATACACTCAACCACTGCTCGGCTGGTAGTTTTGTTATCAGGCATATCAGATCATGCTCTAATTGTGACAAACAGTGGTAAGTGCAGAGCACCATGCCTTGTAGATGGCAAGGCCCTGTGAAAGCCTGGCTTCTTTAAATGCGTGCGAACTTTTTATTGTCATCATACTTTTCGTTCGCACTCAAATTTTAAAGCCTGAATTCAAAGTTTAAAAAAAAATAATTAACGAAATTTATTATTGAAATCAAATGCCTTTTCTAACTATACACACCCCCTTGTTTTATTGGTGTTCTTTGAAAGATCCTGTTTCCTCGACACGAAATTTCTGATCTGAGTTAATTTAAAATATTACAGAGGATTTGGTGAACCACATGTGTTTAATCTCTACCTTGTTTGGTCTTTTCCAATTTCCAGCCTCAGCTAAAATTTGCTGGTAAATAAAGAATGGTTATGTGGCATAACGTTGAAGTTAGAATTTGGAAAGCTTTGGACATTGACAATTTAGCTTAAGGTGATAATAAAATATAATTCAAGTGAAAAAGCAATGAGGCCAATGCTGTGTAAGCAGAAACACTTGGAAGTGACTCCACTCTTTTTTTTCTTTTTTTTTTTCCTGTTGGTGTGTTAGAAAAGCTCTTGAATACAATTTAAAGATTTAGCCTTCCATTTTCCCTGAATTTCTAATGGAATAAGCAATAGTACATCTATGCTATGCTATACCTTTAAACGTAATTTTTTCTTCCAGGCATCTAACCCAGGGCAGTTTGAGAATGACAGTGATGTACTGTGGCAGCGAGGACATGTTCCAGAGACAATAGTCTATCATGGTCGAGTAGGAATTAACACAGATGCACCAGACGAAGCACTGGTTGTCTGCGGAAATGCAAAAGTTATGGGCAGAGTCATGCATCCATCTGACAGCCGAGCAAAACAGAATATCCGGGAGGTGAGGGCTGTGGAGTATTTAGGGCATTTATGTTTGCACCACAGCACACGTGTGGATCATTGTTCTGACACATGAAGCAGCTGCTTTATCCTGCGGAAAGGCTGGCCTAAAGAAACCAGATGCAGCACTGTGCTCTGCAGAGCCATCGCCTGTGGATTTTGGAAGAGGCTGGCCGTAGAAGCTGGGATATCTGTGTAAATGGGAGTTGTCAGACTGAAGGGTCACTGGCAACGCAAATACAAATAGCGCTCTGCTGATGGGGAACGGGAAGATCGTCCGTATTTTTGGATGCGCGGATTGCCCAAGTGGCCGTGCCAGGCTTGTCGCTATCTCGGCGATGTCCTAGATGCCGTGACGTTCTTAGTGTTGCAACATGTGAATCTTGGTGTTTGTCCAACTAGGTTGATACGACTGAGCAGTTGAGAAGAATAACACAAATGAGGCTGGTGGAGTATGACTACAAGCCTGAATTTGCATCTGTTATGGGAATAAAAAATACCCATGAAACAGGTATTCAGTCAGCTCTGTTCCCATTTTTCATTAACTTCCACTGTTGTTCATTGTGCCATAGTGCCTTTTAACACCCTGCTGTTTCATCCTCATTTCTTGGGATACTACAATTGCACACTTTGCTGTCTGTCTCCTGTGATAGAAAAATGCCAAAATTAAGTATTTCTGGTAATTTTCCAACTTCTGTTTCAATTTTTAAAGATAGGAGGTTGTTTTTCCAGAGGTTTAATGAGAATGAAGTACGTGATCACAAACAATTTTGTTTTTATTGCAGAGAAGTGGGAATTCTAAAGGTTTCTGTTTGTTTTCTGTGGGATGGAAAAAAAAAAAAAAAGGTGAAATCCTGGATTTTCTTACCACAGAGAAATTCTAGATCATGTTTGGCCCTACCTGTAGCTTTTAGGATGATCAACTCAATGCACACAACCATGGTCAACGGTATGCCACTGTGTTTCCTGACTTCAGTTTGTTATTTTGTGAACAGGAATAATAGCCCAGGAAGTGAAGGAGCTTTTACCTCAAGCTGTTAGAGAAGTTGGAGATGTTGCTTGTAATGACGGAGAAAAAATAGAGAACTTCCTCATGGTTGACAAGGTATGGTCTTGAGAGAGAAAGGGCAAGCGTGTATTTAGATTGTTCCTTTTGTATGTGGAGCTGTAAGCACACGCTATGCTTTATAGAAAGGTGTAGACCTCCACGTGTATTTACAAAAATAGTGTTTGGCAAATCATTGAGGAAAAACTGAACCGCCAGATGTTGGTAAATGGCTGAATCCTTTAATGACAAAAAGTATTTACATTAAAATCTCATTATAATAACAAATATACAGTAAAGGAGAGAAGGAAAAAACCTACTTTGCTGAATGAAGGTGGGTAGCGATTTCACAGCATTGGTCCAACAAGTGGGACTCCAAAATATTCTTTTGGGTTTAAGTTAATTGTTCCAGAAGTGAATTAAGCACTGATGGCATTCTATTTGCTAAATAAAAACTTCCTTACTCTAATTTTTCACGCCAAATACAAATGCTAGCTCCGTGTGCTCTGTGGGAAGGTTTCTTTGGCCATCTGAAATCCTTATTATAGCTTTAAAATCACATACTACAAAATGTTTATGGCACACAAAGTAATTACCATGCTCACAGGTTGGAAACGATGCCTCAGCCTGTTGTCCTGTGCTCTCTCCCCCTCCTTTCCCTGTAGACATAGGACGGCAAGGGACTGTGGGTCACCCCTGACGGCAGGCAGCGCTCGGCCGGAGCATTGCTCAGAGCAGCCCCTCTGTTGTGCGCTGGTTCGCTGCAGGTCAAGGACCGCTTCCCAGCTTCTTCCCGCTTACAGCTGAGAGTGGGAAGAGGGAGGTTGTACAGATTGGTAACCTTGTCCTGTCTGGATGATGCCGTGAACACGATCCTGTATTCATTATAACCATGCATTCTTTCATTATTCTATAGAAAACACAAAGTTTATACCACCAAACTCGGAGAAAATATCTATAAAAAATACTGCGTTTCACTTGTCATCTTTTGATAGGCTACAAATTAGTTAAATTCATAGGTTAAATCTGCTAGGCTGTATTCCATATAAAGGAAGCACAAATGAGACACCTTGAATAAAGCTGCAGAAAGAGCCCTTTCTAGAGATACTGTTGAAAAGGAGACTTAGAAAATTTGCTGTATTTGGTCAGGGTTCCAGCCTGTAGCTGATCTCTAGGTGCTCACAGAAGAGCAGTGGTGTTAGGTAGTGACACAAGGTTCATTTTGTCTGTCAGCCCTTCCCGTTACGCTGTGTGACAGCTGCAGCATCCTTTGCATTTCTGAGCCCCCCCCAAAACTGCTTTGGGGTGGCCAGTTTTTTTCTGACAAAACTTTTAGGTAGGACAATTGAGCTTTTGACTTACCTCTCCCTTTGCTGAAATATCACACAAATTTGGGCCCGTAGTGTTCCCTTTCTCCTCTGTAGCTCGGGTCTCCGGACAGCACTGCCAGGATGTTTTCCAGGGATGTGACCCGGCAAATGGAGAAAGCCTACAGCACCCGGCGGGGCCTGATTCTGCCACCGACGTGGCCTGAGCAGGACTGAGTTGTTACAGCAATGGCTTTTTTGCTGCTTAGCGTTTTCTTGACTACTTAGCTAGGTCTGGGATCGCTTCGCAAACACTTTGACATCGTTTTAATGCGGTTAGGTAAATCTGCGCTTTCTCCTCTTTCTCCTAACACCTGTGGCAGAGGATGTGAATGTCAGTGCTGTGACCTTTGGGGTGACAGGGGCAGGGGAGATCTGTGTCTAACAGTTTAAGATGTATATTGAATTCAGAGATTTGGAACATCTGATGTCCAGGTGGAACATCTGCTTTCAATGTCTGGAGCTCCCGACTCCAGAGCAGCCCCGCACCTTGACTAGTAAAAGGACGGTGCTTCATATCTTTGTGTTAGTAGGGCAGGTGATGGGGCCCTGAACTTTATTATCTCGCATTCCATGTTTAGTTCCAGATCAGCAGGATATTGGCTGGTTTGGTTGTGTCTCTTTGTCAGTTACCCGTTTGGAGCTGTCGAACCCTGTAGAATTAATTGTTTGCATTACACATTTGAACCAGGCTCTGCTACTTTCTAGAGAAATGTCTCAACTGTGTGGAAATTTGCTATTTTGGAACAAGAATCTTTCTGCTGTTCTCAGTCACACTGTGGTCAGTACTTTGTCATCAGTGGGGCAGTAAAACTCTAATCAGTCCTTTTTTTCTCAAAGAAAGCATTCCTTCATTTTGCCAGATGAGCCATTTTCTCAGCTAGTTGAAGTCACCTGGAAGAGATTCATGCATGATTTGAGGAGAATGGAAAGGGCAGCTGCTACATATCATTGATATGAGGACAAGTGACCGTATAAATGATTTCACAGTTCTAGATGCAGGAGGTTATTTTGAAGTCACTTTTTAGTTAAACAGGCTGTTGGTCTTCTGGCAGTAGAGAAGTTTGCAACTTGCCACTGATACCTGTGCTCAGGTTCTGTTTATACAAAATACTGTCTGTTTTTGTGGAATGCAGTCACCTTTAAAAGAAAGGTGTGCATGGCATTTACAACGTGAAAGGCAAAGCTCTGCTTTTGCCTTACTTCTGCATGACTTGCCTAGACTGGAACACTTAGCAACACTAACTGCAGTAACAGCTTCATCCAAGGTTTAATGGCATCAGTCTGGTTGTACGTTAGGATGAGAAAGCCGTTCTTTCAGAGTGGAGACAGTACGCTGTTACCATGCTCCTGCAGTGGATCAGTAACCATTTTTGGCTCAGAAATGGATAAAATACTACTTGGATTCTTGGGCTTCTCTGGCAGCAGATTGATACCTAGATGATAAGCAGGGGGTAGAAGAATACAAGGCTTTTCCTGGGTAAAATAGTCAGAAGGAGTAAATGGAGGGTGTCTGAACTGTGGTAGCTGCAGAGCTGATCACGGTATTGGAACTTGTAGGACTCCTGTAAGAGGGTGGAGGGGTTGCAGGGGAGAACAAAATATTACACCGTCACAGCTTGACCTCTGCTTTGGATCTTTCCCTGTCTCAGGGACTCCTGTGTGATTCATGTTATGTGTACAACATGGATGGAAGCTCTAGCTTGTCTGAGACAGGTTAGTCAATCCTGTAGGCAGATGGTTGGATGTACATTTTGCTAAGGGATTCTGAAATCTATGTTCAGCTGCAGCACTACAAATCAAATAGTAGATACCTGTTGTGACAGTGTTAACGTTTAAAATTCAATGCAATATGAAGGTAAAATATAGTTTAAATTCTTGGTCTACAAAGCCCTTTAGCTTCTTCAAATTTTTCTGCAAGTCCTCATTTTCAATTTACTGCAAATTGACCAAAAGCAATTTTTACAATCTAGCAAAAGGGGTTTAGAGTCGTAAGTGCGTCCTATTTACAGTGAGATAACTTGTGTTTGCATTTTCAATATTCAATGTATCCTTATATAGGTGAATTCTGTACTCATTACTGCTTGTTACATCTGATCGATGAATATACTGTATCTACTTTTGTCATTGTTTTGCTTCTCAGGATCAGATCTTTATGGAGAACGTTGGTGCTGTAAAGCAGCTTTGTAAACTAACCAACAATCTCGAAGTCAGAATAGAAGAATTGGAACAGTGGAACAGGAAACTGGCCAGGCTGAAACGGATGAGTAGTTTAAAGTCAACAGTCAGTGAAGAGAGCAAAGTCAGGTACCTCTGTCTGGGATGTTCTCTGATAGTCGTCACAGAAACTGGTAAAGTGGTCTCTGCGGTAGAAGCGAAAACTGATTTTGCTCGACAGTGGAGTTCAGCTCATTTCCAGCATTTAAGTTGTGCAAAAATTTCAAATTTCTCATAATTTTTAACTTGCTGACAAAATTAATATTTGAAATGGCCATTAAATTGCAGTCATTTTTGTAATTGCTTCAGTTGCATAAAGCAAGGGTAGATTATGTCCAGTTACAGCTCTGGAGCTTGGAAATTGCTGCTAAGAGAAATCTGCAGAGCTGCTTCTGCAAGAAAGAATCTTCATTAGTGCTTCAGTGGAAGTGATGAGTGTTTCCTATTTCTAAACCATTTCCCCAAGTTTTCTTTGAAATCAAATGTAGCATTTAATAGCATTCACCTGAATGAGTTAATGGGAGGCCTTTGTTCTTGAAAATGAATCTGATGACACTTCTGCCTTTCTCTTTTTAAATGTTAAAATTGCAAAAGCAAGTGACATTAACACCCTATTGAAAATGTCTCTTTTTCATTTGTTAGTTGCCGAAGCATTTGAATGTTAAAGAGATCTTGTCTCTTACAGCAGGTATAGTCGAGCTACTAGTCTTTTGCCATCAAAAAAATCAGTCCCACTGAAATCCAGCAAGGTGAGTGAAATTAAATATATGAAATGTGCCTATGAGAGGGTTTTTGTAAGTGCTGAGATATTGGTGAAAGCTTTCTTGTTTCTAAATATAGAATCAAATTCCTTAGCCAGAATTGTTTAGTGTCATGCTAGCAGCTTAAAAACTAGCTGCACTGAGATAGAAAATATGTATGAGGCACTTCTACTTCTTGCCTATACATTGTGGGTGTGCGAGTAGATCCACGCTGTCTAATGGTGTGAAGGAGGAGACCAACAGGACAGAGTTGTTGAGCCCGTAGGTGTGCTCACGTGGTGCAGTGCAGCCTTACACAGAAATGCTCGCTGCGGTTTGGAAGTCTGCACAGTGATAATTCTTCCTTGGCTTTCTTCCTTGGATGAGTCTTTCACCGTGGTTTGCAGTTAGCATCTCCTGTTTTGTGCTGGGTAGTGCTGTCTTTCAGGTGGTTAAGACCTGGATAGGACATCGTTGCTATTGCTGAATGACTTCCTCTTGCCCATACCCTGGTATAGAAAGAGGAGACCCCTTTTCACAGGGATTGAATGAGTTAGGGAAATATATGTTGACCTTGTTCAAGACAGTCTTTCTAGGCTGCTAAGTCCTGTTCTTCAAGACGAACCAATGCTCATTTGCCTACCTTGCTTTTGCCAGTGCCAAAGAGCAAGAGAAAATAATAGGTCAGATGTTCTTATTCCATGATGACAATCAAATGCTCCATCATCTAAGATCATCCTGCTTGTTTGAAAAGTGCCTTTCTTCTGTATTTCCACCAGCCCTGGTTTAACGTGGCCTGAGCATATGCCGAAAGCGGCTCCTCTTTTAGTTCTGGCCACTGCTTACTGAGTTCTTAATTTGATTTTTAAATACTTCAAGAGTATGAAAAATGGCAGGAAGAAAAGAGAAGGAGCTTTCTTCCTGTGTAATGTTTGTGTCCCCAGACTATCAACAGTGTGCAGTGCGCTCACAGTTTTAGGGAGCCTTTCATTACTTAAGTTTTTCTCTTTAGATGTTGACCCCTATATAAGGATGACTTGTATGGTTTCTCCGAAAGAAACAAGGTTAACTTAAAGTCAGACTAGTGTAGTATTTCTTAATCTGCTAGTAGCAGCTTAGTTATGTGCCACTTAAATTAACCAAACATGTATTTTTTTTCTAGGTTTGTTTGTCAAAGACGAAAGAGTCTTGCTCCGTGAAGATGTTCCGGGTGACCATAATAACTTTGATTGCTATTATGGCACTATGGTAACAGTTAATTATCAACAAGTTGACTTGTTTCTCCCTTCCCCTTTCTATTCACCAGAAAGAAGATTGCAATTTTTTTCTTCTTCTCACCCTTCCTACTCAAAGAACACAATGTATTTAAATTAACAGTGAATATGCCTGGTAATATTGTAAAGTTGAAATCATTTTAGAGAAGTGAGATACTGATGTGGTGCACGCACAGCTAATCTCTGTCCATGTCACAATGTATGGTGCACCTTGAATGTATCTTGGTGGCTCGTGCTACAGGGGCAAAGCCGGACTCGTGAGACCCTGCATGTTTTATGCAATCATTCTGTGCCGAAGTACAATTTCTGATGTACAGAGTGATTCTGTTAGGTGAAATGAAGCTGGACTTGTTCCCAGTGTGGTGGGCAGTCCTGTGACTCTGAAAGTTTTACTTGTGACGTTGGACTTGTGGAAAGGAAAGTATGCTCTGGACTTCTGAGATTTGCCATTTTCTGTTTCCAGTCCAAAAACCCACGGATTACAATCTCTCTGTGAACTGAGTACTTTGAACTGGTGTTGTGATTCTATTTACAAGGGAAAACTGACGATATTTTGTGTTGAATACAAGTATATGTATATATACATATATACAAGTATACAAATACAATACTGTATACAAGTATCTGATCTAAACCCCATTAAATTCAGTTGGAATTTTTCCCACTAAAGGGAAAGTGATCAGATAATTAACTCTTACATTACTACATTTGGACAAGGTGCTGTCAAGGTATTATTCATATTATGTTACGTAAGAAGGTGGATGTAAATCTACAGAATAATTCTCTTTCTACAGTGCTTTGACAATATCAACCCTATATTTACTTAGCATTCATGACAGACGTTTTGAAAATCATCCGATTTACAGGCAAGTAGTTAAATTTGTGTTAGTGAATTAGAATTAGTAATAGATTGTGGACCAACCTGTTTTGGTCCACAACTCTGATGTCCGTTTCTTAATGAATTGTTTTTCTTCATCAGCAGTACCTCAAGTTCTGTTCTACTCTCTCCCTCTGCCACTACAGCAGGTAGGGTATCTCTGTTGGTCTGCATACATGTAACAGGCTTTCAATTTCTGTGCTATTATAAAATGCCAATAGACATATAGCACTAGTGAGAATTGTGTCTTTTTTTTTTTTTTTGCCTTTAGCATTGCAGGGGGAAAGCACAATTTCTCAGAGCACGCAACCCATCAGCAAGATCCCTGAAGTGAATTTCTGTGACATTTTGCCTTGTGACAAGGTCTATTGTTGTCCAATTCATCATCCAAAAGTCAGATCTCTAAGTTATAAGAAAACCAATGCAAAAGAGAAACGTAAGTTGAAGCATTAATTTCTGTTATTTACCATTTAAGTAAAGACTATATGAAGAGTGTGGGGGAAGGGGCAAGAATCTTGAAAGGTAGTTAGCTTCGTACAAAAAAGCCTAGTCCAGAGGACTTAAAAGATCCTGATATAACTAATCATCACTGCAGTCAATATGTTTTTGGAAAATCTGGCCTGGTTACCTTTAAGAATTTTGGGTCCTAAGATGTTTTGTCAGGTGTCACTGTTCTGCCTGGCCATTCGTGGTAAATGATTTCATGTGAACCAGAAAGTCACTAATCCCTTTAATTAACCTTTGTCTGTAGTTGGACAGGAGTTGATTGCGGGCAGTGGAGGGTGAATTAACAGATGTAAAAAAAAAAACAAAAACCAAAACACTTAATGGTGTCACAGGTGGTGATACTACATCTTTTCTGTGGGCAGGGACAGAAATTCAACTGCCACAAAACATAAAACTGAGAATTAAAACTCTGCTCACTCAGGCAGGGTTTTTGAGTAGAGTAATGTTATTTGAAGGCAGAGCTCTGTGAAATAAATTACTTTTACTGGAACGAATTCTCTTTCAGCTGTTGTCTGCCAGATGTTATGTGTGTAATATATGAGTAGGTGTATTGTTTACAACTTTTATGATATTTATAAGAAAGAGTTTAAATATAAAGGTATGCACAAGTTGTTGGAATCTGTATTCCTCTTTCCCAGACCTTAACATTGGCAATGTCTGGAAGCAAGCGTTAATATTACTAAACCCAGCAGTCATACTCTTCCTTTCTTGGCCTTGGGAACAATTCTTGCACCAACCACAGTTAACAAGTTGAGGTGAAATTGGGGGCGGATGCAGTTCAGCCTCTGAAACACAAATGTCTGCCAGGGCCGGCGTTGCCGATCGCTGTGACACTCTTATCTATCACATCAACTGTTCCAGTGGCATTCACCCACTGGCCATTCTTTATACTGGAAAGTGCTGTTGTCCCCAGACAAGCTGCGGGTAAGTGGTCCTTGCGATTCTTGTGATTAGTGCTGCAGTAAGCCCTGTGGCAGATACAGCTCAATACAGCGCTTTCAAGAGGTCGTACCTAAGTGATTTGTATTGCTCTGAAGCCCGAAAGAGTGTTGATTAATTAAAAAGACTTTAGTCTCATTTACAAATGAGGGAGCTGTAGACGGGTGAAAATGAAATATGAAAACCTTCTATCCCCAGCTGGCTGCTTTTGATATTAGGTGGAAAGAGAAGATAAGAATAAACACAAAGCATTACCTTCTCAAGGTCTTATGCTCCAAATAGCATTAAATGTGGATCCAAGAGTGAAAAATCAGCACAGTACGCAAGCTACTGAAAGATTTCAGATCTGCACAAGTTTAATGAAGCTGAATGTATCCCCAGATGGAAGGTAACAATGTCAATATGAAATCCAAACAGAAGGAAAACCAACAGGCTGCTTAATGTAGCTGTAGCCAAGATAAATGAGAAGGAAAATGTTTTCAGAACAAAAAGCTAAGAGTTAAATATGGGGAACAATTAAGATAAACAGTGAATATTTTAGAATCAGCTGACTAGTCTGATTCACGGAAAGATAAAACTATTTGAAATCACGGTTGAATTAAATGCTAATTTAGGAGTTCATCTTTAACAGACCTTTTACTGTTCCACTACGCGGTACCTGAATTCTGTGGGTGCAGGCTACTGCTGAGTGCATCCATTGTAACTCCTAATGCCTTACACCTCAGATTTGTTGAGGAGAAGGCTGTTAGGAGTGTTCAAGTAGAAAAAAAAGCATTCATAAGCAAGACAAAGTTTATGAAACAAAAATTCAGCATGTCTTTATGTAGTCTAGTTTGATGTGGCCTTTTTTCCTCATACTTCATTTGTCTTAAGAACTGGTTTCTCTGAAGGATTTAGACTTTCAGCTGAGCAGCTTGAATACCCTTCAGCATCTGGGCTTTTTCTTCTCTCTGCTTCCATGCCGTTAGTGCTCATCGCTCGCCCCTTTGCGTTAAGCATCACTGATAACCAGGGACTGGCCTTACTTTCTCTGAGTGTTGTTTCTCGCTGCTGGCTTTCCCCTCACAATAAAAGCTTGGTGAGGATTTTGGTCAAAGCTGCTGGATATTGGTCAACTTAATGCCTTTGCATTTATTGCCTTCGGATGGTAATTAACGGATTTGTAGCAAGGTACCACCACCACAAGAAACCTTCAGCAGGTTTTTTCCATACTGCTTATAGAATATTACAACTCATGTGAATTAAAACCAGAAGGTGCTTGAGGGGAAAAAAAAAAAGGATACCACATTTATTGGATGAGTTTATCTGAATCTTATCTGGAGAAAATGGTTGTCCTCATTATATTCTGGTCATGCTCGTACTTTTATATTTGTTATTGCATTGGATCTTCACACCCCACACGGGCCTTTGAGAAAGCCCTCAGAGGTACTGTATGTGACAGAGTGGAAGTTTACCACAATGTATTGAAGGCTTCTACAGCGTTTTGGGGGGGTTCTTGGTGTTCCCAGTTGGCAACTTGAGCTCCAAATAAAAATAACATCAGGGTTCAGTTTTCTACATTTCATTTGGATTGCATCAGCTTAAAGGACAATGAAATAGTAATTTTATGACAAGTAAAAAAACCAAGTAAAAATGAATTTCTGTACTGGTTACTGACTTAGTTTAAATAGTTGAAATCTTAGTGAAGTAAATCTGTCTTCATCCTAGCTTTTATACAAAATTCTGATAACCACTTAGTGCTTTCTTCCATTATCTGCAAAAGAATCACAGTATTGAATGTTTAGTAATTCAGAGTATTTAATAAATATTCCTGCTAACACTTGCACGGCTGAACTATTTTATCTACAGGGAGAACATTTTTCTTTCAGTGAGCAGTCTTTTACCTTTACCAGGGGATACAGATTTTCTTACAGAATAGTTCTCTGTTAATGAAAATGCAAAATGGCAGGGAATGTTTAATGCATTGCTAACATATCTAGACTATTAAGGGAAAACAGAAGAAAGCGGAAGGAAGATGTGACAACTAGTTTGTAAATTAAAAGGGAGTATGAGAGAACAAATAGGCTTTTTTTAGATCTGCCTCAAGACCTACTGTACATGTATAACTGATTGCATGTGTTCAGTGGCCATTTGTCTAGGTGTGTGGAACAGTATAAAGAAATGGGACAGCAGATGACTACTAAGTGCAAGAGTTACTGCCTGAGTTGGCAGCACTGGTAGATCTGTATGATGAGCAATTAAATAGAAAATGCATTCAAGGAATAACTGGCAGCAGTATCACAGATTCATAACAAAACACAAAAATGATGGAAATCCCAAGGATGATTTTGCATTGCATTGCTTCTGGGCCCTTGGATTCCAGTTGTTCATGTTGTTCCATGCTCTTGGTCACCTACTAGCATGAGAAAAGTCTGGATTTTCTTATTTCCCAATACTGAAATGAAAACCAAAATTTGGAATGAATAAGGAAATAGCAAGGTCAATGCAGCTGTCTTGTTTCAATCTCAGTGAAATAATGCATTTTGATCCTTTCTTTTGTAAAATAAGTTTTTATATAATGAAACAGTGACTTCTGTTCTAAACAGTCATTTTGAAATCAGAATCTTTCCTTTGGAAAACGCCGGAATGAAGCACCTTGGTATTCTAGAAATACGTGATTCTTTTTTTTTTTCCTCCGCAGATTAAATGGTATTTGATGAAGCATGTTAGTTTAGGCAAGATCAACATTTCTCAGTGCCAGCTTATTGGTAGCATGTCTCTGGACAGAGTCTTGGCTGGCAATTAGTGTAAAAGCACAGGAATAGCTTTAAACCATTTCCCCTGGGCTTGAAGGGCCTTCTGCCTCCCCCCAGGTTGTATTATGTGATGATTATTCAAAAGATCTTTTAAAGTTCATTTTTCTAGAGAAGTGCTATGAAAATTAATAGGATTAAAAAAAAATCAGCTTATATTTCCCAGCCTAGTTCAATGTCTGAAATTACAGAGGTGACAATCAGTGAACGTGGCGATCGTGTTGTTAGAGCTATTACTCTCTTTAATTTGCTGACTCACCCTTCTCTCTGTGAAGTACCGCGTCTCACTTGGGTCCGTCCTCAGTGTCTTGCATCTCACATTCAGACAGCAAGGTTACTCCCCTGGCCTAGGTTTGAGTGGCAGATGCTTATTCTTACTAAGACTATTTTCTCACTGATGAGAGAGATGTGGCTTTATGATCAGATTTGTGCTGAAGTGCCTGACTGGATCTTGACGTTCAGTTTGGCTCTCTATTATAACAATTGGTGATATTCTGCGTGTGGGATGAAATCTTTTCTCTTAGGCTATTTTTTGAAATGTTTTAGATATCCTGTAGAATTTCAAAAGCTTGTTTCTTGTTACCTACAAATTTCTTTTGACTGTATATATCTGCTTCTGAAAAGAGGTGCTTTGCATTTTAAAGGTTTCTCTTGTGGTTACGCATGCCTTTATCCAAGAGAGAATTAAGAAAACATCATCTGGTATTGTATTCATATTTTGCTGTTACGAGTGTGCAAGGCTAACCTGGGGACATTTGTACATACATCCTTTCACAGGAAACACAAGTGACATGTTACCTGAACGAGATCCAGTCAAAAAATCTAATGGAAGACCTGATCTTGGAAATGACTGTAAGTCCCATATTTTTTTAAAATACTGTTGGAATGTATACTTGTATAACTTCGAAGAGTTACTTTTAGGCTTGGAATTCTGCTGCTGGAATTTGGAGAAGTTTCATTTATAACTGGTCGTTATAGAGAATTAGCACTTAGGAATCTATTAAATACCTGTGATTTGCTATAATTTTCTTGTCATTCCAATTTATTCTTACGTCTTCATTAGGTTTTTATAGACATTCTGGCTGCCCTCTCTAGAGAGTTCTTAGACTTGGCTTCAGATGCAATAAAACGACAAGTGATATTTTCCTTGACAGGGGCTAAAATCTTGTGAGGTGCTCAACACAGCAAACCCTATACAGCAAAATACGTAAGGATATGAGTGTAGTATGAGTGTAGTATTTGTGTGCAGGCAATGCACGATACAGTGTTAAGGAAGAGTTTGGGGGTTGGCTCCGTTGACCTAGTGGATTAAAAACATCAGCTGCTGAAAGGGGCCGTCTCTACCTTAGGATGCTGACACTGCCTGCACCAGTGGAGATGAATTGAAGTTCTTCGACACAAGACTTTTGGCTTGATTTCAGGCTGCCCTTTTAGTGACTGCGCACTGCTGTCAGAGCCAGTCTGGGCTGAAAATTTTGATTCTTTCCCGTGGAGATGAGTATCTGCTGATTACATATGTTATAATGGCATGCTCTGGCATTCATTCAGTATGAGCAGGATTATGCCTTCTCTTTTCTGTTTAAGCGGATGCTCTGTTTTAAGGTTTGTTTTTTTTATAAATATTTGGATGATAAAACACCTGTACGCTGGCACGTGCTTAGAGTAGTTTGGTACCCAGGGCCACGTGAGGAATAGAACACAGGCTCTGCTTGTTGCCTGGGTATGCCCCAGTGGGATGATCTGGGAAAAATCATTCCCCTTTGGATTTTTTTTTTTTTTTCCACATGGCTACACACCTCAGAAAAGGGCCTCTGTGGCATTACTATGATGCATGTTTTAATGAGATGCTCTGTCACAGGGAAATGTTCTTCTGTGCTAGTTCTTTGAGATGAGCATGCTCAATTTCCCTCTGCCACTTGAGCATATGTGTGGATATTTGCATGCCGAAAGTTAAGTACATACTGCCAGACAGATGTTTTATAATCGGAGCGCAGGTCAGCCTACAATCATGCGGTTTCTGTGCAAAGCAGGGAACTGCTGCTGTGGACCAGAAACACAAAACCAGCGTTCACAGCGCGATGTGAAGAGCAGGCTCGGGTCTCTGAACCGGGTCCTCCCGGGGCTTTCTGCACCACGCTGCAACGCTTAAAATGTCGATGCTGTAGGCAACAGCCGGAGTCTGGCCATCTGCTGATGGCCCACACATCTCCTCCATAACCTGGGCCTTCCCCAAACCCTTGGCGGGGTAAGCCGAGGTCCACTCCTGGGGATTAAACCTGTCCAGCCCCTTCTGTTCGCGGGTCCTCCGCAGTTCAGACTGAAGTGGGCTGGTTTAGGGGTCCGAGGTGCTGCAGGTCCCGACTACGGACCTGCCGCTGATGGGATGCTCTAGAGGTATCCAGGAGAAATAAGCTTTTCGGGATGCGGTGGTTGCTAGGCCAGCTGTGAAAGCAGAAGCTGTGCTGCTGTGTTGGCACGCTGGTTCTTGCCGCCTAACTCTCCGCAGGGTTAATCTGCCTCGGGGAAGAGCAAAGCCATCGTGGCTATACTCTTCATCCTCTATGTAGAATAATACAAAACTCTTGAGTTCCTGCAAGTTCAAGGCAACATTTTATGAAGAAATTGTAATATTCATTAGAGTTAGGTAGTTCTCCCGCACATAGGATTAGAAACAAATTTTGCTGCATTCCAAATTATTTCTCTCAGCAAAGATAATGTTTTTCAAATTAACATTTACTTGCGTGAGCATGGCTTCTAGTATATTAAAACGAACATTGGCACATTTGTATTCTACTTGGACTGCTGTCAAAATAGCCTTCAATGTCTGCCCAAAAGAAAATGTTGCAACGTTAGGTGCCCAGGATATTTGTCCTTGTAAATCAAACAAGGATCTTATTTCCCCTGTAATAGCAGAATGAAGGTAATCAACCAGAGGCTTTTTACTGAGCGCTAATTTAGACCTGCAGCAGCTCCTGTAATGGCAAGCAAGGGAGTAGATGCCACTGTATTAACTGCAATTTTATTATGCTCTTCTCTAAGATTTCTGACATAATCAAGAATATAACAGTATTCTTTATATTTTTAGGGATTGATACAACAATCAGTTCTATACAGATTTTGGAAACTCAGCAAATCATTGACAATCGCTATTGCAGTAAAAATCTACAGTGCAGGTAGGTAAATTTTTTCATTATGCTTTGTTATGGTGGAATAAAATACCATTGATTTGGCTGGCTCCTCCTCACAATCGTTTACTCTAGCTTGCAGAAGCTTTTTTCTACCTTTTTGTATTTTTTTCTTTTAAAATTTAAATGCAATTCCATGTTTTTGCAAAGATACTATCTATCTCGAAATCCTGTGTGTATTAATGCTGCCTTTTTCAGGTCCGGAAATTACAGCTATGTTATTCCTGTTAACAAATACACACCCATGGATGTAGAAATCTCACTAGAAATAAAGTAAGTACAATTAAAGATAATACATACATAATAACAGTCGTTCATTTTTTGGATCGTAATTCTTGCCTGATTTCTATTGTGACACGAATTTGTCCCTATTCAGAGGAGTGGGACAAATCTATGCACAACTAAGTTCTCAATGTAGACCTTTGGGTAGATCCTTTGCTGTAGTGTAGGCCCAATGCTGCTCTCCGCCCAATAACGATTTCACCCATTGATTCACATATTAAAATTCAGTAGTCTTAAGGTTCAGTCTAATAATCATTTGAGCAGACATGTACACATATATTAGCAGGATTGTGGCCTTTGGCCTAGGGATTTGATTTTTTTTTTTCCTGTTTTTTGGTGTAGAGAAATATTGTTAGGAACATACATAAATAACTCCAGAGAACACCTTTTTTTGGTCTGTTGCACCAAGCCCTGTAAAAGGGGATTCTTGTGCGGGAACCTCTGGTAGTGCATAAAATTGTGACTTGCAGCAGGAATAAGCAGCAGACTTACTCCTCTCAGCAGATATTTTCTCCTCAAATAAAAGCCTAGCTCCACTGTGTTCTCCCAGAAATAACAAGTCCTTTCTTTTGGGGTTCTTCCCGGAGAAAGTCCAAGGATAGCCAGGAGAGCTGCCAAACACTCTGCTTGATGACACTTCATGACTCCAGTCTCTCCAAGAAAGGGCTTGGTGAAGTTATGGATCGTCTTTGGGTCCAGTCTTTTGATCTTGAATGTTATCCTTGTAAACATCTGCCTTTTTCAGATAAGAGGAAATATAACAGTACTCCTGAAGTGCCTGCTTGTTTTCTACAGCCACTGCAAATTTGTCTTTTAGGTGTATGCCATTATAATCTAATAATACAGCCCTCCCATGTAGGGATTAATATATCATACTCAGAGTTTCACTGAAGCAGTTAGTGAATTTATTTTGGATATTGGTTTGTGGTTTGGGGGGAGGGAGATTTTCAATATATGCCTTTTCTATATACTTTCACTAAACAAACCACAAAATTAAAAAAATCAAAATATTTAACAAAGCCCAAACATATTTGGATTACTGCTGTGTCCAAATACTGCAAGATACTGTAAATACTTCAAAAATTTGGAAAACCTTTATGCCTGCTGAATAAAATGAAATGAAACCAACACACATCACTAATAGCCTGTCTAGGACAGAGAATCTGCCATGTATGAATTACATGCATTAAAATTGCTGTTTCTTATAACACCTTGTTAATGTTGTGAAAGCACATTTTGTTGGGGGGTGTTTCATTGCTCCCCACAGCATAAACTAGAAATGTTCGTGTCACCTTTTCCCCACCTTCTGCTTTCATTTTTTCTGCTAGCCATTGCCATATCCTAGTTCCTTTGGATCTCCAAGGCATTTTTGTTTGTTTATGCTCTTCTCAAAAAAGCCATCTGGTAGGCTAGGAAGTGCTGGAAACTCTCTCTAGGGATAGTTTGGAGAAGATATGACCACAATGTCCTTGCTGTTGAAGATTTCTGAATGAAATTCTGTTTACCACTGCTTTCCAAGACAAAGTCTGGGATATTTGTACTTCTTTTTAATGATATATTTGCATGTGTACAGTGGCAAATGGGAGTTACTTATATAGGTCCCTGTTTTAAGGCTTATTATGGGGTGGTATTCCATAAAACTGAGGTTGTGTTAGATGCCCCAGTACCCTCTGGCACAGGTATATTATCCCTATGCTTGATGTAAGCCATGCAACTCAAGCATGTCGTGACCATCACTTTTTATACAAAGTCATATACAGTAGCTTCTAATATGAACATTCTTAAGGTTTGAGGAAGTATAGTGTACGTTTCTAGATTTATCTTAACAACTGTAAAGATCACCCGTATTTCCCAATGCAAAACATCCTCCATTCATGGGAGAGAATGGGATCAGATCAGAGGTTGGTGGCTTAGGTTTATCTCCTTCATATCAGACAGTGAAGTAAGCTCCTCTGCTTTATTTCTCCACAATTCAATTCTTCGGATTTTTTCCCCCTATATATATATATTGTATTTATATATATGATTATTCTATTTAAGAGCAATGGGATAGATCGTTATTTTTCTCTGTTTCTTGAAGCACCACAGAACCATTAATTATATTTCTCTGCAAAGTCACATTTGGAAATTATTGCTCCTATTATTCTTCAAGCCAAAACAGTAGGAAGGATTTCCTAGAAACCACACAGGTAAGATTTTTGCAGCAATACTCTGGCTTGTGGGGATCATTTTTATAAAATTAATGGCTGCAAAATTCTGATCTTGATTATGGTAGTAGAAATCTAAACGGTACTTTGAATCTGCTGGTCGTAGCTGGCTTTGGCATGACCATAATGAGATGCAACCCTTTTGTAGGAGTCAATTTTCTGCTGACTTTTATAAAAATCTAGTGACACTCCGCAAGAACAGTTTTGAGTCTGCTTCAGCCTAACTCACCACTGTAACTTGTATCTCCAGAGATATTTAAGAAATGGGGCTACTTCTCACCCAGGGCCTTAGGAGACAGAGTCCTCCAAACTCTCATCTACTCTACTGTTTCCATTATTGTCTTATGGGTAATGAATTCCAGTTTTTAAGTCTTGAATTCACTGGAAACAATGGTAGTATTCCCCTTTATTTCTGTGTGAACAGGAGTTTACCAATAAATCTCTCTAGGGAAAATTCTTCATTGTAAAAGCAAGAGGTGTTTACATGTCATTCTCTGGATTGCCTCAATGGGAATAAATGCTGCTAAAACATGTTAGCTTTTCCCAGTAAAAAAAATATTTGGAGGCTGGATCTTGCAAACTTTTGATTATCTCCAGTAAATTGATGAAGGCCTTAAACTCCCTTCAGATTCTCTGGAAATATAAGACTCTTTCAGGGCCTTGATTTGTCCACATTGCTTGAAAATGCTTATTCTGGCTGAAACAGTAGGAAAGGCAGAAGCAAGGATAGTAGCGTTTCTGAACACATTGTAGGAGAAACCTCCCCGAAGTTGGAAGTCATTTCAGAGTCGTCTTTAGATTTCTGATGTGTGCTGCCATACGTGATATGTTCTTAATTGACTTGAAATTACTTTTTTTGGTGCTTTGTCAAATTCGAGCTGCCCCCACCCTTAAGCTGACTTTCTGATCAACTTTTCAAATGTCTTTGCAAAAAGTTACGGGCTTCTCTGCTACTGCTGTAAAGCCATCAGAAAGCCAAAATTGTCCAAGTTTTGACCTGTCTACCATAATCCAACAGAATTGAAATTAAGAGAGTTTCACAATGCAGAAATATCCTTGAAGCTTACTGCCAAAACTGGTCAAAGAGATTTCCTGCGTCAACCCCAAATCCACATCAAAAGACTAAAGCTAACTAGCCTCCAGCAGCAGGGAGCATTCAGGTTTGATGTGACTTGAAATAGAAATGCTGCCTCGTTGAAGAGGGTTTTTTTCCCAAGAGGATTTTCCCAGGGACTGGAAGGCTTATTCCCCACCAAAGGGCAGGACAGCAATCATTTGGCCTCAGCGGTCTCACATAAGCTGTATCACGTGAATGTATCGTCTCCAACAGAGAGAATGTGTCAGAAAGCGGCAGGGGGAGGGAAAGATGAAGGAGTTGAGACACTAGAAACTGATGAAATAAAAGTTGCCATGGATCATCAGGCTAAAAAGAGGTGAAGATTAAATTTTATTTTATTCAATGTAGCATAAACATTTCAGATGCAAAATATATTCATTTCCTTTGTACATGGCAGGACACCGCAATCAAAAATAGCGTGAAATCTTGCCTGCATCTGTTTTTGAAATACTGAGTGGAGACACTACCTCTATCTTTGGAATATAGAGAGGACCTTTCACTGCCTTCTGAGGACTACTGAAGTTGCTGTTTCAAAATCAGCAGAATTGCCATTTGCTACTATTACACCTTAAAGCTCTCGGGCCGCCTGGCACATCAGGAACAATCCCTCTTTATTTTGGGATTTGCTTGGAAAACGAGAGAGGGACTTCGGTTATCCAGAGCCAGCTGAGTGTGGCTGGAGGCAGCTGTCTGTCAGTGCCTGAGCAGAGCTGATCAAGCGAACCCACGCTCGCAGGGTTTCAAGTCAGCACTTTGTCTTTAAATACCCTGACTATAGCTATCAAGTCTTGTTACCGTAATTACTTCGCACTGCATTTGTCAATGAAATGTTTCCAGAGCCTATCCTTCTCTCCAATTTAATGGGAAATAAGGTTATCTAATCTCTCCCTCTCATTTATCATCTAGGGACGTCAGCATATTTGGACTCTCCCTGTAGCTAAACTGTATGACAGCGCATACTATTTCCGTGTAGCTGCACCGGTAAGCCTTTTCAAATGGCAACACAGCAAAAGACAAATAGCGTTTGAACTGAGAGAAGATCCTATATGAATCTCCTTTATTTTTCTTCTGCAGGGTTTTGCAGGCTGCTCGACAGATCCTTATTTTGCTGGAATGTTTTTTACTGACTACTACTTCTATTTTTATCGGCAGTGTAACTAAAATGTCGCTGATCATTCTGTTCTTTGGGGAAAAGACAAGGAAGCTCTTGATATGAAAAAGAGACTTGTGAATGGCCCTGGATATTTTTTTAAACCTCTTGCTGAGTTGTATGGCACTTTCTTTTTTGTTTCACTTTTAAATTAAAAAGAAAAGGAGAAAAATGAAGTGTTTGACAACAACCATAGCTCTGCATTTCCAGGAACTGTTTCTAAAAGGATGTGAGGCAATGGAGTATATGATGTGTAAATAAATAATCCCATTGATCATAGTGAAGTTATATGATATTGTACATATAGCAGACAAGAACAAACGGGTAGGAGCTCTGCTGAGCTGGGATACACTCCAGTCCTCAGAAGATGGTAAGATAATAAAATGTTATTTGCAGTCAGGAGACCTGCTTCTGTCCTACAGGCATATACCTCCTTTTAGTATCTGCTGCCCTTTATTTATATATAAATCTACTTTTTTTCCCTAACAAAACCAAAAGCAAACAAAACTTAGAGAGAAATGTAGCACTGCAAACGCCCTCTAAAATAAGTGCTGTAAATTAGGGAACAACAGGTCAATTCTACGGTGTGTGTAAGTATTTCCATTTCAGAAAGCAGTACCATCATTACCATTACAATTGTGTGATTTAACGACACTGCTGCTGTTTGAATGAGATATGTTTCAGCTACCCTTTTTATTTGTTTTTTAACTGTACAGCAGGAATGAACTATTTACTCCTAAATTCAGGTTATTTTCTTCTTGGTGTCTGTGATTTGTGCTAGTGTGATGAAAAAACAGAAATATTTGAGAAGACTAATGTCTTGCCTGCACGGCTTTCTAAGATGGATGTGGGTACACACTTGCATGGGAGAAATCTTTCTGTTTACATTTAGGAAATACATTTTTAAGGTAAAGCTATTTGAATGAAATTTCACATTAGTTGCTCAGACAGAAGGAAAACAGATGTGAAAACCAAGTACAGTATCAATAGTGTTGTGGGGTATGTTTAGAGCAATCATTCATTTTGTGTAGAGAAGAGAAAGTAAATATAATGGAGAGACTGTAGGCTTTTAAAGATTTATAATGTAAAAGTTACATTTGAATAACCTTACTCTGAATGAAATTCTGTATTTAGCAGTGAAAGGGAAACATTAGGAGGAAAAATTAATCTTTACAAAAGAGCTGACTACAGTCTTTGTAAACACCGATGTGTCATGATTGTATATTTATTGCCTGACAATATGATGGGAGAGTTTAATTTGTTTCTATGCTGTCATTTGGCATTTCTTTTGTCACTATTTTGGGATTTCCTTTAAGGATGACCTTCTCACTGATTTTTTTTGTTTGTTTGTTTGTTTTTAAGATGTGTGTGTTTCAGTTGGGGTTAACTGCAACATCCGTGGATTTTTTGCCTTAAATGACTCACTCCTTTGACCTTAAACGTGTAAGGGTTTGGTTTGGGGGTTTTGTTTCTTTGTTTGTTTTTTGTTTTGGTGTTTCCCCCCCTCTCCCCCAGGAAGTATTTATAGTGTAGACCACATGTTCTGTAATATCCCAGAGACTAACTGGACTTGGAACTCTGGATCCAAAAGCATCAGAAGTTTGTGCCTTTTTTTTTTATGGTCCATACTTAAGGGTGATTCCTAAGAAGCATCACCAGGTCACAGATGATAACGCATATGCATTTTGAACAAAAATTGTGCCTTTCTAGACCCACGTGGTTTTCATCACACTGTTCAGGGTTGAAATACTCTTCCCAGTGGCACAGAGCACTGCAGTAGGAGAATGTAAGCTCCCAGTGTATCCTGTCATCAAAAACTGCCTGTGATTAGAGTCTGGGATGACATGCATGTGGGATAGGAACTATTTTCTTTGTGAAAAAGCTTGTGGTGCTTCTATTACACATTACTTTGCCCATTCAAGAATTTTCAACTAGTTCTTTACTCCTGTCATACGTTTTCAGTAAGGTACTCTTGAAGATTTTAGTCAGATTTAAGATGACAAGTTGCTGTACGGAGGCCGTGTTCTAACATGTCCGTGGAAACAAAAATCCACCTTGGCAAAAGCTAAGGAGGAACTGGCAGAAATGAAATACTTCGCATTGAAAAACCTGTGATAAATAGTGTTCAGGCTCCTGAGAAAATCTGTGAATGACAATGAGCTGAAAGACTTTTTTAGATGGGATGACGTATTAACAGTAGTGTTTTGATCATTTTAAATGGGGACCAGATGGCTTCTGCCTGTTTGTGACACTAATTATATCGGGGTGACCACTGAATGAGTTAGTGGGTCAGGGGGCCAGGAGAAAATACTGGTAATGTAACAGAACCCTGAGCATCCATGAACATTCCGTGGTTTTTCCATCTAGAAGTTTAGTCCAGTTAAAGTAAAACTTTGCTATTTGCCTGGGATTTCACATACGCCGGGTCCAAAAGCGCAAGAGAAGATACCTGATGTAACGATTCAACCTATACTTGCATTAAGGCTCATTTTAATGAGAGTCAGCCAGGTGCTTGGTCACCTGGGAATCCCAGAAAAAGTTTTAATTCTCTTTCCCCCTGGCTAGTGTTTTCAGAATACATGGAATTGCCAGGCATGTGCTGGCTGGCTGCACAGTGCGTGTACAGCAGGTTCAACAAGCCCAAAGAGTATCAGCCTGTACGGATTTTGGCTGGGATAGAGTTAATTTTCTTCAGAGTAGCTAGTATGGGGCTATATTTTGGATTTGTGCTGAAAACAGCGTTGATAACACAGAGATATTTCAGTTACTTCTGAGCAGTGCTTACACAGCATCAAGGCTTTTCTGCTTCTCAGACTGCCCTGCCAGCCAGCAGGCTGGGGGGGGGCACGAGAAGTTGGGAAGGGACACAGCCGGGACAAGGGATATTCCAGCCCATAGGACGTCATGCTCAGTATATAAAGCTGAGGGAAGAAGAGGGAACGGGGGACGTTGGGAGTGATGGCGTTCGTCTTCCCAAGTCACCGTTACGTGTGACGGAGCCCTGCTGTCCTGGAGATGGCTGAACACCCGCCTGCCCATGGGAAGTGGGGAATGAATTCCTTGGTTTGCTTTGCTTGCGTGCATGGCTTTTGCTTTACCTGTTAAACTGTTTTTATCCCAGCGCACGAGTTTTCTCACTTTTGATTCTCTCCCCCACCCCAGCGGGAGGAGTGGGCGAGCGGCTGGGTGGGGGCTGGCTGCCTGCAGGGGTTAAACCACGACACAGCCCCACCACATGTACGGCGGGTGATGCGCACACCCAGATTTTGGTCCATTTTGATGTGGAAATACGGAAGGTCTAGGAATGATTCCCACTGCCGTATCTGCTGAGCCTTCGCTTTCCTGTGTTTGGGGAGGTGGAACTCAGCTTGACACCACTGGACTGGTGACATTCTCCACCTCGTGCAGTCCTTCTCCCTTGTACCACACTGAACTAGCACTGCTGTAGAATACCATGGGGAAAACATGGCCGGCAGCATTTTCTGTCCTGAACAACTAAAGGAAGTATGGATTGACTTTTCCAAATGAAAAACATGGTTCTAGAAAGTTCAAGGGTCTCAGTTGTTTTTTTGCCATTTCTGTGTGCTCAGTGATAAAGTTGCAATGATTTTTAATGTGGGTAATTAGATTGTAATTTGAAACAACTTTTGTAGTACTGAATAATGAATTGTTGATGTTTTATGTACATTCTACCTGGAACAGGAAATTCCCTTTCCCTTACCTGTTATTAACACAATGTGGATGAATTGTAGAGGCCTCCAGACATCCATCACTGGAATAATTCCCCCTAACTTGAGAGGGAGCTGAGGCAAAGCAAACATCCAGTCTGGGTGATAGACACAGCCATAAATTGCAGAAGGGAAAACTAGAGCTAGAATAGGGCGATCTGGTACTGTTTGATCTGGGTTTCAAACCATGCTGTTCATATCAAGAACGTGATACGGCAATTCACGTTTTTACTTGACTGTAACGCAATTACCTAGCCTTGCTTTCGGTAAGTTTGATCTAGCGGTGGCAGTGGCATTTAAAGTGAGGATCTGAGATCACTTGAAAGCCCGGCGCACTAAGTAGAGAGGCTATAAAGGGAAAAACCTGCACGGTCACCCCATGGAAACCAAGTACAAGGCAGAAGAGCAGAACGAGTGGTTCTGGGGTGTGAGCCTGCAGCTGGAATAGCCGATAGCCTTCAGGCACAACCCTGGCTGAAGCTGTAGACAGCTTCAGACATTTTTCTGGGATCATAGCTTGCTTTCTAGAATCAGAAAAATACTTGCATTGAGAACTGTTAGCAGGTTAAATTCTGCTCACAGTGCGAGAAGTTGCTCACTCAGGAGTCACTGACTTCTTAAATTACAAATCCATTGCATAGAACCTGAGTCAATCCAGCTGCAAAATGAAAACCTGATTTACATCAGGCTTACTCTTTCTGTTGATCTGAGTGCTAGAGTATGTTTAAAATAGATCAGTTCATTGTAGGTATAGAAACTACTTTCAAGACACACAGAAAATTAATTGTAGTTTTTAAACTAGTTGCAGTGCCTTAGGACTTTTATATGATACCTTGGTTATATGAAGACATGGCTTTTATATATGGCATTATAGTATGCTTAAAAGCATTGAACACAACTGATGGAAACTCATTATAGGAATAGTTTACTGATCTTAGCTTCATCTTGGAATAATTCTACTTAATGTCCCAGCTAAACTGTGCTGCAGAGAAACAATTTCCTGCAGATTTGTGTCCTGTATCGCTGATAGTCTGCCACTGCAAAAATCCCAGCCGCTCTGCTGTCTTCCGTGGATCGCTCTTCCGCATGATGTTTGCTTCCTCCTGCATTCCCTACCTGTTGGATGAGGCAAAAGGCAGGACCAGCTCCGGTCTGAGCTGTTCTCATATTGATGGGGAAAAGCTGGCTGCTCCTTCACACAGGGAATTCCTACCTGCCTTTGGAAATATTAAATTGTTCCTGTCTGTTTCTTTGTTTGGGCACCAGTTTGGATCTTTTTCTCTTCTTGGCTTCAGACTTTCTCAAATCTTGTAGAAACATAATATGGCTGAGCCTCTATCGAATTTGATTGTAATTGGTCAACACATTAAAAATTACTGGTAAGCAGAACAGGGAGGTTGATCATATCAGCTTGGAAATTTGATGTTCTGTTTAAAGCCAGGATTTAGTTCATTCCAGACAAAAGAATCTTGAGCGATGGCTCTCAGGTTCCTTAGGAGAGGTGGTGCTTTTTGAAACAGGATGTTTGGGAAGTTTTAATTTGTAGATCCAGAGCTTTGGATAACGTCTTTGACACAAGGAGGCTGGGAATCAGTCTCGCCTCTCTGTAGACCTGGGGCCACTGATGGAGCCTTCATGCCACCATTGATCACTAATAAGACTTTTCTAATAGTATTTTCCCTCCTTGAAGGGAAAGGGAACTGGAAGTGGGGCAGTGTTGTAAGGGTAAATGCATTAAACACGCTGAGATGCTTGTATGTGTCAGGTTTATATATGTCTGGGACTAATCAAACAGACCCTGTTTTAGTAAAACAACCTGCTCAGCACTTTTGAAAAATCAGGTGCAGTGAGGACTGTATAGGTCTAACTTTAGCTTTCCAGTTTGAATGCTTTGATCTTGGCATGTTAACTCAAAATCCTCGTTAGACTTTAGAAATGTTCCTCCGGAAAAAGCACGAACATCTTTTTTTCTGGGCAATGGTGATCAAGTATTTGTAAGAAGCAGTTTTCACTGTTACATTTCCACACCCCCTCCCTTGCTCTTATGCATGCATAGTATTTGTTAAATTTTTCTCCTATGATATAGGTGTGTTTGCTCACTGTGGAGTGAGTAATTTTAATTAACAACTGCAAACCACCAAATAATACCTGGAGCGGCAGCTGCTGGCTATGTCCCATGCTCCTAAAATTATTTGGCTGAAACAACAGCGCTTCCTAAGGCAACGCCAAGGCGTAAGCATGTCCCAGTCTTAGATTATGTGTGTTTTGTCCACTGACTTGCTTCCCCTCCTGCTAAGCTTTGGAGAGTGCCGAGCGGCGGTTGCATCCCAGTAGCAGGCACCAGCAACCTGGCTGATGTGCTGTGGGTGCTGCTGGGAGGGACTGGGCTCACGTACCCGCCTGGCCCAGCCTCAGCGGTCCCCAGGACACGGGACTTATTGAGCACAACCAGAGCGGCAGTGAGGTTCGAGACATGTTAAGGCACTTTAGTTAGTCCTAGTGCATCTTGCCCAGGTCCAGCATAGGTTAAAAAAGAGAAAAATTCACGCGCTCGCAGCACTTCGGGCAGCTTGATGTCCTCATAAATACAGTCTCCTCTCCCCGCCTCCAGCATCCCAAATAGCACGTCTTCTGTCAAAACAGCACACGAACGAACATTTTCAGCGTGAGCCCAAGGCCTATGTTCAAAATAGCAGGTTTCGCATTGGCCATCCTGACCCAATTTTAACCCCGGTTGCTATGGCACTCCGCGGGCCGGGCGGTCGGCGCGGCGGGGCGATGCGGCGATGGCACACAAGCCTTTTGTTGCTCCTTGGCCTGGCTCCAGCCAGCTCGTTTCCCCCCCTTCTCCCTCCACCGCGGAGCGGCTGGCAGCAGCCTACATCTGCCGGCCGGGTCGGTCTCGCGGTGGAGTCGCCTTCTCCCGGGCACCCAGAGCTGCTCCCCTGCAGAGCACAGCTCCCATCCTTTGGCTGCATGCCCCTCCGTTGGAAAAGCCTTCATCATCCCGCTCCTGGGCTTTGAGCAGCCTCCCTCTCCTCTTCCCTTACTAGTTGCTTTCCAGCTGTCCCGTGTCCTGCTTTACTCCCTCCCAAAAAGGAACTCGTTACAATACTTTTAAAGGATGAGATTTAAAATAGGTCATCTTCTTAGTAACGGGTAGAAAGGAAAGTGACTTTTATGAACAGGATTTAAAACAAAACTCATTATTTTAGAGGCGGATGTTTTAATTTCTAGTTGATGTTAAATATATCGCAATTGCCTACAAGCAGTGATATCAGCACAGGATTTGCAAATCGGAGTTTAATGTTAATTTAGCTGGTAGAGATACTCTGCGGGGTAATCAGTGCTTTGCATTTTTCATTCAATCTTAATGTTACACTTTCCCTTCCACAACATAATCTCAACTACAGACCAGCTGGCTGTGTTGATTAAAATCCTCTTTCTGCTTTTTATTAATCTTCATGGTTTTGCCCTAGAATTATGAAGTGGTCATGGTCTATCAGGAAGGAAATCTGCTGGGCCAGAATGCAGTATTTACAAATCAAGATTTCTGCCTAAAGCATATTGCTGAGTCCTAAAATAAGTGGTGTCCTGAATCCTTTGTTATATCCACAGAGCCTTACATGAGTTTGGAACAAAGCTCTTCAGATTTAAATTACTTACAAATAATTCATTATGCATTTGGCTGACACGTTTTCTCACCGAAAACCTAGATTAAGAGAATGTCATTAGGGGATGGGGCTGACAGTGGACTTTTGTTGTCAGTAGGCCTAATTCTGCATTTCGGAGGCGTAGAGTCATGCAAGCCCTTCTTGTGGACCCTGGTTGCATTTACCTTGATGGCAGAGAGGGAATGGATGGGGTCAGGGTGTTGCTGGAAGGGGGAGCACTGATCCAGGAATCAGAGGTTCCTCGGGATGCACAGCAAAGGGGTGGGAAACCTTCTCAAATGGAAGGTGATGGAGCAGCGGGAAGGATGCTCTGATTCCCAAGATTAGTCCAAAGGCTGCTGGGGCACATTCTCGATCTTCCTTGCTCTGCAAAGCTCCTTGCACAAAGGCTGTTTGTCCAGACTGGATGAGATTCACCCCAAACAAGTAATGTGCTCTGTGTGTTGTTGCTTTTTGGTAAATAACTATTTGATCATGATGAATTGATTTTTTTTTTGAACTAATTTGATGTGATGATTAGGCAATCGCTTTAGCACGTGTTTTTTCAATTATCTCTCATTAACAAAATGAGGCAGTAACTAAGCATAATCTGCCTTTTCCTGATTTTTCACAAGGTTAATTAAGACTGCGGATATTCTTGCTGAGGGGGTTGGATATCTTTGCATCTAGGATGGTTAAAGTGGTTATATCCTGTAGTTATGCCACCTATACTTTGGCCAAGATCCTACACTTAAGGAGGGTACTCTGAAAATGTTACACAGGTAGAGAGATCTGCCCACAAGGTCTTTGCTGCACCCTTCCCTACTGTATGTTGCTGTTGGGGACTGTGTCAGTGCATACATTTGGGGCAGAGAGAGCACAAAATGATGATGGATGCTTATAAATAATGCATACTAATACCTCAGAATTTTGCTACAGGGAGTCTGGTTTGGTCTTAGAAGAAGGAAGTTTCCTATGAGCCAGCTCTGCTATGGCTTGAACTGTTGAACACAAGCTCTGGCTGTTTGGGAATTAGTCTTCTGTGAACAGAGCTGTTCTTTCTCTGTCTTCTTGTGGGTGTCTTAAACCTTTGTAGGGTCCCCTTTCCTCGAAATTTCTCAGTTTCTAGGCTTGTTTGGAGTCTGCTGCAACCTTATGATTTTGCAATTTTAATCTTCAAAAAGCAATTCCTTTTTCTTACTCTGGAGGGCCTTGGCTGCAAAAAAAGTCGGTTCTGACTTCCCCTCTTCCCAATTTACTTTTATCCGTTTTCCAGGCATTGATAGTAGTTTTTGAAGCTCTGATTTCTTCAGGTATAGCAACTTGCACTAGCAGCTAGCAGTGGTAACCTCAGTGCTGATAGGATGCTGGTGAGCATCGCTTGGCTGACTGCTGACAGCTCATGGGTACTGCTCAAAAAAACCAAAGCCCAAAAGGCTACTGGGTGGCGCAGGTTAATCACCTTGTTTTTCTCCTCATGACTGCACAGCTCTTACTTGCATTGGACTTTTGCCATCTCAGGCGTTTTTTTAAATATAGCGCACATAGCAGCTGTGAAGTGACTGGTAGCGGCATTCAGTTGATGCTCTTCCCTTGTAGCCTCTGGCATTCCCATGCAGCTTCCCCCAACAGCATCATGACCGAAGCAGCTCAAATTACCCCTTTGGCAGTAGTCTTACCGCTTTCCTTTGTGATCTGCTTGCTTTAAGGATCTGTCTGTTGCCTCGTCTGTTGGTAAATACCATCCCAAATTCAAAATTCTTGCCCTTATCTTCCAGAAATATTCAGCAGGTTGGGATCTCTCTGCTGGCTTTTGTGTTTCTCCCTCCTTTTGGGCTATCGCTTTTGTCCCTGTGCTTTCTCACGTAAAGCCCTCTTCCAGGTCACTATTTCCTACCAATACTAACCTAAATCATCAGAGGCTCAGCCACGCCACCAAATACGTATTTCATGAAGAATCAACGCTACAGTATGAAACCTCAACGCCTTCTGTGCTTGTGGATGGTCTTACTGACTTCAGCTGGTGCTCCACAGAGCACCGGTGGTCCTCTGGGTACACACGGCAGGCCTCCGGTCCATGGGGGACAAGCTGAACACTTCACAAGCAGAAAATACAAAAATGAACAGAACTGCTTAACAAAAAGAATGCAAACTCTGCATTTCTGGTTCACTTTACTGTCCCTTAAGGATTTCTTTTTGCATTAAGTTATGTGGTTAAGTGTATTTTTCAAGACAACAGAGTGACCTGAAGCATCTCGCCCAATGCGTCTGTCTTGGCAAGGTTTAGTTTCCTTGCTTCTGTTCAGACAGCTACCAAGAACTGTACTCCCTGTGTTTACTTATTTAAACTGAATTAGGTATCATGGTTACAGGAATCAAAACAAAAATAGTCTGCGTATCCAAGAAGCAGCTGATGTTCTGTTTCTGGAGTAAAATATACGTAGAGAAATTTTTCTTCATTGCAGAAAGAAGAAAAAAAAAAATCTGAACCTGTCAAAGTCAAGCATATTAAAGGAGATGGTTGCAAGAAGACGACCCATATGCTGTACATAATATATGACTTTCTTCCTCTTCTATATCTGCCCTCCAAAAGATGAAAAATTACAAGGGCTGAAACTGAAAGCATCATTAAATGTTAATCTGCTGGGTCTTCCTTAGTGCTAGCGAGGTCAGGCTGAGCCGCAGAACACGGTGACAGATGGAGCATCCTCTGTGAAATCGTTCCGCGTTGCCAAACGCCGCTGGTAGACGAGCTGTCTGTCGCCGTGCCCGTGCTCTGGCCGTGCGCCCCGTGAGCTCCCTGCCCAGGGGTGGGAGCGCTCCGAGGGACCCGGACCCCCGGGCAGGACAACGCCGGCGTGGGCAATGCCGTGTGTGGACACCGAGTCGGGAAGGACGGGCTTTAGGTTAGGGCCAGTAACGAGTTTTCTGGCTCTGTGAGCGTTAGCGTAACCTGCGGGCAGGAAAATGCGGTTTTTGCAAATGGTTTGTCCTGGCGTAGCGCTGAGCCGGGGATCTCTAAATCGCTCTGAAGGGCACTCTCCCTGCTGAGCTTGGTTCCTGTGTTTTTCATCACCTCGTATGAAAAAGAGTCAAGTCTTGGAGGCTTACTGTCTTTGCAAAATTAAGTTGAAATCTCCTGACTGACAGCCCTAAGGGCTTTTCCCGTAAACAAGTGAAGCTATACGGCAGCTGCGACAGAGGGATAGGTTTTGCTTGGTGTCTAGATATGCCCGCTTTTGACCAGGCTCCCTACGCTGCTGCGCTTTTGGCATCACCACTTCGTAACTCGCCAGCTAATTTAGTGGCGAAGCTGCTGACAGGAAAACAAACCAGTCGAGTTCCTCCCTAAAGCTTCGGCACAGCAAAAATGGGAACGATCCCCAAATCAATGCCTGCCCCAGCTCCTTTTTGCCAAAGTCCTTTGCGGTGGAGGAGCCGAGGCTGTTCCCCAGGGCTGCCAGAGCCAGCGTTGCAGACACTGTGGCCTTAGGATCTGTCTGCTCTCGTTCAGGAGGGAGATAACACGAGCATTATTCAATGTCACCTACCCCAGAGACGTGGCACAGAGGTGATCTGCGAGCCTCATCCTCTGCCTCGCGTACGGAAGAGAGCTGTTCCCGCTGCACGAGCCGAGGGGGCGAAGAAGACCTAAAGCTCCGATGTCCTGTCTCTGGTGTCCTAAAGCTCCGGTGAAGCGGTGGTGTCACCGCCTCGGTGCTACCCGATGCATTTTGGTGATGACCTGGGTTACACGTGTGGTTCAAGCAACTTGTGAGAGGCAGCGTCACCACCGATACGTTATATAATGTTTAGGGGTTTAGCGAAATCCTTAGAAAACAGTGGAGCTTTCCTTAGTCGCTGCTGGTTATGAGTCCACTCATTTTAACTGTGTCTAACCTGGGTTGCACATTTTCCCAGCACGGGCGGTTTCCAGAAGTTATTTGCTGGGCTTGATTGCCTTGTGAAGGCCAAGAACGTTTGCGGAACCTTAAAATGAAGCTTTTAAACTTTAGCGTTAGATCAATAATTGAGGTTTTGTATTCAAGCTTTTTCCTCAGATGAACTGAACAGCATCAAACCTGAAACAAATGGGTTGCACACCTTCACCTATGCATTGCAGCAAAGAGGAGAGCAAAGTAATGTTTGCTTAACAGAAAGACATACTTGCCAACAAAGGTGTAGTTACTTATGCTTTTGAGGCAATTGCAGGCTTTCACTCACAGTGGTTGTAAAGAGGTAAATACCCTGAATATGAAGATGGCTCAGCCCTGAACAGAATAATGTCTAGGGCAAACCGGTACTGGTGGTGGTGTACCTTAAAATATCAATATATGAATGGCAGGTAGACTGACAGGCAGCTCAGGTGTCCATGAAGTGGGGACAAGGTGATAAATTGTCAAGCTGAGCTAGGGACAGCAGAGGCTGAGACTACCATACCTGAGGTTACCCAAGAGGACCCTGGCAGAGCAAGGAGCAGAAACTGCATCTTCCAAATTGCAAAATGGCCTCCAAGACGAGGGCTCGCCTTTGCTTTCTCACGGACATCTCCTAACCCCTCTTCCTAAGCTCTGCTCTGTGCCTGCTTTTCCGTAGGTGGCAAAGAGCCAGCTCACGTGGGCTCACAAGGAGTTTTGTAGTCTGATAATGTTTCTCAAAACAGCAGGCATCACACTGATGATGTGACAGTTTCACGTTGGGTGAAATCTCACTGACTGTGGGATTAAATTTATGTTTTTCCAAAAAGGCTAATACAAAAATGTGCTTATCTCAGGAGAAGTGAAGTTCTCCCTTGGCTGTGTGGAGTCATTGCCTTATCTTCTGGGGAGGGAGGAAAAGTGGCCGCTGTTGCATGGGGTATCTGGGAGCACAAGCTCTACCCAGGATGGGAAGAGAGTGCCAAGGTCGCTTCCCTTACGATTCATCTTGGATTTACGGCATTTCTGTGGGTTGTGGACTTATAAAATCCTGGCACCTGCGTGTCTTGTCTTTGCTTCCTCGTCCTACAGGTTTTATTCAGACTTGTGTCAATTTTCTTCTCCAGGTATATGCCCAGCTGGGTTTTGATAATGCTTCTAGAGGCCCCTGTGAATTTTCTCTTCAATTACTGCCTCCCCTCTGGGAAGATTTTACATTTCCAAATGTGCTGAAAAGCACATTTCCCACATCTACTTTAACAGTGCTAACAGAGCTCCCTCCCCAGGCTCTGGAGACTCCCAGGACACACAGGGTCAGTGCATCGCTCTGCTTCAGCGTAGCCATGTCAAGTTTTGTTTTTAAAACGTCTCATTCAACATACCGTAGAACATTAATCCTTTCTCTTCAATAGATAAGCCTGCATTTTTGGCAACAAATGCAGGAAGATAGCCAGTATGGAGCAAGAACTGTGTGAATTTGCTTCTACTGAATGCTGCATCGTGCTAAGGTACTCTGGTGCAGATGGGGCTCCAGATGGGGGTCAGACATCCACCTTTTTATGTCTCTGGAGCAAACATTCCCCTCTTTCCATGCTTGCATTTGCAGGGAGCATGCTGCTTGTCTGAGCAGGGAGATGGCCATTTGTGTAACAGAGCTGGTGAAATGTGTTGCAAACAAAACATGCACTGTGCTTCATCCTGGAGGCCTTGCTCTTTTGCTTTCTTCTTTAATTGTTTCAGTGGACATAACTAAGCCACTCAAACAGAAAGTCTGTGGCTGTTCCATGTGCAAGAAATATGCAGTAGCCATCGCGAGCGGGTGATGCGGTTCCTGGAGCTCTGCAGTGGGCACCCCGAGACCGAGGTGCTGTCATTCACCTGCGTCCATTTGTGACCCAGAAAAAGAGAATTTGACTTATTAACTTGGCTTCCTCCGCTGCTTGGTGCTGCAGTGTCAGCCAGTACCTTCTGAGCGAGGGCGCTTTTCAGGGAGAAGTGGGCAAACCAGCTAGAAACCCACCCCAAAATGTAAGGGAGGTCTCAACAAGTATTGCTGATGAGCTCTGCAGGGGCACGACTAGAGAGCCCTCACAACTTGCAAAAGCTCTCCTGGCATTTGTGTGAAGTATGAGGGAAAGAGGAACAGCCCTCTTGACTCCTCAGGAGATGTCTTCTGACATCTGCCGCAGGGTAGCGGTGGTTTTTATCACAGTTTGCATAACTGCAGATATTCGTCCTGACTATGAATTTCACTTTCGGGAATCTGGGCAGGAGAGTTTATGTCAACTGAAGTATTGAATGGATTCGTGTTGTGTAATGTGCTGGGTGATCCAGATGGTTAAACATCAGCTCCCGCATGGCTGAGTGGTTCACTGGAGGTTTTTCTTCTCACCTGCCTTGCCTCTATCTGAGCCCGGGCTGCTGCTTGCAGCTGCGAGACGGAGAGCCAGAGGGTGCAGCAAGGTGGCTTCTGTGGGGCACGAAGGCCACCGGCTGCCACCTCAATCCTCCATGAGCAAACCCATTCCTGATACTGACCATTCGCCTTACCTGCAACGAGCAGCAACGCTTCTCTGGTTTTCATATTGTTTGGTGCTTTTCCCTTTGGAACAAGAACTGGTATTCTGCTGTTTTGTCCCATTATTTGTTGTTTTTCTTAATGAGTTCCTCTAAGGAACCTTATTTAAGCAAACAAAATTTGAAATGTAAACTTTAGAAATATTTCACACACATATGTATCTTTGGCAGGTTTCAAGCCCAGAAAAGAGGGAACAGAGAAACCGACAGATGGAGAAGGATGCAGCCGAAGGAATTGCTCCGTGAAGGAGCCTCTTTAACCTGTGAGGCTGCTTTGTATTCGCTATTTTTACTTCCATTTGAATTATAACGTCGAATTAACTAAAATAACCAAAGTACAGACAGTCATACTTAAAGGAAAGGACACAATTAAGGATTTGCCTGCTTGAGGAGAAAGTAAGGGCGCTTCGTTACCTTAGGCACAAGCTAGATGGTGCTAGAGCATGTGAGTAGGCTGATGTTCATCTATCAGCTGTGTGAAATTAAAATGTCATGGTCAAAAGAGACTGTACTAAGGGAAGCTCTTCAGCGTTACAGGCATTTTAACACCTGGTTTTGCCTGCTACTTTTGTTCTGACTGTGTAAAAGTAGTTTCTACTTCCCTTGAGCCTCTCAAAACTCCCTGTCAAATATATTAACTTACAGAAACCTCTCTTTGATATTCTTGTATTGAACCCATTAATACAGATGACCCTGCTCTGTGATTTGAAGTAAGGTCAGTTTTGTCTCTCTCCTTCATTCCTCTGTTTGCATTACATTGGGAGAGCGGTCAGACATTCCCCAAAGCCAAAGGGCAGCGCCGCTCGGCATGGAGCTTGCAAAGAATGACGTGCGTTGATGGAGTAAATGTTCAAAAGCATTTGTGGGACCGAAGGGCATAATTCCCATTGAAAACCAGTGGGAGCTGTACTTTAGAGTTTCCTATACTGCAGAGCTTCCCCTGGTGTGCTTACGTCGGTACTTCCCCTGTTCAGACTCAGGAAAAAACCACCCTTGGTTGTGATTTAAATGATTAAGTGATTTTTGGATGTTTTGACTTGCTTAAAAATGAATTGTTTTGACCTGAGGAATGAAAGAACGTCACTCTTTCAGCTTTAACTGCAGACAAAAATTTGTGACCATAAATGTAGTCAGAGGATCCAATCCCTCTGGGGCCTGGCCAGCTGCAGATCCTGTGCTGCTCCTGCACATTTTGACGGGTCCTTCAGGGCAATGTACCCCACTCGACAGAGCCCGGAGTGCCGTTGGATGGAAGCATGCGTTTGCTTCAGAGCAGAGAGGAAGGGGAAATGGTACCATGCAAGTTGAAGAAGTCTTCTCTTTATTTTTTAATTTTGTACTTACAGGTTTTGAAATGCAAGATCTTTACACTTATAAAAGCATGGCCTACAAAGACTTTAAGGTGCATATAACTTCATCCATGTAAGAAGTTGAACTGGAAGCAAAGAGACTATTCACTTAGGTAAAAATCCCATGTGTTTTAGCCCGCACACTTAGCACCTTTCTTTGAACTTGTACAGCTTTATCAGCACGTGGCAGATACAGTAATGTCACTGCACTGAAATGTGATGTGATGGATAGAGCGCTAGATGGTGAGCCAGGAGCTGTATCTTCTGGCTCTTCCCATGCTGTATGATCTTCTGCAGGACTTCATCTCTACTTTTCTTCACTTACAAAATGATATAAAGATGTTTTCCTAGCCGCATAAAGCACCTTGCTCTTTAGAAATGAATAGCGCTGTGACAGATATGTATTACTGAGTGTAGCAAAAGGAGTAAAACTGGAAAAGCTGAATATGTTCAATGCATTTAAATATGCCTGGGGGTTAATAATTTCATTGGCAGAGCACCCTAGTATTCTGGCTAATGGGCCTGTTTAGTGAGCTCCCGCCACGTCTGACATACCGGCCCGCTGCTGTTCAGACACAGTCGTACATCTGGTGATCCGAGCTGTGCCGCTCCATCTCTCGCACCCCTTCGGTGAGCGTGACAGGGCCGGGGTGACGCCAAAGTACTCAGCCAAAGATCTGTGCTTTCATCTGAGCCTTGAGGACGTGCTGGAAGTGGTCCTTTTTGCAGCGTGCAAGGTGATCGGCGGGCATGGTGGAAAACTGCTGCGACGAGCAGAAGAAATGGTGCTTGCACAGCACCGGTGCTGCTCTGCGAGGTGTACACGTGGGAATACAGGTCAGTGAAACATCCAGAGGAGTTGCACAGCTGCAGAGGGCATATTTATGTGCGCAGGGTGCGGACGGCAGGCTTGAGCTAGCCAAGCTGCTGCTGAGCAGCCTGGCGTGTGCCCGGGGAACGGTGTGCCAACACGCCGTTCCAGCCTGGTCCTCAAAAATAGCTACAGCACTTTTGTCCAGAGCTGCCCTCAGGCTGGCGTGGCTATTTTGGCTCTGGAGTGGGGTACTTGTGGCACAGGGCTGCGGGGTGCGTGGATTGCCCGGGGCCCCTGGCTCCCCTGGCAGTCTTGGCAGGGGTACGTGCCTGGTTCTTGGAGCCGTGTTGGGCTTGGTCACTGCGAACGCGAGCAAGGTGAGGGTTGGAGGCTAGAGCAGGTATCATCTGTGTTTTTCAGGTGTATCAACAGATGTGGTTTTGGACCCATAAGTCTTTTTTCAGGCCTGAAGCAGTAGCAGCTGGTTTTGCTCTTAAGCAACCCAAAACTGTGCAGCTTCACTTGCATCAGCTGGTGGAATATTTATAACTTTGTACTATGAGGTGTCCCCAGTTTCTTGGTTCCCTCCTGCTTATGTCTGTGCGTGCAGCATCTTGAAAAATTTCTCCATTCTTTGCTGCTTGCATTTATTTGACTGCCGTGATTATCCTGGTATAAATACAGGCTGGGGGATGGCAGGATTGAGAGCAACCCTGCAGAGAAGGACTTGGGGGTACTGGTGGATGAAAAGCTGGACATGACCCGGCAACGTGCGCTCACAGCCCAGAAAGCCAACCGTATCTTGGGCTGCATAAGCGGCAGCGTGGCCAGTGGTCGAGGGAGGGGATTCTGCCCCTCCGCTCCCCTCTGCTGAGACCCACCTGCAGTACTGCCTCCAGTGATGGGGTCCTCAGTGCAAGCAAGACATGGACCTGTTGGAGCAGGTCCAGAAGGAGGGTCACAAAAATGATCAGAGGGATGGAGCACCTCTCCGGTGAGGTTCTTCAGCCTGGAGAAGAGAAGGCTCCAGGGAGACCGTATTGCAGCCTTTCAATACTTAAAGGGGGCTTATGAGAAAGATGGGGACAGACTTTTTAGTAGGGCCTGTAGCGATAGGACAAGGGGCAATGGTTTTGAACTGAAAGAGGGGAGATTTAGACTAGATACAAGGAAGAAATTTTTTACGATGAAGGTGGTGAGACACTGGCACAGGCTGCCCAGAGAGGTGGTAGATGCCTCAACCCTGGCAACATTCCAGGTCAGGCTGGACGGGGCTCTGAGCAACCTGATCCAGTTGAAGGTGTCCCTGCCCATTGCAGGGGGGGGTTGGACTAGATGACCTTTAAAGGTCCCTTCCAACCCAAACCATTCTTTGATTAATTCCAGACTGTTTTTAAGGTCTTAGGAGAATAAAAAGACTCAGTCTTTGGGGTTTTTTAATTTTATGAATTTTATCACAGACTCACTAGGAAATTTATTTTCAACCAACAGTGGACAGAGCATGTGGAAAAGTCCTACTGAAATGTCAAGCCACTGGACCTTTTGTCCCCAGTTGCCTGAACTTGGAAGGCACACACAGCTCGGCTGGGACTCTGTCTGCCTTTTTTAAGAGCATTGGAGGTTTATGGTTTGAACCAGCTGCTGTTACAATCAGCTGGGGACAGCAGCTTGATGGTGGAAGCCTTTCCTGTCCTTCCTTCTAATACTCACTACTTTATTTGTTATGCCATGAAAGATGTGCTGCAGGGTCCTGACTGGGAGTTCTCATTAATGAAGAACTGAGATCTCTGAACACCTTAAGCTGCTGCCTACAGCTTTCTTCATGATCCTCTCCTGAGACCAAAAAGAAGCACCCAATTCCCAAACTTCCAGTGAATGCTTTATTTCCCTTGATCTTCCCTACCAGCTGGCTCACCCTTAAAATTTGCCTGCAGGGACGCACTAGAGGCTTGCTTGTGAATTAAAGAAAAAAAAAAAAAAAGGCTTAAGTTTTCATGAGACATTTGCTGCCAACATGAAGACTACCAAAGCTTATTGTGCTATTACTGAAGAAAACATTTTTCAGAGGAGTTATTTTGACTAGCTCTAATTTCCTAGACTTCCAGAGTTCCCAAGCACCCTTTTCCCTAACTGAATAATGGAAATTTGCTGTAATCAGTTTCCCAACCCATAACCAGATATTAGTTTCTTTGGATCCTTCACACATTGGTTTTCACCAAAGTGATGAACTTGCTACTCTTACACTGACTTCAGTTTCTCTCGATAAAGGAAAGAAAGGCATTAAAGACCAGCCCTCCACGCAATATGTTGAGAAAGTATGCTAGCATTGACAACAGGCTGGCTGATATTCATAATAATATTTTAACTGGACTGCAGCAAAAGTTTCTACTAGTCTTTTGGCTGTGCATAAGTATTGTATGAAAGCATCCATATTTCTCAAAATCAGTCTGTAAGCTGGCAATAATTTCTGGTTTTGCAGTAGAAGAGTGGAGGTTGAGAAAAAAACCCACGGGTTTAAAGGAAGTTGGGAATGTCTTCCTGCCACTTAGCCTACCGTGTTTGATATGTTCAGCTATGCGCTGCTTGGAAATCAACCAAGGATGTTACAACAGATGTCTGACTAGTCATTCAGCTCAGTATTGAAGATTCAAGCAGTGCTGAGTTTGAAGTCAGCTGGTGGTAGCACTTGACCCAAATTCGGTGATAGCACCCCAGGGTTTATTGAGCGTGCAGTGATTGTTGGGTGACGTTATCCAAGCAGATGTTCAGCTGGCAAACTTGCTTTACTCTGTTGTTCTGTCCTCCGCGAAAACATGGGAAACATACTTTGTTGGGTCTTCCTGGAGGAGAAATTGAGGCTGTGGGGAGAAGAGGTTGCCGATCGTGGCAGCCAAATGTTCCCACGTGGAATTCAATGTGTCACCCTGTCCATCTCAGTGAAGCTGCACAGCTGGGTTCACTGGCAGCTCTTCTGAGTTTGCTGCCTGGTCTGGTTTATGGAACGAGCTCTGTAAAACCTATCCCATATGTTTATTTTGCCAGAAATCCTATTGGGTTTTGATACCACAACTGAGCGTGTTCATGGATATTTGATCCCTGTCAGGATAAGACAAAGATTTGCTCTACATGGAATTTTAAGTCAAATGTTAGTTCTGCCTCAGCCTGGATTATATACACGTGCTGGCAAAAATTAATTTGGTGTTCTATTCCTGCTGTGAACAATGCAAGATTTTCCTTTGGGGATTCTAAGATTGTTCTTACCTAGTAATTAAATCTTAATCATGTTTTTGCCAAAAGCAGTATCTTTGTCTCGCAAGGAGGGAGGTGTCTCAGTGTCCGTCTGTCTCTTCTCCTCCTCCCAGTTGCGTTTGCCTTGTCAGCTGTTCAATCTCTGACTCTGCAAACCGATACTTGGATCTGCTGTGTGTGAAAAATCCCTGCTCTGCATCTTGCCAGGAGTTATTTCCTTCTGTTCCACTGCGTGCTGGTTTTGGCTGGGATAGAGTTAATTTTCTTTGGAATAACATGTATGGGGCTATGTTTTGGATTTGTGCTGAAAACAGTGTTGATAATATGAGGATGTTTTCGTTATTGCTGAGCAGTTCTTCCACTGAGTCAAGGTCTTTTCTGCTTCTCACCCCACCCCACCAGCGAGCAGGCTGGGGTTAAACCACGACACCCTGGTATCCAGAGGAGGTTTTTCTTCCTGGGAATTACACGCTTTCTCTGCCGGGAGCCACGGACGCACAGCATGGCTGGCACAGGGCCATCACGTGCCGTACCTGCCCGCTGCCAAGCGGGGATGTGCGGCTGAGAGAAAAGGGCTCCGGGCAGGAGGTCCCGGAAAGCTCCCGCTTCTCACCCATCCCGAGGGGTTGCTGGCGGGGTCACCTTGGGTAAATGGCTTCTGTCCTCCTGACAGCCAGCCTGCAAGACTGTATGTGCATGTGTCGGGGTTTAACCCCAGCCAGCAGCTAAGCCCCACGCAGCCTCACACTCGCTCCCCCCCCATCCAGTGGGATTGGGGAGAGAATCGGGGAAAAAAACCCCCTCAAACTCATGGGTTAAGAACAGTTTAATAGAACAGAAAGGAAGAAACTAATAATGATAATAATAACAATAATAAAACCACAATAATAATAAAAGGATTGGAATATACAAGTGAGGCATAGTGCAATTGCTCACCACTCACCGACTGATGCCCAGTTAGTTCCCAAGCAGCGATCCCCCAAGGCCAACTCCCCCCAGTTTATATACTGGGCAAGATGTCACATGGCATGGAATACCCCTGTGGCCAGTTGGGGTCAGCTGCCCTGGCTGTGTCCCCTCCCAACTCCTTGTGCCCCTCCAGCCTTCTTGCTGGCTGGGCATGAGAAGCTGAAAAACCCTTGACTTGGTATAAACACTACTGAGCAACAACTGAAAACATCAGTGTGTTATCAACATTCTTCTCATAGTAAATCCAAAACATAGCACTATACCAGCTACTAGGAAGACAATTAACTCTATCCCAGCCGAAACCAGGACACATATAATGCAGTGTGCAGATGTTTTATGTATATTTGTATATATAGTATTTTGTCAACATCAATGATTGTAGATGTTTGTCCTGTTGTGAAATCAATCTCATATGTATCCTGTCCTGGATTCTGACATCATGTTTATCTTGTCAGGAGTTGAGTCGTTTCTTTGTTCTCCTCAAACCCAAATCCTTTAGTAAGAAAGTTTTCTGTAAGAAAATGCAAAATAGCTCTTTCTTTGTATTAAAGGATAGTCTTCAAAAGCATAAAGTCACTAAGCTCTACAAAGCCTTTTGTACAAGTAGTTAAGTTTACAGATGAATTAGCTACCACGAAAAAACCAAACAGAACAAGTAACAAAATCCAACTGCCTTTCCCGTCTCTTTCTTGGACTACTACACATATCTGTCCCAATGACAAATCTTTAAAATTAATCACGGATTCACTTCCAGCTAAGGACAAACTATGACAATACAATCTATTGGAATGGAGTTTTCTTTTCTTTTTTGTTTTCATTCTGGAACCATATTCTGTGCTATAGGGCTTTCCAATTTAATGTACAAACCTCTTTCTTTTCCAGCCAAGAGCCAAACATACATTAATGTATGTATGAATGCTTATTTCTGTAAGTATTCATTATTTTTACCTTTTAAAATGCACATAAACATTGCTAGATATGAAATGTTTAGAGCTTGTAGGGCTGAAAAATGTGATACTACTTTAGCTTTATCACAGCTTTGTCCTTTGCATGACTCAAGGACTTATTCTGCTATGAAAATTATATGCATATCCTTGGAGAAACCTTTTCTTTTTCCTTTCTTTTTTGTTTTCTTTTGCAGACATAATCTACATGATGGTAATAAAAATTAAGCCTCGGTAGAGTTTTGCCAGGAAGAATATTAGGATGCTTTCCCATTCTTCTCTCATTCATCTTGGAGGACTCGGGAGGGATTTGGTTTGGTTCTGGTTGCCACCGACGTGTGCATCGCAGATGCCAGAAAGACCTTTGGGAGACTCAAATGCTGTCATGCAGGAGCTACTGGTAGTGACGACTGCATGCTATTTAGAGAAGGCATTCACTAATTCCTTTTGTGCTTCTGACATGAGTTTGTGAAAACAGACCAAAATGGTGGTTTCCACTGCTCAAACCAATGACCGGTGTGAAGGAATAAAGCTTTTTTTCTGAGTCAAATTGTCTGTAGCATGTGCCAGTGTTCAGAGTCATGACACCATAGCCAGATCATTTCAGTATGAAGCGTGTTGCGAGGAGAAGCTTCTGTCACCCATTCTGAAAGATCAAAGACCTCCAAGATGTGCATATGTTTCACAGTCAGCGGTAATTGGTTTTATGTCGAGCTTTGCTACAAGATTGGTTTCGGATTTTGTCCATCTGAAGTAACATAGCAGTTAAGATTTACCTAGCTTACAGTCGTAAGAATTGTATTAGAAATAATTTGCCTAATGACTGGTATCTGAACTGTTTCCTTCAGCTGCTCTTCTTGGGCAAGTCCACTGAAAACGGAGATGCTGCCTTCACTTTCCCAATGGTAGGATCCATACCCTATTCTCTAGCTTGGATAAATCTCCGTGTACAATGCAGGAATTTCAACTTCTTTCTGTGCCTTTAAAAATGGAAGTAATGTGAACAATATTGGGACTTCCCTAGCTGTGTTGGGTGTTCACTCTGGATATCTAAGCGGCCTGCTCTCTTCCTCTCCCACCCTCAGACCATCAGAGCCTTCTTCAGTCCTCCTCCTCCCACATCTCCCTGGCTTCCTCTGGCTCCCAAGAGCTATCTATCTCCAGTGCCCCCCTCCCAGTACCTTGCTGGGCAGTAGCAGAAGTCAAGTAAGCTGCAGCTAGTTTGACTCAGTGCATTTGCTCCCATTTTGTGCCCTCCAGGTTGTGCTTGGGTCAGCCACCTCCCTTGCTTTGCCCCTAACACAGCACCTCTGGTCTTCCCAGTATTTACACACTGGCTTTCATTTAAATGCATAAGCACAAAGTGCTCGTAGGAGTGGAGCCTGGGGCTGACTTGCACTTGGTCCAGCTGGAGAATTAGTGCCATTTAAGAGAGTATGGTCATTTTTCTGGTGGTTGAAGAGACAGAAGTTGAAGGGTAGTCAGTAAGATCCCCACTGGTCAGTGCCAATACCCTGGCAAGCATCCTGGCAGCACAGTAGAACTACGTCCTTAGAGGATTCCCTTTGATTGTTCCATGGATGTGTAAGGATAAAGCCAGGACTCAGTTTACCAGTAAGTCCAGCTCCAGAAATCTAGCTGAAGATTTTTTTTTTTTTGGGGGGGGGAGGGTGTTGGATTCAAGCATTACCAGCTCTTGAGACCACAAAAGGCACTCAGCCTTGTGGGTGCCTCCTGTGCACTTACGAAAGGCGAGCTCCTCCAGCTGAACGTGGAAGGTGTTTCGAGGGATAGCGTAAGGAGTATGTGAGCTCCCGGTGAGGAGGCTATGTGGCAAAGCATCAGCTCTTTCTGTGGAAAGACACCTGCCTACTCCAGAGGTGAGCATCGCGGAAAGCTGTCTGCCTGCTTCTACATGTGCACGTGGACTGTTTCCACTGCCCCTAGTTTTCACCTGTATTGTACCTAGGTAAGGGTGAGGAGAAGGAAAAGTCAAGGCTCTTTGTGTGGATTATGTTTTGGCAGTGGGTTGCTCCAGCGAGAGAGCGTTACTGATGTGATGGTGCAGGGGGAGCGGGAGGGATGGGAGCTACCTGCTCCTGGCTGGTTTCCTGCCTCTTAGGATAAATCTACAGCTTACATTTTTCTCTGCAGCCTTCATCATGCTGACACTGATGTCAGTCTGTGCCGACTTGTTTTCTCACAGCGAACACAAGCGGCGCTTGATGTGCATATTGTCATTTTCACAGCCCATATGGTCCTCTCAGGTTCCTCAGGTGCTTGGCAGAAAGGGGTTATTCATCAGCAGCTTAATTCATGGCTCCCTGGGGAGCCAGGGATGCTCCTCAAGGAGGGCGAGCTGCTAATCCCAAGCCTAGCACTAGTCTCCATCTAGGATGGTCTGATAATTGGCAATGTGGAGCATGGGAGTAATTTAAGAAAAAAATGAACAACCCTGAGGAAGGCAAGATTCCTGAAGTTACTGTAGTCATATGTCAAACACCTGCGTGCCTGCAAGGAGCCCAGCTGGATCTTCTACAGTAGCTGGGGCTGTAGACATTTGCCCCCTTAAACATGAAGTTGGAGCTGGTTGTCCAGAGGAAAGGGCAATGAAGTGCAAAAGCTTCAAAAGCTTCAGCTACTGTTTCCTTCTGCCTGGGGTCAACCGCCTTAAAAGTGAGACTCTGGCTAAACGAGCCTAGGAGGCACGGGAATTTCTGCCAGAACAGAGAGGCTGGGTAATCAGTCACATTAATTTGGGCTAAGTGAAGCATGAATGAGGCCTTTACCATTCATTCCATGTTAATCATATTGTTAGCTAGAATAACAAAACTGACTCTGTAGAAATCCAGTCTAATTTCCTTTTGTTGTAAAGTTAATCCAACCATGTTGTTATTGCGTAGAAGTTCTGTCTTCCTAAAAGATCTTTGACATTGGCTTAACATCTCTTTCATAAGCTTAATTCTCCTGATTGAATAGTGTTTTGGTATTTAGCAGAGATAACTACTCCATATATTTTATGAAAATAAACTTGGAATCATCTGTATACCCTTGAAAAGGGAGACTACCAAACATGTGTCCAGGCAAAGTATGATAACTCTGAAATAATAAGGAAGAATCAGATGAGGAAATAATAATATAAATGGTGACCTAGACATTGTCCAAAAGGTAAAATTGCATGAGAACTATTGAGGTGTACCTTCCCTAGAGATGAGACAGACAGATACGTGTTTATACTCATTTTGTGGGTGAGAGAAAACAAGGCTTGGAAAGGACATCTTAATCACTGTTATTTAAGGCGTATTTCGGCTCAGTAAAGAATTAGATCATATGTATTACCTAAACCTTGACTAACGATGGTTCTTCCTTAAGATGTCTTTAAAATACAGAACCACACCGAAGAAAAGGTTTAGGTCAGTTAATCCAAACTTACCCCAATCTCAACCTCTGATGCTGAGATAATCAAATGAGTTGAAAAATACAATTAAATCCTATTTTCAGGTCTGCCTTTTGAGCATGCCTTGTGCCTTCCACTTAAAATATTGCCCCCAGGTACGCTCACATACTTTATACACAAAAGCATGAAAATATGTATACACAGACACAGAGTAAAGTCGCTGGCAGCCAACGCATTTAACTCTCAGCCAACTGCACTTGTGTGGTGCTTGTCCTTAGTGAACCTTCCTCTGGTATTTCTTTTGTGTTTCAAGCTCATGTAATGTTGAGTTTTCATTGCAAAAGTAATGGGGTTCCATTTGATCGGTTGCCTGATTCAGGGCGGAGAATAGTACGGGTTTTCCTTTACATCCAAGTCTCAGTATAACCGTCTCCGATATTGCCTGAGTCTACCTTGATGTGCTTAAGCACGTGCTCCCGCGCTGCCCCGGGAGGTCTGGGTCTGCCCTTTCCAGCCTGGTGCTCCCATCTCCTCCCTGTGACGGTGTCAGTAGCTGCACTACCGTGCGGTACGTTGGGTTCAGGTTGAGGAACGCGCCGAAAACTAATACAGCAAATGAGTAAGTGGAGGTTAATGCCTGGTCAGACCCGTGAGCTGATCTTACGCACCATGTGGCAGCAGGATCACCAGCCTGGACCCAAGAGCGGCCGTGGGAACATGTAGCCAAGGACCGGCTCATGCCTTTCAGCCACAACGTAGTCTTGTACTGGCTTAAGTTGCCTGTAATGCCTTTCCTTAGCCCACGTGACTGGATTTATAGACAAAAGAGAAAAATTAGTAGTTTTAAATTCTTCCTTTAAAGATAAATCCCACTGTCTAAACCCAGGAAGCAAATAAAAAGTATAAACCCTTCATTTTAAAAATTTCTTTCTCTTAAAGCTGGTTGCGTGACTTTTTGGCAGGCTGACCTGTAACATCCAAGGCCCTACGTTCAGTAGCTTTTTGGATGAAGTGCCCTCTTGGAGTTATCTTCCAGTTAAGTGGCAGATCAGAGTAGTGATTTTCATTTTCATATTTACAGCTGCTCTTTTAGTCCCACTAATTATCTTAATTTAGTACACTTCAGCAGAGGTCCTAGCAGTACTCTTGTCTCTGCGTGTTTTATGACCGGCCATCAGACAGAGCCAAGGTTGCGTCTCAGACTTTTGTACCTCCGAGGCACAGACTCCCCTCCTACGCAGGGACTCCCGTCTACACTTCGGACGTTGTTCTGGCAAGAGAGGAAGCAATTCACCATTTGACTTTTATTTTCTTGCAGACAGCAGGACCAGATCACCCCCAAATTCAAAGACTTGGGTCTCTGTCAAAAGAAAGTGTCACGGGACTTTCATGCAGTGTGGCATGCCAAGCTTGAAGCTCTTCTCCCCAGCCCCTCCAAATACATATCGTGTGTTGCTCTGGACATTGCTGGCTGTAAGAGCGTAAAATGTCTACGCAATGCTCGGCGTCACTAGCACAATTCTTTCTGCTGTTAATTAACCAAAGCCAGAGAAGGTTAGAAAATATGCTGTAAGCACATCTCTCCAGCTGCCACCCTGCAGTATCATGGACAGGAGCGGTTCCAAAATCTTCCTTATTTTAGTGGATTTCTGGGCATGAGTGAGGTGCCAGGTCCGCTCTGAAAGGAGGTGTTGGTTTTCTCCTAGGCAGAAAGTAGCATCAAGATAGAACACCCCAAATTCCAGCACCTTTGAAAGCTGGGGAGGTTGGGCTACGTTTTGGCTGACGGCAACCCTGAAGACTCGTTGCCTGGAGGTTCTGGTTGTTATCAGCGCAAAATGGTCGTCTCTCTGCCTGCAGGTACCTAGGTGGGGTCATATGGGGCTGTAAATCACTGCTGGGGAAGCGCTTTCCCTGGTCTGTTCTCTCTTGTCTTCGTGTGTCAGAAAATAATTAACAAACATCTGTGGGGGATTCTCAGTAATGGGTTGTCGCCACTGTTTTATGGATGTAGGAACTGCCTTCCAGGATAACCCCCGGTCCACACCTAGGTCAGTGTCCTATGTTCGATACTGGCCAATGTCGCTGGGAAAAACGCCCATAAGCTCCATAATAACACGGTGCCCATGCATTTCCCTTGACCTTATGTGCGATGCCTGAGTACCAATAAAACTTTTATCTTTTTCTCCAGTGTGCTGAGGAAAATGAGGACATTTCTGCAGGCTGCATTTTAGGGAATGTGTCCTGAGGATTCTCTAATGCTCCCAAGTTTTCTGTGAACTACAAAAATATGACAAGTTTATAAACATGTTTCAGTTGTAGTGCTAATCAACTGAGGCTGACGCCAGCATTTTGTTGGGAAAGGCTTTCAGTCCTACGGTGCTTTTTAAAGATGTTGTCCCATGTACATCTGTTACTAGGCTTATTGCTTGGGATGTGGTCCTCACTACTCCCAGTGTCCTTCACGTGTGGGTGAGGGGCAGTTTCCGACTGGGTGGGCAGAGGGTCCGCGCATCCTCATCTTCGGATACACCTGGTGGGACTGCAGCCCTGGCTGCCGTGAAAGGGAAAGGCGTGAGGTGTGCCACGCAGGCGGTCTCCAGCCCAGCAGCTCAGTCCTGGTCCCTCCAACCACCTCAAATTGTCCATCAGCTGCTTTAGCAGACGAACGTAAGAACGAGGTCAGATGGCTGCCACATCTTGTGCGCTGGGATTCTGCCTGAGGTGCCGCATCTTTTATTATCCTTAGCTGGCATCACGTTTGCCTGGTTGTGTTGCAGCGATGTTTTAAATCTGCTATTTCAAAGTTCCATAAGTGAGACACTCTTAGCTGCCATACCCTTGTCGTGGTTGTGACTTCTCATTCCTGTTCTCCTGCGGGACTTCAGATATCAGTTTTCTTCTATTTCAGTTTTAAAGACAGAATCTGGTGGCTGGAGCTGTTTGGTTTTGCTCCTCAGCGCACAGAGTAAGATGGCCATTGGGATTTAATTTTCTGCAGCAGCTGTTAGGGGAGCACTGCTCACCTCTGGAGAGATCGTGGCCGTGTGAAGGCCAGCACAGATGACCAGCATCTCCTTACACTATCCTGGAGCAGTTTCGTGAGACAGTGGTGCCCTCCTTTGTCTCTTAGGATAAATCTGACTTCTTCTGACTCCTTCTCATTTTACAAGAAGTTGGGGACAGAAACTGTCCTCAAAAGATTTTATTATGAAAATGTAGTTGGGGCTTTGGCTATTTTGTTTAACAGAGCTGTTCACAGATGGAATCGAATGTCCAAAGTTTTTTTAGTTTTGACTGAACAGGCAATGGTATGAGGTTAATTAACTGCCACCTGATTGTTGCAAACAATATTGGAGGACAGGAATTCTGAAACATAAAATTAGTTGCAAAGTTATCAACCTGCAAATGTTTTTAATCAAGTGGCTTTTAATTAATCTGCAATTGTTGCATTGTATTTAAACATGTACTGTGATTGCTAAATTCTAATTAAATAGCGATTGATTACTTAAAATAGAAGAGGGGAAAACAATCTGCTCTGATAACGTCTTACTCGAAGCATAGATTTCTGCTGCCCTCCCTGCGCCCCTGCCAGCACTGGTCCTGTCTGATATCAGTAATATTTTCTGTCGGGAGAAAGACCGCTTCTCACTGGGATGTAATTAAGCAGTAAATTAGCGTTGGTCACGTGAACGATGAAAACTCTGGAGTGCTTTGCCGGTATGTGCAGTGAAAGCTGCTCCTGGCTGGCGGCCGAGCCCTCCCCGGGATGGATGCCGGAGGTGCGTGAGATGGGGAACCCTCCTGCGCCCACCCCACCGGGCCCCCCGCTCTCCTTCCAGGGCCGTGACGGGGACGTGCTTCGGCGGTGAGGCGCGTGGCAAACCCGGGGCTGACTTGGTGGGGATGGAAAAACAGCAGAAGCTGGTGCTGTATCCTGCTGGTCCTTGGTACGTGTCTTTTGACATGTCTGTCTTAGCCAGGCAAGTTAACGGTTAACTTTTAGGTTTTCTTCTCATTCATCTATTATGAGAAGAATATGTAAGGCATGCAGTGTCTGATACATTATAAACAGGAATTGAGAAACGAGTTATATCAGTAAGAAAGGTATCAGGTGATACAGGCATGTCCAGCAGCAGGATTTTGGAGAGGCAGAGCATGAGAGGACAGCGAACGGACCTTCCTGTGGATGGGTTAGGGGCAAAGGTTGCTTCCCCTCTGAGTTTTCACCCATAGCTGTTACAGTCATGGGACGCAGGGTCATGGATGTTATTCTGCGTGTTATTCAATCACCAGTCAAGGGAACCCCTCGCAGAAGCTGGTATGGCAGAAGCGCTCTGCTGCTCCCTATTTTGGCAGAGAGACCAGGGATGAGCAAAGGAGGGACTTTTTCATGCTCTGAAAGGCGCAGCCTTTCCAGACAGACATGGGAACGCAGAGATGAGCCAGTTTGCAGGAGCTGATGCTGCACTTGTGTCTCCGTAAAGCATCTCTGAATAAAGAAGTACAGCTTCCAGCACTGTCAGTTCAGCACTTTGCCTACCTCAAACACAATGACAGGTGTGTTGTTTTGAATTAGGGGCAAAGTAGTCATCATCAAAATTACACTTACAATATGACAAGCTTTAGCGTTTACCAAGAGTTATGCATCTTCTGTACATTTATTGGTATTTAATCTGCAAGGTTGGATCACCTCAGCAGAAAAGTTGACATTGAACTGCTTTCTGGATTCTCTCAAGCACCGTAAAACACAATTATCTTTACTCAAGCTCTCTGCAGATGAGCTAGAAAATGAATTACTTTCAGATATTATCCTTTAAGAAGCTTTTTAAGGGAGAAGAAAACAAGTTGTAAGCCCTGCAAGGAAGGGTAGTTCTCTCTTGTGGGGTGGGAGTATCTTACAATCTTGTAAACGCACTGAAATAGCTCCTGTAACCTAAAAATCCCAGTGAAGACAATTTTTCTTACTCTACCATAGTTACCTGAGGCCAAGCCTATATGTTGTTTAGTTGAGCTTCGCCTCAGTGGTATTCAGGTTAAAACCCCATACCGATCAGGGTGGTGTTTCCGTCAGGTTTTGCACTCAGCCAGCCGGGCAGGATTTGCTTTCCCCATGAGGATGCTCCTTCGCCTCGCTGAGGCTGTGTCGCCCAACGTCAATGCTTCGAGGCTTGAAGCGAGTCCGATCTCTAGCCTTCGGTGGTCACCACGTCTTGGCTCTCCCGAGGGGAAGAGCTCCTCAGGAGCTGTGGCTGTGTCCTTTCCGTCAGCTCAGAGGGCAGGGTCTCCATCAAACGGAGTAGCTCTGATGCCTTGAATGTCTTGTGGAAATACCTTGGCTCAGATAAAGGAGGTGGAGAGTAGGCAAAGCAAACAGACTTTGGCGACCTTTTTCTCCTCATCAAGAGGGAAAGAAAAGAATTGGGTTTGAAACTGTCACTGTTCAGCGGACCAGCACTTCCACCTTCTGTAAGTGAGACATGGAATTATTTGCTGGATGTATTAGTAATCTTAAAAAGAGATGGGAAAAAAAAAATGAGACCCGTAGTTTGCAAATGGCATCAAATCTTTAAGTTAGGAAAGAAAAAAGAAAATACGCAAATGTACAATTTATTATTCATTGGCAATAGCTATTTCCCCTTAGAGCAGGCAGATTGGGAAAAGCAATTAACTAATGGTCTTGCGTTTTGGTATGTGCGAGGGGGAGCACAACCCATTCAGGTTAGAGCACGCAGTGGAGGCAAAAAGTACTTTTTTCCCTCCTGGATGATGTCTGAGAGCAAGCCCTGAGCGTGCCTCCTGCTGAGAGACAAAATTCACGGTGGCTTTGTGCTGCGGGGTGGGCTGGCCCTCGCCGGGGGACGGGACCCAGCCCGGCGTGGCACCGAGCAGCTGTGTCCCCACCGAGGTGATGAGGTCTGGGATCAGTGCGTGCGCTGGTGAGCCGGCCAAGACCCTCGCAAGCTGCTGACAGGAATGATTTGAACGATGGATTTACCCCAGGGGACGCTGGATTAATTTGCAGGCGGGATGGAGGGAAAAAGCTAGATGTGACTGCCGACAGATCACAGAAAACCTCTAGCTGATGTACTTAGTGATTTAAAAATAACAACCCAAGTGCCAGATTGTGTAAGGGACAGAGTGGAAAAAAAATTACATGGGATTACTATTTTTCCTTTCGAGGAATTTGTTGTCCACCCTACCAGAAACGTGGCTCCTGTTCTGTTTGCCTGTTGTTTAGCAGAGCAGAGAGTGCTCTGGATGGGGCAATAAAAATTAATGAGAGCAGGAAAAGATCTCCGGGAAATACAACAGGAAAAAACCAGATTTTTCAGCTAGAGAGGAGATGAATACAGAGACGTGGTGGAAGGATGTACAATAACAGACAGTACAGAGAAATCAAACTGGCCCAACTGAATTTCCTTCTAGTACTAGCATAAGAGAGGATTTTGGAAAATGAATGCATTCATGTAAGATGAACGACTTAAAAGAACATGTTAGCAATCTTACTGAAAGGAACAAACTCAGTGTATTTCAAAAGCTCTGCATATCCTAAATCATCCAATTATACAACCTTTGCAGTAATCATATGGCCATCACAGTATTACCGTTTTACAAAACACCACACTGAAATACAGCTTTCTTGTGATGAATACTGGTTTCAGTAAAGAGTAAGGTGCTTTTACAGTCAGAATAATCGTAATGTTCACCATCTCCTCTTCAAATATATAATTGTGTGTGCGTTTGATAGCTAGCTTGGGATGAGCACGCTGCAGATTTTTTTGTCCTGCCTTGTAAGTGAAAAGAAATAAAACATGGCAGAGAGATTTCGGGTTGAGATGCGGGTGAAATCCAACACTCGCTTCTCGAGAAACAAAGGGGCTTTGTGCGAAGGGCCGTGGGGCACGCCATTGATCTGCCCAGGCAATGCCGTGGGGTAGGGATACAGCACTCATGTTTCTGTGGCCGATAAGCAGCAGCTATTTCTTCTTGATATTCACAGGAGAAGTCATTTTGATCTCTGCAGTCATAGGGAGGGACCAAGTCTTGCTCCAGACCTGAGGAGCGCTTACTTCGGCATCAGCAGGAGGACGGGTCAAATCACAGGTCCCTCGCCCCTTGTTTTTTGTCTCAGGCATTTTACTGCCTGTCCCCTGGGTTATCGTGTGGTTTCCAGTGCCTCTGGGTGCCATTCAGCAAAGCCCATCTCCAATCTTCTTTGTTTTTTCGAGATGACTATGTGGGAAAGCACGCAGTGCGGCACGGGTCCTACCTCCTGCTAAACGGAGAGGTCTGAGGCTCCCTAGGTTTCCGACTCAACTTATCCAGTGAGTTTTTTTGTGTAAAAGCAAGCAAAATCCACCCCCTTTTCTCCTCTCAGTACCTTCCTAGGCATTTCTCTAGAATTGCTCTGCTGGTCAACTAAAAAGTGTTTTTGTTGTTGTTGCCATAGTGTAACGAGATTTCCCTCTGAGATGTTTTTATGTACTTTTCAGAGTAAAACCGAACCAACTACAGTTTTAACATGGCTTCTTATTAGATTGAAATTGTACAGACTACAGAGATTAATTTTTTTCCCCTCTTTCTTTTTAAATTGGTTTCTGATCTACCATCGTATATAAAACTGATTACTTGGAACAGTCATTTCTGAAGTGCTGCATGTTCGATTATTTCCATGTTTGTTTGGTTGTTTTTTTCCTGAAACATGGCACCTGTTTTCCCTAGTAATTAGTGCGACAGTTCATGCCAAAGCTAACAAATTAAAGGCTTGGCTTTAATTTAATCAGGTTACTAAAGCATGAGCTCATCTCTCTATTTTTATTCATCTATTAGTAAGTATAGTTGCCAAAAGTACTCTTCTAGTTCCCACTCCATGCTCAGAGCAGGGAGAGAGGCACCCACAGAAGGCTATTTAACCTGCAAATCTTAAACACTTAAAGAGATAATCTGCTATTTGGCTCTTTTTCCTCTTTGCCAGAGGAGGAAACCTACATGATCAGCCTAATCTAGCCTACACCTAGGTAAGACAAGTGCCATCCCAATTTACCAATTTACTTAAACACTTACAAAGATCTTTTGACCATGAGGTTGTGGAATATCCCACTGGCCAGAGTGTACACTGGTAGTCCTGGTTTGGTACCTGGACTGTAATGCAAAATTTATTTTAGGAAAAAACCCCTCATAACAATGTTAAACAAAAAGTGCTGCCTTATTTAAATAATACGAAGTGCCATAGTATTTAAATTGAATTTAAAAAGTCTCATTTTCATAAGCAATTGTTTCTTTATTTCCTGCCTTTATTCCTATTATAAATGCTGTTTGTACAATGAACAAATTAAGAAGATTCAACAAATATTTTTCAATGGCAACTCAATTTAGCTATGAATAAAAATGAGGAATCAAAAGGCTAAACCCCAGTTGTGTCAAGAAGTATGTTAAAATCCCTCCTATAAAGCAAAGATATATAGCATCTCTGGATGGGGGTCTGTTTTGTATAAAAAGTGGGCTTCATACATTTTGAAAGTTTGAGGGTTTTTTTGCTCTTTTGCCTTGTCCACTGGTACCTGCTGTGGGCTTCCACCCACCTTCTCTCTTTTGGTGGAAGGACCCAGAGATTATAGCAACTGAAATTTCATGGCATGGGAAAGCCATTTTCCAGCCAGAGTTAGTCTCAACCACAGCACCTGTGGAGGAATTGATGAGGTGAGGTGAGGTTTTTTTAAAAATAAAAAGCGTATTCTTTTTATTAGCACTACGTTTTCTATCTAAATATACAGGGACCACAGCAAGATACCCCACCAAAAGCCATCGGAAAGACACTGGAAAGTTTTAATCCTTTTTCCCTTTTTTCTCTTTTTATTGTTGTTTAGCAGCTGCCTCAGTTCAGAGCCCCCAGGTAAAATGTCCCTTGGTTTTCTCCTCATCTGCAGTCCTCACCGTATGAAATCAGTAGCCATGGCTGGCCCCAGTGGGTCACGGCCAAACCTCTTCTTTCAAATAGCAGTGCAAGGTTTACCATTTTTTTCTGGCAAGAAGTGAGTTCTCCACAATTTGATAACACATTACAGATCCAAGGGTGGTGTCACTGCAAAGGGGACTTAGGTTTTTCTCCTGAACTTTGTATCTTCATTGCTTCAATTTAGATGGGTTCGTCTGGAGTGCTTTTAATTAAGGTATTAGTCAAAACATTCCTATTCCTTATTTGGGCTCAAATATCCCTGGGTGAGGGACTGCACTGTCCGGCGGGCAGCAGGGACATGTCCTCTCAGCCCTTTTTTCTCTGATTTCTGATGCTGCACAAAGCACTGCATGCATCGCTTAGGAACAGTAGGAAACTGCCTGCATCCTGATCTGATTTAAATTATTATGTTGTCTAGAGAAACAACATCAGATCAAACATCTTTAAAAAAAAAAAAATCCCATATGCCGTGAATCCTAAACAAAGCACGAGTTTGCCTGGGACGTAATGACACCAGCCTGTTGTGCTCTTCTGCAACAGCCTGTAATTATTTCTCTCCTCAAACTGTGCATACATCATTGAGGAGGCTGATACATAAATAAAAAGGCTGCATTAATTTCAAGCTACATTAGGAACGCAGGAGTAAAAATAACCAATGTCTGATAGATAGGAAAAAAAGGCAAAATTAGAAGAAATCTGACTGGGGGGTTTCTAGGGGAGTTATAGAGCAAGGAGGAAACAAAAATTAAACCAGCAGAAAGCAAAAAAGTTTGCTATTGCTGCAGGATTAGGTACGGCATGTGGGCTCTGCGGGTTCCTGCCGGTCTTACACTTAAAGAATCATAGAATTGTTTAGGTTGGAAAAGACCTTTAAGATGACCGAGTCCAACCATTAACGTAGCCCTGCCAAGTCCACCAGTAAACCGTGTCCCTAAGTGCCACATCTACATGTCTTTCAAACACCTCCAGGGAAGATGACTCAACCACTTCCCTGGGCAGCCTGTTCCAACGCTTGACAACCCTTTCGGTGAAGAAATCGTTCCTAATATCCAATCTAAATCTCCCCTGGCTTGATCACTGACAGGCTGGGCAAAGGCAGCGCTGCAAAGGTATGGCGTAACCCCTGGGTCTTCATCTTGTCTTCTTCAAGGCCATGAAGAAAATGTGATTGCATGAAGCCCAGTGTGATTTTCTAAATCGCATTGTTTCTCCAGAAGGAGGATGTGTGGTGGGAAAATGGGCAGATGGAGCTGACAGAGGCCATCAGGCATGTGTTGGGTGCTCCTGCTTTCCTTCTGCTATTCTGGAGTCTGCAGTTCAACTTGAAAGGCTTTGGTGTGCCTGAGTACCAGCTATTTGAAGTAGTGAATTAAATTGGGACTGGAATTTCACACAAAGCTTGGATTTGGTGTGACAAATCAAGGTGGCTTCCTATCCTCCCTGTCTCATGTCCAGTCAGTTCACCTCTTGCAGCTAAACACAGATATCCTCCATGCGCTCTGGGGAGATGCTGTTTTGGCTGCCAAAACAAGCTCTTTCAGGCTAAGGGACATTCTCGTGTCATTTTTTTATTTTTTCACAGCAGCTATGTATAACCAGGAAGGAGGTGGCTGCATTTTTCAAACCAGCATGTTAGAAGTTAAGATTTTAAATCCATAACTGGGACGTAAATCTGAGCGATTTGGTTCCTGGAAGAGCTGAGCGTTCACGTATTCTGCTGAAATCCCAAGGGTGACTGTTTTGGCTAGCAGGTAACATACGCTACATACAAAACTTTTTTTGAAACAAACCAAATAAATTCTAACCTTAAGTGTTCAGAAATCAAGGCCCTTGTTGGAAGGGAGTGTAACGATGAGTAACCCGCCCAGTGCGCAGCCACGTCCTTCCCCGAGAGCACGCTGTCGCCTGAACCAGATGTGCTCAGCAACTGGTCTTGCCGCTTTATTTTTCCTGAGCTCATACATCACATCTAACTTTTCTGGCTAGGAACTGAACGGTGACCCTCACCAGCATCACCCTTTTGGAAATCTCCCTTCAGCTCTCTGGCAGGGGCTTTTCCCGGAGGCAAAGCCCGGTGCTCCCGGCTCTAGAAAGGGAGCTGGTGCCTTGAGCCGGGAGGGAGGAGATGGGGGTCCCGCCGAGCACTGCGGTGAGCGGTGGGGTCTGCGATGCCGGGCAGGGCTGCCGAGGTTCAGAGAGCAAACGCCGCAGCCGAGCAGGAGGGGCGAGAGCCAGCCTCGGACCCCCATCCTGCCTCATGCAAGGGGGGGACCCGGCGGGGGAGCAGAGCCCCGACCGCCCCAGGGTCCGATGAAGGTGCGAGCTGGTGGGTATCCAGCGTTCGGGGGGCTTTCCTGTGCTGCTTCTGAATGTGCAAGGCTTTCCTTTTATTCTGATCCCAAAATCTAACTGGGATTCAAGATTTTTGTTTACTTTCTTCCGTATTTCAGGATTTGGGCTGAAAATGAACACAAATTTCTATTTAATTTTTAAAGGGCCGTGCTATTAGCCGGTTTTCCACGTGACGTACTAATGCTTACTGAATTACCAAGGGCAAGCAATGAGGGACCAAGGTTTTTTATGCAAGGTGTTTTACAGAAATCTGTTAAAAACCGAGTGCTGACAGATCACACTTTCCACTAGAGTTTAGGATTACACGGTTGCTACTTATGTTATGACTAGAGTTGTAGCCTAGATTCAATTATGGGTATTCCATGTCAGGTTTTACTGGACTGCATATCCAAGTTCATCTCTGTAGCTTGACTGAATGGCACCAGTGAGAAACCTGACTCATGCAACACAAGCTAACAACTTGCTCCCCGATAAATACTTGAGAATTGGCTTTTTCTTGAGTGCTAGCAGGAGTCGATCCAAATAAATTCTTCTTCCGGCAGAGGTTGCTGAAGGACATGGAAAGTTTTCCTCTGGAGTAACTGCATTTGTCTGCAGAAATACTGAAGAAACAAATGATTGTTTGGGAAAATGTGTTAGATTTTTTTCCCCTTTCTTTCTCATCTCATCATTGTCTGTTGCTTGCTCTTTTACACGTCAGTCTTTTTAAACAGGGAGCCGTGCCAGCTGCATCAAAATAATTTTCTTTTAAGGGTGCATGTTCTTCTTTTGTTGATCAAAAGCAATTAGAGAGAGAAGAGCTGACAGTTTCACTGAACTGTCAATGAAAATACTGTAATGAACAGTTCATTTTGAAATAACCAATTCTCCCATTAAATGATCTGTAGCCCTGGGGGGAAGAACTCTGTGGGAAGAAGAAGTATTGTTTGTTGCAGCATCTCTGTGTTGATCTTTTGATATTTTCTACAAACACAGTGGTATCAGTATTTTGAAAGGAACATTGGGAAGTGTGAAAGAGGCTGCAGCGTACCAGGATCTGTCTTCTTACTGGTGACCACGAGAAGTTTCCTTCTCTCTTCAGGAACATCTGGGTGTGTTGCCTCTGTCAGAGCTTTGCTATAAGCACAGAGCTCTGTGAACCTCTGTTAAAAATGGGGGAAGGATGCCAAGTCCAGCTTAGTGGTCTTAAATAACTTTATCTGATTAATTGCTTCATAATCCCAACTGTACAGGTGATTAATGAACCTTTTCTTTAATATGATCATGAATGGTTTGAAGCACTGTCCTCCTCCCCTGGGAAGGGTTTTATAGGACGCCACATATCCTTGCACATATACACTGGTATCTTATTTCATAGGCAACTGCATGCAAAGAGCATCAGCAGCTGAAAATGCAGCACATCTTTGCACCAGGCACGGTCCCTCCGAAAGACCCCCGCGTCTCTTTATGGCCACGCTCTCACGTAAGTGCCTGTGCTGCCGGCACCTCTGGCTCTGCCTGCCCTGCCCAGAGGAGAACTGAATAGACCAAGGAACTGGTTTTGGTGACAAAACCAAATGCTAGAAAGACGTTAAACCTTTGGCGGAGTATCAGAGCAGTTTGCTCAGCTGAGCAATGGGCTCAACGTGGTTTAGATATACCTTGCTTAGCCTAAAATCCACTAAAGAAAATGAACCTGTCCTTAATTGACTGTACTAGGTAAAAAACTTGTTTTGTGCTCTTAAATGCTCCTTCTCCTTGACTGACTTCCCTAGGGCCACCAATACCCAGACTTTTCCTACTTTCTCCTTTCCTTTCCATGACCTTCCACATTTTATACATTTAGGGCTTCTCCCCCATCCCTAGACAAGTTGACCTCCTCCCCTCTCTGCCCCATCTCCTCTCTCCTGTTATTCCTTCCCCAGACAGCCTCTCCCCAAGCCGAGCCTGATCCTTGGGCTTGCGAAAGCATGAGGGAGAAGTCTCCTCCGTTCCTCGCTGTCTGATCCCGAGTGACTCGCTGTTGCGATGGCGTTCGACCTATTTCCAGGCCAGGAGCCGGCACGGGGCGAGCGGCCGTACCCCTCTCTGCATCTCACAGACGCGACCTCTACTGCGTTGCTTTACAGCCAAAGTGAGACAGAGCGACCACTTCTCTCTTGACCAGCTGATGTCTCGTTTACCTCCCTGATGAAGCGGGGAGAGGATCTCACGCCTGGAATTACGAGTCCCCTCCAGGTGAAGGAAACTTTCTCAAAACACGTCTGAAGCTAACCTGTCTGAGAAACAGTGGAGCTCGTTGTTTCTGTTGTAAGTGTTCTCTCCTTATCCTGGGACGTGAAGGACTTCTCCACTTTGCTCCTGGGGCAGGGCCAGGGCTGGGCTTGCCACGACCTTTTAGCAGTGTATCAAATGGCAAATGGCTTCCCCCGATACGGTCTAGTGAAGGACTTGGTCTCCATGGCACACTCAGGATGGCACCATCTTCACATTTGCTTATTTGGGATGTATTTTCTCCCACAGGGTCCCACAGGAGGGGTCCCACTGCTCAGCGATACACATCTGACGTGACCACCCGGTCTCCCCACGCTGTGTCTCTGAAGCCGAAGGAGAGGGAGGTGTGCCGAAATCCCCGGAGGAGCGCTTGGGCTGCAGCAGGTATGGGCAGAGCTCGGATGGCCGGCATAGGTGCTGAGTGAGGGGCTTGGCTGTCTGAAGCTCTTCCCTGGAAGGTCTTGTTGCCATGTCTTTTTGGTAGTCATTAGACCAAATTTATGTCTTGTAGCACAAGTATCAGAAATAGCCTGTACGCTGAAATGACCGGCTGGCATCCCTCACACAGAAAGTCAAGCCAAACAGCCGGTAATACCGTTATAACCATCTTTCCTGATCCTTGCTGGCCTCTTGGCACTGCTTTTATAAACGTATGTCACGGCTGCAGCTCAGTCACCGATGATCTCATTCAGTCAGGCATCTGCTTGAACTACCAGAAGCTCCAAAAATATGGAAGAAAAATTGCCTTCCGTAAGTATCTTGTGGTCTAGGGTATGGTAGCCATTGCTTAGGCACCTCACTGCAATTTGCAACAGGCCACTTTAAAAGTATAACCATTTAGTCAATGTAATTAGCAAGAAATCAGCACTGAATGCAGCAAAAAAATGGATGTCCAAGTTGGTGTCTTGTCTCCCAGTGATATGGAAAAAGGAACTTTGTCTTTCCTTCCACATCGGCCAAATCCCCCAGCTGTTACAGGAACTTTCAGGCTACTGCTTCACTTCCCCACTCCGGAGCATTCAGCTGAGAGTTCAGAGCTCATTACATATTTTTCTGGTTATGCCTATTTTTTTAGCACAATTTCTCTCGCATACTCTTCAGGGTGTGCATTTTATGTTAATTCCTATGCTAATAAGAATCTGTGAAAAGCCTTTTCGGGAGGGCAAAATGGATCCCAAATTATTAGCTCTGCTTAGTTATTGCTTCTTTTCCCAATTATTGTTTCCAAATAAAATTTGTCAGTTTATGCCTCCTGACCCAGATGTAATTATAGCATGGCTGTCAAATAAGAGCTGGTTTAGTGCCAGCAACTAGGGAAGCCTCCTTTGTAGAGACATAAGGAGACCGTTACTTGCAGCTTCTCTTACAGGGTTTGGGTCCTATTGAAATAATGAGAAAATAGCTGTCTGTCTCCAGGAGAATAGTATAAATGGCTGTCTTTGAGTGAAACATTTGGTGCTGTTTTTATGCTTTTCATGTTGCAACAGCATGCTGCCTCAGTGCAGCCTGATACAACCTCTGATGTGTCCAAGCTGGAGATGAAAAACAGCAAACATAACAATTTTACTGGGCTGTTTGTTAGGATTTTATATGGAGTTTTCCAATGGGAACCAGTGCTGCTGGGGTCTCGTTGGCAAACATGAAAGTACTAATTATAGATGAAAAGTGCAACTCACTTTGATTCGAGCTCTGTAGGACTAGGTTATTTTTGTGTAACTCGTGGAATGGCACTTCATACTAACATCTGATATGTGGATGGATCCTCTCTTTATTTCGAGAATGTTCATGAAGAGCAGTGGGTTGCACAAAGGCTTGGATATGGTGGGCCAAACACCCTTTTTTTTTGATTGCTGCTTTGCTGCTTTTCATTTGTGGTCCCGTATTGTGTGGCATGAACAGCCAGCATATGACCATGGTATTTTGGCATCCTATACAAGTTCTCAGCAAGTCCAAAGCTAAGCAAACATCACGAGCGTGTCCTAAGAAGGCAAATTGCCTCCAGAAAATGGCATCCAAATAATGGAGTTTTTCTTCTTGTCCTAGAGGTTAAGCAACCATCTTTGGTCACTTTGCAGACCAGAGGGGATCGGTTCCTTTTAGGCACGTTTTGCCTCATTGCAACATCCCTCACAACATGCAACTTCTGCAAACTGACTTCTGTAAGAGGTTGGCATCCGTACGGACAGGGCGGCATTCGCTGGAAGGGGGTTCAGTGCTCCAGGGAGGGCTGGGTGTGGCAGAGTGTGACACTGCTTTATTTTAGACCTACAAAACGAATACACTGCCAGGTCTGGGGTCACGCATTGCATTTGGGCTGAGGCGTTCGGTGAGAGCGTGTGTCCCTGCTCGGTGTCCTCGGGCACTCTGGAGCAGACTGGTTTAGGAGCTATTGCCTCTCCCCGGGCAAGATGCCCTTGGTACTTTGCCTCTGGCAGGAACAGGAGGGTCTGGGTCCCCCCTGGAGCTGGGAGAGCTCACGGAGGGAAGGTCCTCCTCTTCCTCCCCAGCTCCGGCGGGGGTCCCGATGCCCTGGGAGCTCTCAACCCTGCGAGAGGCTGGAGCGGCTCCCCGCTGCTCTCCCTGAGGTTGGAGCTTCGTCCCTGCGAGGCAAAGGCAAAATGTCCAGGCGCCTGCTGAGCCTGGAGCCGTGCCAAGCCTTATTTCTCCGTGCTGAGCACCGCCAGAAAGATCAAAGCATTGTTGAGAGGTGGAAATAACTTATTAGAATTATTACTTATTAGAATTAACTTCTGCCTCAGAAATTGCATCTCCCGCCTCTAATTCAGTTGCCTCTACCCTTACTTGGAGCAAGGAAAATCTCCAAAGCCCAGCTTTGGATTTCATTAACACTGCTGGAAAGCTGGGGCAAAGCCACCGGCTCCTGCAGGGTCACTCCAGCTGCGCACCTGAATCCGGTTTGACGACGGCAGAGCTGACGTGACAGCCAAGAATGTGCAGGAACAATTTAAAGCAGGAACGGAAATGTTTCCTCTTTAAAGAAAAGGAGGTGATACTGAGCCCTTTCCACATGCTAATACCCATTTCTGAAATGAAAGCCAGGCTGAGAGCAATAGATATATCCTGCACAGATTGCAAATCATCTCATCTCGTGTCTGGTTGCCAAAGTCCTGGATTTTCTAAGCTCTTTTTCAAAACTTAAAAAACTTTTTCCTAAGTATTAAATCCAAGGCAAATCCATATGGTGGATTATAACAAATGCACTGATGTTAAAAACCGAACTCTCTGAATAAATGATGTGATCATCTTAACCAAAAGCCTTTGGCCGTTGTAGAAGCTCCGCACTGGAAGACCTTCAGTTGCTGTTAATTTTGCTTGCTTATGGGAGCTGCGAGTAGGAACTTAAGAGCAGCACCTATACGGGCACCTCTCACTCAAGTGGCCTGTCCTGTGACCCACATCAGAGCTTATAAGCAGGAACAGAGGGCGAATTCCCATGGTCAGCTGAGAAAAAAAAAAAATTACCTTTCTCTTGATAATTTCTCTGTGTGATTCCCCTTTTTTATCCTCAGAGCTCAAAATCCAGGATCGTGTAGCCGGCTCTAGAAACGAAACTCTTAAAGTGTGGTTAATCCTGCCGAGAGGGTGAGGAAGGGCAGGAAAGCCTTAGTGAGGAACGACCTTCCTCCTCCCTGCTCACCTGAGTGCTCGTTGCCGGTGAAATCCTCCCACCGGTGTCTCTGAGCAGTAGTTCTCAGCCCGTGAGCCGGTGGCACTCGGAGGCGGGGGGATGTCTACCAGGTCCATGGAGGACAACAAAGAACAAAATCAGGAACGCTGTGAGGAAACCCAAATTCTCTGCCAACATTTTGGAGGGCAGAGTTGAAAACTGTCACCTGAAGGGCTGCAGGTTGTATGCAAGGTACCGAAAAGTGACAGGGCTGTCACTCCATCTGTTCCATTCGTTACCTGCCCTACGGGGCGGTCGCCCTGATTTTGCTTTGCTTGGTGGCACAAAGCTTATTGGTGTTATCCCTGCCGCTGGGTCACAGCAGCAATCCTGAGTTTAGCGCATAGATAATATACCTCTGCCTTCCACTTTCCAGAAAGCGGTAGTAACATTAACACAAACCCTCTTTTTCTTAGTAGTCCCTGTGGTTAAAGAAAGCAGTGATCAAAAATCATAACTTTCCATGCAGCTTTTATACGGTTTGAAGGGCTGGACTCTCCAGTGCCCTTTCCATGTGGAGGTAAGGTGTTTGCAGTCATGGAAGCGATGCTGAACTCGGCACACTGGGCACTGTATGTGTGACATGCTCTGGAGCGATCAGCACCACATACGTAAGAAATAGCCTTCGGATGTTACCTGCATTGGTGCAACCTGCCAGAAAGAAATAGTATTAACACCTCGCAAAGCAACGCGGTGCTGGGCAAGGACGCGGTGACCGTGGGTCGTTGGAACCCTCTCCCAAGTGCTGTGGCATCTCCTCCCCACCTCTCCCAGGGATCCCTTCCTCTCCCAGGACACATCCTGCCCACCCTGGCTATCTCCTCGCCCTGGCCCAGCTGCACATCGGCATCTGTGTCCTCCGCGTGGATCCGCGGCACGCACGCTGGTAGCACCGCAGCCTCCCTCCTGATCCCCCGTGCCAGGCAGAGAAAGTTGCCAGGTCTCTGCTCCGACTGCATTGGGCTTACGGGGAAGGCTGCGACGGATGAACGCGGGAGCAGGGACACGACAGATGCCCGTGCTTCCCGTGGGTGCACGGCGCTGTACGCGGGAGCCCCGCGTGGAAAGCGTGCATCCAGGGACGACCTCGTGCTGCAGCCGACTGGCCAAGCACCTCTGCCGCGCAGAGCCTCTGAGCCGGGGCTGGGTGCCCGGCTGCGCTGCAAAACTCACCGTGCTATACAAAATATCATAGCCTGCAATAATTCAGCACGAACAAGTGATGAGCAGCTCATAAAGGACTGCGTAACCCCATAAAACTATTGGACTAATAACACAGGCACTTGTGGCCTGTAAGAACAAAGTGATGGTAAATGAGGTACCAAGGTATTAGTCTCCAGTCTGTCTTTACCCTAGTTTGTTTGTAAACTTGCAGGCATTATGCCCGATATTGATGACAATGGAGTTGACTGTATTTGAGAGGCTTAACTTTAATTTTCAGCGGAGGTACAAAACCCACAAATGCAGCAAAATCAATCTGCAATTAGGAACGTTTTTCTGAACATCTAGATTTACTCACAGCAGTAGAAAATTAAGTGCCCATCACTGTGATTTTGGCACTCGGAGCTGGATTAGTGCCTGGTGCTAGGGAAAGAAGATAATTTACAGCACCACAGTTCCACCTTCCACATCAGGTTAGTGAAATTACCCTGAACTGGAAAAGGTGCCTTTGCAAGGAAGGAGGTTGAGTGCACTGCAAGAGCCCCTGCTTGCAGACTGATAGAATATGTGTGAATTGGAGAGTCATTCCCCTTGCATGTATAATCTTAATATGGGAATAATAGAATAAAGGAAATATTCATCTTCAGGTTATGGTTGTCTTGATAAACTTGTTAACGCTGCTTAAAGTGCATATTTCCTGGGTAGTGTCTGATGAAGGATGTTCATATGCCAGAGATTCAGTTGCCACTAATATAATTGTTATGTGCCACTGGAGTTTTATTTCACAGCAGGTATATCTACCTTGCGGTCACAGGGACCTGATTGTGTGGACACAGCAGAGTGGCTTCAAGTGCTGAATCTGCATTTGTTAGCATACGCGTAAATGTACTTTTCTCTGCTTTGATGGAAACTGCAAGCCCCCAGATCTTGCCCCGAGCATGTGAAAGTGGTGCTGGGTGGGAGGTGCTGAGCACACAAGCCTAGCCCACTGCCGCCTCCGCTGTTTTCCTCTCCCCTGATAACTGGGATGTTTCTGCAGGAGCCGTCCTCTGCAGCCACCACCCTGACCTCCAACTTGGACTGCGTTAAGAGGATCACGTCTTTGTGACTTTTCTTAGTCTGTTCGTAGGCTGTCCCCTGTTTTTCTGGTTTTCTTAGTCTGGGTGTCTGGAGAAGCAACTTGTAGATGTGATGGGATCCTGATGACCTGCTAAGAAAGGTGCTATTAACCCCTGCCATTCTTCTGCTGTTTCTCCTGGACTTTCCCTTCCATTCTCCATTCAGACTTAGCAGTTCTGTCGCAAAGGGGAGTAAACTGCATTTATGGACTCTCTGCAGAGATCTCTGGAGATCTTTAAGAATCAGCCAAACCAACATCTGACAGAAGTGGTTTAGGGAGCGCTGAATCCAGCCATCAGGGTGAAGGGTGGACTAGATAATCCTTGACCTCTTTTCCAGCCCTAGCTCTGTGATCGATGCTTACATTGCTCTACCCAGATTTCTTCCTGATAGCACAAAAAGCCCTAAAAACATGAGTTGAGAATAACCAAAACCTTCAGATTAGAATGCAACTAAATAATTTTGTAATAATGTAATCATTTCTAAGATGGCATCCTGATATTTTTATGCCTAGCATGATTTTCTGAAGCCTTAAAATTAGCAATTTTAGGTATAGCATATGGCATATAGGGTTCCACAATAGCAGTAGATAAATACAGGCCTGCGTTTGCATCTAGAGTCCCCTTCCCGTACTAATCCTGCCCATTCCACACCTGCACCCCTAAGGGCATGAAGGCAGTTCCCATTTATTCCCTTTTTTCTTAACATTTAACAGCAACAAAAGCTAATGCAGCTAAATATGACAGTGGGATCTGAAGCTGTAATTGAGATTCCTAGGTGCTGCAAGTATACACGTAATTTAATTGGGTTGTTACACCCTTTGGTGAGGAATCATTTGACAGATGGACACTGGTCTTAGCAAACCTAGTGAGAGCTTTCCTGCCATAAAGCTCTCCTTCTCCCTGAAGAAATCAGGGTGAAAACGTCAAGTCAGTGGTACTTTTGTCCTGGATGCAGCAGTCAGGTCCAGCTTCACCCTGCAGATGTGGTAGACTTCTAGCTAGCTTTCATGCAGATGCAAGCACAGCTTGCCTGGAGAGCTGTCAGTCAGCAGCTCGTCCTCATTGATAACCTTGGCTGAATTCGCATCTTTGCTCACCACCTCACTAAAATAACCTGGATATTGCAGAGGAAGCCCAAGTGGGCTGTCTTAGCTTAGCACTACAAGTTCATTTATTGCAAGTGGAAAGAAAGGGGCCCAAGGAAATGCAAGGAGAGGTTTTATTTCTTACCGCCATTCAGTCCTCTTCCTCCTTGGGCCGCTGATCGCTGGTCTGTAACGCTGTTTGCTTCCAAGGGCTGTTCCCTGGTGGGTATTTTAAGGCTTAACCTTTTCTAGGGAAAGGTGGGTTTTTTTCTGCAGAAGGGCCAGGAAGTTTCCTGAAGTTACTCTGGGAATTAATCCAAACAACAGGACAAGTCCTGGCAAGTGGCCAGCCCTCCCTCTGAGCCACCTGGGGCAGGGAGGTTCCCAGGCAAGCCCTCTTAGCAAAGGTTTTCTCCTCAAACGGCGCTTTGCCTGCGTGTAGCTATTTCAGGCTGTAGTCGAAGCTAAATTGGGAAGTTACGCTCCCAAGAAACTTGGATCCGCTCTAATTACATATTTAGTTACACCATTATTGAAATATTATAAATAAGTTTAACAGTGGACCAACAGCCTGCGCTTTACGTGCAGTTTGGTAGCTCCTACCTCAGCCGATGTTTGCCTCCGTGAGCACACAAAACACTTCTGAAACCCAGAGGGAACCTCTCCCATCCAGACACAGCAAGAGGTGAGGTCCTCTCCCCTAAATTGTTGGGGGTACACAGAAGCGCAGGCAGCTTGGCTGCCAGCAGGCGCAGGGATTCGGGTCACTGCAACCCAGGTGGGTGAGCAACCAGTTTATGGCAACCTTTCCTGCGAATATGTCAGAGGGTTTGGAAATGGGTAGGAAAATATCCCTGTGAACTGACGGACAGCTTCAGGAGTTCCTCTGGATGTAACAGTAAACCTGCCTGACCTTTGCAGGGTTTTTTTCCTGATGACCGCAGCTGGATGAAAACAGAAAACAAAAGAAGCTCCAGTTTGTTTGTCATGAAAGTGGATATTATTTACCAGCTACCACAATGGTATGGTTATTGGTTTTCTGTAAAATAGATGTAAACTGTCAGTTACAGGCTAATGGGAAGCAGATGTTGTCCAGAAAAAAACCCCTGGTGCACACAGCATGCAACACCGGGCTTCCCGCTGCTCTGCCAGGGCTGCCACTGTCTGCAGGGAGCGGGGCACCCTCCGTCACAGCGCAGGAAAGAAAAGGGTTCTGCCTTACCTTGTCTTTTACTGATTCAGGAATTTTTGAGACCCGGCACTCGCACGCCTTCGTCAAAGACGTTTTCTTTCATTTAAATGAGAGCGTTTTCGCAACAGGCAGCAGGGTCACAGCTGGGAGCATCACACACCGGTTCAGCCTCTGCCCTTGTAACCGCAGCTCTCCAGGGCTCCCGGCTCCCTCCAGCAACCTCCACAGCCGAACAGGGCTCAGCTGAGTAATCAAAAGGCTTTAACTAAGTGCACTAAATACAACTGTGACTTAGTGTGCAACAAACAATTTGGTTAAAAACAAAATTTACCAGATTTTAGCATATTCTTTGGCGACAGGACCCTGATGGATGGCACCTACCGTGGGCAATCTAAGGAAACGTGGGGTTTAGCTGCCGCCTCGCTCTCCGCGCAAACTGCAGCCAGGTTCATCACAGTGCACCGGGTGTATATGTCTTCCCATGAGGACAGGGCAAAGGCCACGCCAAACACTTAGAAAAATTGTTTCCTGGTGAAGCCAGCTCGGTATTTAACGAGGACAAGGTAAATAATTTTATTAGCAAAATATGATGCTATATATTTCTTTTCTATGCACCTGCCCATTTGCCGATGGTAGACTAAAAGTGCCTGGGTATATTTGGGTGTATTATACTTTATTGACATATTTTGAACTGAAACCATCCTGCCCAGGGTGTGCTTCTGGTGTGTGCTCTGGACTGGTTGTGCACGCTGATTTGCAGCACCTTCTGACTGCTGGCACGTAGGCACCCTGCAATAGGTGGGAAGTTTGCTTTATGAGACTACCTCTGGTACAAAATAAAACTATAGACAATATATATATATATTTCTCTTATTTTTGTAAGCAGTAGCGGGACTTCTGCACAGCAGAACCTTGCTTCATTTCTGTAACTCAGTAGGGACTCCGTAGATTGGCACTGAAATTGTTTAGCCACTGTAATCTTGGATGGTAATGGCATCACCAGGAGGTCCTTCTGTGCATATGCAAGGTCCATTACCCAAACACCCACCTCCTTCTGCTATGGCAGTCCCACCTAATAATGACTTTTTAATGAGTTTTTCCAGGGCTAAGGGTTTTTCTTTTAAATCCAACATTTTAATGACCTTTTTTTATGGCATAATCAGACAGTCTCCCCAGACCGTTAGACTGTTCGTAGTGTTACAATGTCTAATTGTGAATCTCAGTAGCAGAGATTAAGTGCTTCCCCTCTTTCTCTTGGTACCTGGCTGCACTTAGAAACCCCATGGAAGACAAAGGCAGGGTTGTGCAAGGGACAGTTCGAAAAATAAGGCGATACCCTGCCAGTTACAAAGGACTTTTTATCTCTGTAGCAGATGGACCCCTGGCAGATGAGGGGATGCAGGCAGCAAAGGTCCCCACGCTGTCACCCAGCCCGCGGCTCTGAGAGCAGCGTCAAGGCCAGCGTACTCGGGGCAGACATCTCCGTTACTCAGAAGGATTTTGAGTGGATGAACTGCTAGACTGTCCTAAGCCGTCCCCAGCTTCCAGTCTCTTGTTTTATCACTTGCATATTTTCTTTTTTTTTTCCTCACAATTGCATTCCCTCCCTTTTAGACTGAGGATTAGCAGCTGCCCACTTTCCCATTTATGAATGTGATTTTTACCACGACCTTTTTTGTATGAATGATAAATGCTTCTGCGAGGAGGGAGAACTGGTTTAAAACCCTTGTTTTGTACAACCTTCTCTGCAAAATGAATCTTTGCTAGTTTTTCTTCAGCTCACCTACCTCTACCCAAACCCCTGTGCTCAGAGTGAGAACTCAGGTCTCAGTTTCGGTGACCGTTTCCAGACCTTCCAGGTTATCCGTGCCTTGCCAGCCCGGATTTGCAGGGGACCGCTTTAGGAGGCTGAGTAGCCAGGCTTAAGCTCTGGCTCTTGGTGGGACACCTAATTGCTTAGAAACAAAATCTCCCCGTGGGTCTCCGGGAGGGCAAGGGACAAGGGGCTCTCCCAGCCCTAGACGCGGCCGTTTGGCTGGGGGCAGCCCCTTCCCTGCTGCAGGGTGCAGGGCACCTGGTGTCAGCACCCCTGTGCCGATGCATTCCCTGTGCCGATGCATTCCCTGCACCGATGCATCCCCTGCGCTGATGCATCCCCTGTGCCGATGCATCTCCTGTGCTGATGCATTGCCTCCACCTCAGTGCCATCGGGAGGACCTGGGGGGAATGCCCTGCAAACCTTTCACTTCCAGCCCCTGGCTTTTTTTTTTTTTTTTTTTTTGTATCAGTAGCTTTGCCTTTCTGGGTTTTTATTTCTCTTCTTTCCTAGGTCTGATTTGTTTCTTTACTACAAGGCTTTGTGGCTGGCTCAGCACAGAAGACATTCAGGGTTTTGCTGTTGAATTTGCTGGTCCAGTTATTTTATCTGCTGTTGAATCTGCATCTGCTGCTTTGCTCAGCAGCCCACCCTCGGCTGCTCCCTGCCCGGGTTAAAGAGGAGCTCTGCCACCTACGGCCCCATGTGATAGTGTTTGAAACCCTCTCTGGGCACAGATTAACATCCATTTCTTTGATGTGATGGTTCATAGCTCTGACAGGCTCTTCGCACAGTCACGGCAGCTCTGGCCTGGGGCACGTACGACACAACCTTTACAGGTCTCGGAGACCTTCTCCCCTGGAGAGCCGTGCCGAGGGCACGGTGCACAGCATGGTGTTCGTACATCCCTGCTCTCCAGCCGAGGCCGTTGCAGGCTCGGCACCGAATATTTCCAGAAAAGGGTGAGCCCGTGGCGGTGCGTTCGCAGCGGCTGCTCCCTCGAGGCGAGATGGTCCCTTTTTGCACGCAGGGACGGCTGTGCCCCTGCCCTCCTGGGGTGGCATCTTCTTCCATCACACTGTGCTCTGACCGTGCTCCCCAAAGGGGCTGAACCTGCGTCTCCTCACCAGTTCCCCCCGGCGCCGTGGGCACTGGGCTGTGGGAGGGACGGGGGAGAGGGGCTGGGACGTCTGGTGAGGACACTGGGGAGGGTGAACTGGGGAAGGCGCCCAGACAGCAGCTTTGTCCTCCATATGCTGCGCCACTGGGCGTAAGGCACCCCAAATTCTTTTCCGTAGCGGGAAATAGCTTCAGTGGGATAAACGGTGAGAGCAGGAGAGCTTTCTGGTAGTGGACAAGGTGCTGTGGAGTTCAGCTGAGCAGATCAGCGTTTGGGGTTAAGGTGCCACATTCTCCTTCAGGCAGTGGGATCTCCTTTCGGATCTGCCCCGACACCCCTTCATTGATTTGGCCCTTCGCATTTGTGGCCTCTTCGAAACTGAAGTGCAGCTTTCCCTGGTTACTCAATGCTGGTTTTATTTTCGTTACTAAATCGAAATTGAACCACTCTTTATAAACTAAATTCCCATTCTTGACAAGTACACAAAGATAAGAGATTTGCTTTGGCCCTTGGTACTGAAAGCTCTCACAGTTCAGCATAGCAAAACAAGGATTGTTTGGGCTAGAACAGCCCAAAATGTACTTTTCCAGCTCTCTTGTGGAGAATACTTTAAACAATGCCTTCCTTTTGTCTCAGCATTTGCTCAGCTCCCAGCTTTAATCACAAGTGAGAACAGGAGTTCTTACGAGGGAAAAGCAAAAAAAAAAAAAAAAGCAGAGCCTGATTTTTAAACTGATCTTCAGCCAGGTTTTGGCAATGAGGAGCCAGCCGGTCCCCTCGGAAGGGAAAATGGCTTTAGTGCAGCAAGGCCATCGAGTGATGGTACCTTTCCAGGCTGAGCAGAGTCAACCGTGTGTCAGATGGGGGCTGTCCTCGCTGCAGGAACGGGACCGCAGGCTACATCCAGCAGTTAATCCCTGTCTCCTCACCGCCCCCCGCCTCTGCTCCTTGTCTCCTTTCTCTTCCCAGCTGTGGAAAAAAGGGTGTTTTCTGTGCCCTGACCCCCTGCCCAAACCCCCTCATCCCCCCCCACTGGTTCCCGCACCTTCGTCCCCTCCCCATGGTCCCCGTCCCCCCCCGCAGCCCCTGCGCTCCCCGGGGAACGTGTCTGAGTATGTCACGGTTTTGAGGAGAATCGTCTCAGCGCAGGAACGTACGTGAATGGATCTGCCCTGGAATCATCCGCAGCAGTGACAGCACCTTTTGTTTCTCCCGTGTGCACGTTAACTTTATCAGCCGTTAGACCTTGAAATTGCATTCTACCCTTAAATATACTGTTGGGAAATGAATTCAGCTGAGTAAATCGCAGCTCTCTCCAAATGTGTATAGGAGTGGGCCAGCTGGTATTTAAATTTCTTTTTATCGTATACTTTCTTATGGGCCACAAAGTGTGCGTGTGCAGTTCAGAAAGAAAAAAAAAAGAAGGATTCTGCTGCAAGAGGATCATTTGCAAATATTGAGCGAGTGCATATGAATTTTGCAGTGTAATTAATATGATGAAGTTGGTGTTTACACAAGGAAGTTGGTTTGGCAAACCCATGTTTGAGCGACGTGTCTGTAGGAACTGCGTTGAGAGCCCCGGGTTACGTCTCTCCTCTGAAATGAATCCTCTGCTCCATCCATCCTGATGAGGATCCCTGAGGTGCAGAACTCCTTCTAGTACAATGTAATTCATTTTTCAATATTGTTAGCTTCCTGGGTAGTTTTTGGTGCACGTATTCAAAACCTATAACCCACACCACAAGTGTGTTGTAAAAGCCATCAAGATCATGTTCTTCAAATAAGATAAATCTGAAGGACTTGCGGTAAATGTCACAGGTAAAAAGCAAAAAAAGAAAGAATGGGACAAAGCTCAAACAGCAGAACGAGAGGACATTAAGCAGGCAGGTGTCTCTTTAGGATGTTCTTGAAAAGGGAGACTATTCACATAACCCAATGTCAGGCAGCAAATGTGGGTGCTGCAACAGAGATGCTTCCCACGTAGCCGAGGCGGGGATGGATTCGCCTCCCTCCCTGTTAACTCTCGAGGGCACTCAAGGAATGGCCCAGCACTCTGAGACCTAAACTGGCACCCTGAGAAGCTCCTGGGAGGACCTAAGGGCCTCGGGCCGTCTGCCCTCTGCAATCCTTGCCCTGCTGCTTACCAAGAGTATTTATTTGCTGCCTCCGTTGGCCTCGGCTAAGGTAAGTGATCCCCTCGTCTGAAAAATCCACTGCCCACTTTTCTTCCTACTCCTCTTTTTTCCTGCTTCTCAACTCCTCTCTCTTGTTCAGCCATAGAGGAAGCTCTGACAGCTCCTTTTCCCTGAAAGTGCTATGTTTTCCTTCTCACGCATATCCTCCCATTTAAAATGCTGATGTACATCAGCACTAGAGAATTGGAAATATGGTGCGGGCTGCATGGAGCCCTTCATGACCACAGAGATAACAACTTAGGGTCCCACGCTGAGCAGTTCTCAGACTCGCCCCCTCCTGCTGTGTGTGTTATATGAACTGAGGAACTTTGATTCTAAGTAATTTTGATTAGTAAAAGTTAAGGGAAATTATAAGAAACTTGTTTAAATAATTTAAATGGATTTATATATTGGGCAATATGTATTAATTGAAGTCAGAGGGTTTTTTTTTATTAGATATAACAGGTGTGGATGTTAGAAAAAAAAGTCATATATTCGTATGTTGCTGGTTTCTAGTCTGGGTCCGTGGAAAACACTGTAAGAATTTCTGGGTATCAGTGAAGTGTACAGCAGCAGTGAACATCATGCATTAATGCTGATTAAATACTCATTAAAAAACTCATTAAATAGAGATAGAAACTACTGAACTGAGTAGTACAAACAAAATGTATGTGTGTATATATATAAATAATATATCTGGAGTGTTTTCCTCAATACTGTTTCTCATCTCAAGAAAGAACATAGCTTAGAAAAGATGCAAGAAAAAATAACAAAGTTAGAGATTTAATGAGATTTACACTTAACGAGGAGAATACAAAACCAGGGAATAGTTATCTTCAGGAGAAAGACAATGTAGTGAGAACCTGATTGATTATGATAGGTATAACACAGACCAATCTGTTCTCTTGACTGCATTGTATAATAAAGGAACAGAATGATGCTTACGTGAAAGGGCAGTAAAATTGTAAGCAATAAAAAGACTTACTCCCACAGTAAGTTCGTGGTGGTCAGTGCTGGAAGAGGTCATCTGAGCAGGCGGTGGGGCAGGATTTAAACAAATGTGCATGACACAGGAAGAACAGGGAATGTGTTCTCAGACAGCACTGTCGGACCCCCCTCAAAAAAGGTGTCCAGAAATAAGCCCAAGAGGAATGAAAAGCAGCCTTGGACTAGCCTTTGAGGCCTGTCATGCTCATGGCTTCACAGATTGAAAAAACCGGTGTCAATATATTCCAGGATGGGAGGCCAAAGGGAATGAAATGAAACATTGTGGTAATAGGACCAGATCTGCTGAAAGTGAATTCCTCCACTTGACATCCACACAAGGTTCAGCTGTAGGACGCCTCTCATTTGAAACTATTGGAGTCAACAGCAATTCTAGCTATATCATATACACAGCAATTTAAGATTACTCAAAATACACGAGGTGCACAATGATTAATATGTTGATTTTTTTTTTATAGTCCGCATATCATATTCCCTCCTTTCATACAATGTAAGGTCTGTGGCATCTCACCAGCCATTGCTACGTCTTGGTTTACACCACCACTGGCTTAACGCAATATTTGTGACATAATTCGTCTAATTAATGACCTTAACAAACACTCAAAGTTTTTTCACAAAGTTATTTTTACAATGTTGGGTTTGGGTAGTTGTGGTGTTGTTGTTGTAGCAAATTTCTTAATTATCAGGCAATGTGCTAATTTAAACTAGGCTCTACTTGTCTCTGGGAATAAGGTTCTTAATATATAATTAGTTAAAACAACATTATTTAGCTGTGGCTTTCAGAGCCATATTATATTTTTAAATATGCCTTCAGTGGGATGGTGTTATCCTTTTATTCTTCCCTGGCGGTGTTGGCTCCCCGAGTCCCTGCCTCCAGTGACTGCCAGCCTGGCCCCCCTTTACCCTGGTTGATCTGAGGGTCCAACAAACCTCACACCCACCTGCGGTCCCGGCTTTGTCCCCACCCGGACACCGGAGGAGACAATTGCTGCAGCTCTTTCTGGCTAAGCTTGAAGCCCTGTTTCTTCCTCCGTTACTCTGGTTCCTGTAAGAGAAGAGAGATGGTGCCTGCTCCCACGTTCATCTCCCAGACAGCCTCCAGAGATGGACACTGGATTAACTGATGGGATGCCGGGTTAGCTGCTGAGGCAAGGCAACCTCTTGAAACAGGGTGCATTCATACCCGGCCAGAAGATGTGCTGGCATTTGTAGCAGTTTTAGCATGCCGACATTATTCTATCAGTGAGGAAAGAGGAGAAAGTACCCATCATTACAGCTACGCTGGCCCTGTGGAAAGTACCAATATTGCGTCTGCTGTTCCATCTTTAAGCTGATGAATTCTGTCCATAAAACCTTGTGGAAAGCAGAGATTCACGTCAGATCTATCCATGAAAATCAAGATATTTAGCAATCCCTCTATCCTCAATTAACCCTTAGCTTCTACCAGGCCTAGGAGCCCTTTGACAGCTGTAATAGCATTCTCTGAAGGTAAGGAAGACAATTGTGTGGGCTGAATGGCTTATTCCATAAAGTCTCTTTGTCAGGAGGCAATTAGTTAGGCTATTTAGATGCCTGACTCTTAGATATCTTATTCCCAACGGGACTGATGCAAGCTGAGTGCCTAGGTAGCTTATTATGCTAATTGTTTTCAACAGGTTTGGGGAAAAGGAATAAAAAAATGATACTGCTTTTTTTTTTTCTTTTTTAAGAAAACCACCCAAATCCATACTTGTTAATGAAAACATTTCACTTTCAAGTCAGAAAAACCAGAAAGTTTTCCAAAAGAGAAAAATACCTGCAAAAACATGTTTGTGTGAGAAACTCATTTTTTGTAAGGTAGCTTTAATGTCCTTTCCCCCCTGCAAGTATGAGCCTTCCTGTGCTAATTTCTGAAACACAAGAAATCCTAAACTGAGGAACCAATGCTGGTGATTTGACAAGGGAGAAGGGATACGCTAATGCAAAGTAAATAGATGTAATTAAATTTATGCAGGTCTTTGCACTGCCAAGGAGAGAAAGGAAAAAGTTCTCATCCTGGAACAATGCTGGAACGAGTTTTGTAAAAAGCTGGTTCTCTTTGGAGCAATAAAGCTCAAAACAAAACCCAGAATTTGCAAAAGTGAAACAAACCCGGAGGAATACAGACATGTAATCTGATAAAGCCAACGAGCTCGCGTCTACAGGACCTCCCTTTGCCTGCTACGAAAGCTGCCCACGGATGTCCTTTTTGTGCGTGCTGCACTTGTTCTACCGTCCTTTGCTCATGTTTCTAAACACCCTCTGGTCTCAATTTTTCGTCTCCAGTCCTACCCGACCTCTGCACCACGCAGGGCAGGAGACCCCGGGATCCCCTCCAGCCGCAGGGATGCTCCACAGCCACCCCGGCGTCTCCTCGCCTCGGGGCAGCCGCTCCAGCGAGCCCCTTGCCTCCCGCGCTCCGGCTGCCTGCCTGGAAATCACACCTGAGTGGAAAGGAGATTGGGAAGGACGGAGGATCGGGCTGAGGTCCGGGGTACTCGTCTGCAGAGCTGCTGCCGCTTTAACCTCCCTCAGCAGTCAGGAGTTTGCTTCCTCTTGTTTTACCCCAAATAATTCACGAGGCTCTTAAAACGTATCCTGCACGGACTAAACAGGGAAGCCCATACAGCGCACCTGAAAGATGGTATGAGAAAATAGGATACCTGAGGAGGTGCTAACAGTTTTATTGGGTCTTAATGACTTGGGGGAGAATTTTAAAGGCTGCTGGAAGACAGAGGTTTCTTTTTTCCGAGTATAACAACATGCTCTTCCCAGGCACAGCATGGAGGTGTGGAGCCCCTCGGCCGGTCCGTGCACAAAAATGATACTGAAAACCCTCCATCGGGACAACGCAGCAGAAACTCAGGCAGCGATGCGGTGTGATCCTGCTGTCCCACTTGCACGGGCATGTGTGACAACAGCCATGCCCGCCCGGCTACGTGCTGCCCCGGCACAACCGGAGTGCCCCACGTAGAGGTACTGGGGGTTCCTCCTAATTGCCTGCAGACCGGCTGCCTTCTGGGAATTCTTGTTTTACAAGTTTTAAAAAAAACAAACCCTCCACCAACCAGCTCTCCAGAGAGTCTGGCATGCTGTCAATCCTGAAATGTCTGCAGGCTTTTCCTCCTGCCTGAGAGTGCGTGTGTAGATTATTCTTGTGTATTTCAAGTTTACAAGCACACACACGCCTCGCTTTTGACATGTAGGTTAGTCACAGTTACATCATTTCTCCTCCTCCCATGTAGATGCATAGGCACTCACAGAGTCAACACCTCCGTCTGCTAAAAACAGGAATAATAATAATATTATAAATGATATACAGACACATGTACGCATGCACACACACACAGTGGACAATCTATCACTTTTCATCATTCAGAACTAACCCATATTTTCAGAGAGAGACATCTGACCCACGCATGCCAATCCTCAACACATCCTTGGTACAGCGAGCCCAACAGGTACAGTTATCCTGAGGCCCAATAATGAAAGGCTTGAAGAACAGCAAAAATGCTGTTGCCCTAGCAAGTGAAACATGTTTTATATAGCATACGCCTGCTTATGCCAGGGCCCTTGGTCAGACACAGACACAGCTGTTGGTGCTCCATTCAGCAAAGCGAAGGATTCTGCACCTTCTGCATTCTCAAACCAAACACTGGCTTTCCAGCTGCGAAAGAGAATTAAAGATTCTACTGTGAAGGAAACTCAGAGATTTCTGAGGACAAGGTAGATGCAGGCAAATAGTTCCAAGGAGAGACAATACAAAGAGTTTCTTTTTTTTTTTCTTTCTGGTTACGGTAGCCCCTGTAAACATGCTTGTTAAAACGGTTATTTCTTCTAGTATGCAATTAATGGTCCTCTGCTTGGCGTGCTCTTGCACTGCCTTGCGATTTATGAACCATTTCTATTGCAGACAACGAAATTTTGACATGTGACATGGGATGTATGGAACTGCTCTCAACTGCCTTTGGGGCTAATTTTAAGCCGATCAGTCTGGAGTTTAGCTGTTGCCAAGCACTTCAAATGGGTGCATCCTTTTCCTTAGTAATCCCTTTTATGCTATGTGATCTTTTTATGGGCATTAGCTGCTTGGGATACACACAACTTCTGTTTATCATTTTCGGTAGCAACCGATATTTTCAAAGATGCCAAGAAGCAGATCATTAGCTCCGAAGTAGCGGTATGAGTGACTGACATGCAAATCAGCCCTTAACACCATTCATCCGCCTCTCTGAGGATTTCTCCAGCATCGGGCAGCCCCCAGGGCGCACACAGCTCCTGCATCTACCTGTGCGTAGCCCCACAGCCTGGGGACTGGCATTTTGGCGTTCACTCCGAGGTGGCAGTGGCTGGGGCTGGCAACCACCAAGTTCCATCATTTATAGCCAAGACGTGGCCAGCACGGCATGGGGAGCAGCACAGGCACCTGAACCCCCTCATCTCCTGTTGCTCGCCGTCTGCGTCCCTGCGGTCCGTTGTGCTGCCTGCAGGATCAGGAGAGGGCGCAGCCAGTGTAAAATTTCAGAATTAGCCTAACGTGGTCTGACAAATGAGGGAACGGGACAGCTCTACCTCAGCCACCAAGCCACCTCCACCTCCTTCAGGAGGAGAGCTCGTTCTGCTACTGCCTTTTGAAGCTCGGTGGGCTTCTCGAGCACAGCTGATGACCCCCACAGGGTCTGTGTGTCTTGTTACTTACATCTGTGATTTTCAAATTTGGATGCACTGATCGTGAAGGATTTACACAGCTGACCTGATTTTCCAAATTACTGAAAATTAACATTAGTATCTGCAGCAGTGGCAGCTTATGGACTTGAGATCACTCATTTGCCCACTGACATACAGACATCGCTCTTCCCTCTTTGATCGGAGGTATCTCCGAGCACCTGGAACTTACTTAGCACTTGATAAATGATTTGCACTGTTTGCGTCAGGCCTGAAGTTAGTGCCAACAGAGAGCTCTCGCCCAAACACTTCTGTCTCTCTCGGCGTACATTCCGGATTTGGGGCTGGGTGTGTCACTTTTTATTTTGTGAACCCAGGCCATCTTCCCTTATAGTCTGAACTGTCGATGAACTTAAAGAATGTAAGATCTTCTTATTACATTTTGTAAACCAAATATTTTGTGATTGGTGATATTATTACAGAATATCACAACAGCGCAACTTTTCAGTAGAGACCACAGTAAAAATGAGGAACTCAAAGAGAAAAAGCATATTCTCCTGGGCTCCTGGTACAGATGAACCTTCACTTGAAGACTTTCAGAAGTCACCCAGAGGGAAGATGCCTTAGAAGGTGTGCAGATAAAGATTTTACATGGGAATGCCAGCATGGAACAGATGATGGGTGAAATTTTCTCTCTGACGGTAAGGCCCCTCATTCACAAGGGTTTTCTTAAGATAATTGGAGGTTTGTTTTTGTTTTAACTTCAAAGGGCTTTATAAGCTGAGGGAGGGGCTCAGGAGGCCTGGAAACATTCATATACGTTCATTTCATGATCTATAATCAGATGTATCTGCTCCATATGAGAAACTAGCAATTCTGTGAGTAAAACAAAATGAGTTTTGAACAACTCACCTCTTCACCAGTAACCGGGTGCGACGCTTATTTCATAAAGCGTTTCGAACCCTACCCCAGGGAGGAGGTGTGCAGGCCGTTGTCCACTTTAGTGATTTTTCCTAACTCTGGTGTTATTTAAAGCCTGTTCCCCGCCCCAGGACCCTCTGAGAAAGGGCCCCCGTGTGTAGAGGGAGAGAGTCAGCGGATGAAGCTGCAGCAGGGCTGGACGTCGGCTCTGGTGGGACTCGTTGGCCCCCCGTGTGTCAGAGGTAAGACACTCTCAGAGGGGCTTTTGTAAAGAAGACGCCTCAAAGAGGACTTGTCTTACCATGGCAGCATTCGCCTAGCCTCTGTCTTGGAGAGCTCGGGCTGTGCTAATGCCGAGTCCTTTAAAAAACATTTCCATCCTCGTTCACTTGTTGTTTGGGGTCTGTTGCTGAGGGAACTCAGCAAGGAAAATGCGGCGAATGAATTAAGCTTCATTAATAACAGATGATCCCCATTATCTGTTGAAAATAATAAGACCGAGTTGCCTAGCTGATGCAGTAGGTGCTGTTTAAATCACTCCTATAAGCAGTAGGGCTTAGAAAAGTGCAAGTAGTGCAAGTTAGTCTACATTTTAATAATGTATCTTTGTGTGTAATTGGAAACTGGAAGGCAAAATGCGCAGCGGAAACCCAAATTCTGCAGGGTGAGCAGTAATGAAACAAAAACATTTTCTTCAGTGTTCAAGATATAAAAATTACCAGAATGAGATTTCTCGGTCTACCAGAAATAGTAAGAAATGAAGAAGAGGGGGAGGGAAACTATCTAACTTTGAAAGAAAAAGAAACAAATGGAGAAATAGCCTCATGCTGTGGTAGAACCTGGTTTTGCATTGAGCAAGAGGCAAATTCCCTTTTGACTTTTACAGAAGCCAGACCTTACTTTTCATCAGAGCTGCATGCATTGCACCCATGACCACATGCCTTCTACCCACGTAGCTGTAGGTCACGCTCAGATTAATATTCTGCTTGGGAGTGGCCAGGCTCGGGATTTCTCCTACCAGAGAGGGAGATAGCATGTGTAGCCTAACCCATGTCCCATCCATTACATGGGAAGGCTCCAAGTGCACACAGAGGAGTAAAACGGGCTTGGACCTTCACAGAGCCCCAGACCTCAGCCACCGTCCCTCCTTCGTTGAGTCTAGATGGTGGCCTTGGGAGTCTAGACTTCGAAACCACGTTAGGTTTATGTTTAACAGGCAGCAAATTCGTAATTGTATAATGAGGACACGGTGCTAGGAAAAGCTGAGAAAGATGGAGCTCACTCTAAGAGAACCAGTCTGTCTGACAAGGGTGATGTGTGTCAATGACTCACCTGTTGGTGCTGGGAGAATGAACCTCGCCTCCGGATAAGGTTTGACGAGAAATTGTAGATTCTTCCCCCCTGCATTATTTATGAAGATGGATGCACAGAAAATGCTGCAACACTGGAAAGTAAGTGTAAGATACCATGTGCGAAGAGAATAGCTGAAAGAGCAATGCCTGGAGGGAAAGGACTTGGGAAGAGTAAAGAAGGGAAAGTAAAGGCAAAAACTGATGCAGTAAAGTTGTGGTAGTGAAGTTATTTTAAATTTCTGACCATTAATAATGACCATTTTCATAATAGCTTTTTATGGTTATCAAACAGATGAATAAAAGAAGTGACCAACGAGCATGCCAATAAAGGCTGATAAAGTAAATGATTGAGGAGAACATTTACAAATGTATTTTTCCATGTATTTACTTGAATGACTACAGATATAGCAACCAAACTTAGTGACAAGACACAGAGATAATATGATGTGATTATGTTCTCTCTCTGTAAGGAGACAAACGCTACTATCCTAAGGCTAGCCATGGTTTCTGGACAACTGCGTTGTTATTTTCATTACACGATGTGAGATCTGGATGCTAAAGAAGTATCTTTTTCCTCTGGGAGGACTGTCCTGATGAAATACAATTCCTTTGCCTCTTTACTATTAACAAGTTTGAATTTTTGCAGGGTATGTTTTCCAAATCCCTGCTCCTACAAATTGAGTCGGACTAATGTCACCAAATAATATTGCAGCAGCTATGAATACAGAAACATTTGTGTATTTGTCACTGTTTCTTAACTAATGCAAGTATTTTTTTCATTGCTTATGACTAATTGTTGTTGTGTCAAAAGCAGCAGACAGGAAAATTAGTGTTTCTTCCAAACATATCATTACAGTCACTAAAGTAATGAGAAATACATCAGATATTTTTAGGTCATCATTTTTTGTCAGGGAAAATAGCAACCTTTTTGAATAAACTGGAAATCATTATTGCTTCCACTGGGATTCCCACTGAACGCACTAATTATAGTGAATTCATTTGGTACTGACAAAGTTACAACAAAGTAATTTCACGGAAGCTCCATTATAAATTGCAGTGGTCGTCCCCGGGCCAGAAATTTGTCTTTTGGCTGTGCCAGGCTGCCTGTGCCCCCACGGGGTGCCAGAGGGAGAACAAACAGAGCCAAGGGGGTGTAAATCCCACCCGCCAGCAATCCCCTGGGATTGCCCTCCTGGGTCCCCGTGGCAGTGGAAGGAAGGGCCGGGGGCAGCTCCTGCCCTGCCGCGGGGCTTTGGGGCGTCTTCGGGAGCAGCGCTGCACGCACAGGAGCGCGCGGGGGCTGCCTTCCCAAAATAACTTCGCGTGTAGGCACAGCCTCAGGAAATTAATCTGCATTAACTAGTGGTAAGTGTGTAAAATACCTCATTAAACCACAGCAGACTGCGGTACACAGATGTTCGCTAGACTTCCAATGAACCAAATTAAGGCTATCGTCTCACTTCCAGCCAGGAGAGTCTCGGCGCAGCCCAAGACGTGCGGGTATCAAGCGTGGTGCTTGATTCCTCCTTCGCGTTCCTCAGCCACAATGTCAGCTTCAGGCTTTCCTGCCCCGACACGGCTTGGTGACATGCTGCCAACGCTGTTTGTGGGGCTGAGGGTCGCGAATGAGATTTCGTTACATGGTTTTGGTTTAGCAGCAGTTTAGGATTTATTAATATTTTTGAGATAGATCGCACAACTAGGTTGTATAATTTTAACAGTACTTAATCATCAGCCAATTTAACAGAGCGATTCAGTGGAATTTGTTACAATCAAATTTGCAACTTAGTTAAAGATTCGAAAATGGCAAGGATCACCCAAAACTTACAGCAGGGCTGCATGCAGATGGAGGTTAAATCAAATCACACATGCGTGCAGACAGAGAAAACAGTTCTGAACCACGTACAGATGGGCAAAATAGCTCCGAACCAAATCACACAGAGACAGGCAAATAGTTCCGAACCAAACTGCAAATGCATATGCACAGGTACAATGGTTCTGAACCAAATTTTACCCACACTCTGCACTTGCAATCAAGCTAACAGCACAATGGGAGGTTTTCCCAAAGCATGCATAGCTTATCCTGAGATCTCCGCGTGGCCCGGGGGGCTGCACTACCACCCTGAGCAATGAGTCCTACCAGGGAACTTCTCTGGGTGGAAGACAAAGCCTTCCCTCTTTTCATGCAGGCTTACTTTTATTCCGAGTCAATTAACTGATATAATTTTACCATGTGGCCCTAAAAGCAGCTGGGGAGGCGCAGCTGAGAAGGTGCTGGGGAGCAGGAGTGGGTGGCTGAAGTCTGATGGAAACGTTTGAGCTGGTACTACCACAGAAATAAAACTCTGTGGCCCTTGGCTATCACTTGCCTGTTAGCATCGTCTCCCTCAGATTGGCTTTGTGATCATCTGTGCTTTGAAGATGCCAAAATGCTCAGGTACTGTCCTAGTATGGACACCGAACCTCATTTATGCAGTGAAAAACATCCACAGAACCAACAACCTTGATGCCTTCTCAGAACTATGGCTCGCAGAACCACCAAAAAAGACTTCGCCCCCCCCCTTTTTTTTTTTCATGTGGAAATTCCCTAGTTGAGAAGGGAAGGGAAGGGAAGGGAAGGGAAGGGAAGGGAAGGGAAGGGAAGGGAAGGGAAGGGAAGGGAAGGGAAGGGAAGGGAAGGGAAGGGAAGGGAAGGGAAGGGAAGGGAAGGGAAGGGAAGGGAAAACCCCTTCCTAACACCACCCTCCACTTTCCTTGGGTGTTAAGAGGATCACCTGCACAAACACAGCTGATTTGCCAGGAATAGAGTTACCACTGCAATCATTTCCCTGCCGGAGTCCTCCTCCTTATTATTTTTTGATTTGTACTGAAATCTGTTTGTTTGTACAGAATTCCGTGAAGGCAGTTTTGCTCCTCACAACTTCCTGAGGTGACCACTGTGTGAAACATCCCAGGTGGGAGTAAGTAATGTTGCCAGTCCAAAGCAGCTGAATGTTCAAAACTGGGAATATTTAATGATATATAAAATTTCCAGACAGTCTTAGGAGAAACAACATTTTCTGTTATTCTCCATAAATGAAAAGAGTTTTTTAGCTTTTTATCAATTATTTTTACATTCTAAACTAGTAACTGCTTGCCTAATCTAAAGCAATAACATTTTTTTTGAAGCAGAAAGCATTAAAAATATAAATCAATTGGTCTCATTATTTATTTAGAATAAATATCCTGGCATTCACTGAAAACAATCTCTCAGATGTTTATTAGTTCATATCACAGCCTTATACTTTATTACTTTCAAAGCCTAATGGGTTGAGATGAGGTTAACAAGTATTGTTAAACTTTGTCCATTAACTAAAAAGCAATTCTGAAACAAAAAAAGCTATAATATGTGGTAAAAAAATCCTGGAAGATGTGGAATGACTCCTCTGTTAAAAAAAAAAAACAACAAAACCAATTAATTGAGCTGTGAAAAAGAGGAAAATGTCTCCAAAGTCAAATTATCTAAAAATCAACATGCCTGTGCAAGTCATTCCACAGATGCAAACCACTAGCATGAATATATCAGCCTGTTCTTCAAATGTATCATGGATCAAAACTCAGTGTTATATTCCTGAAGGCACCGGGTTTCTAAATGACATGGTTATAACCAAAGTATTTATGTTTGCTTACTTTTTTTAGACCAAAGATTCGCCTCACAGAATGGTTCCCATTGTAGGGCAGGAGAGTGATCAGAAAATGAGGATGGATTTCACTACAGTAGACAGAATTAAACTGAGCTACTGATTCAGCTTAATTTAGCAGAAAGAGAATTAATTTTTTAAATAATGAAATGCATTGCAAATTGATTAATGCTCACTTCCCTGAAGCCTTCTTCCTTTTATCTCAGTTCAGTATTTGGAAGCTCAGGACTGGATTTTTCTCTCTCTCCCATCGAAGTAAAAGATCCATATTAAAGATTTCCTTTTGTGATCACCAAACAGTTGTGTTTTTCAAAGCCGTCTCCTCAGCTGCATTAGCCACTATACCTCTATGGCTGCTGGAGACCGGAGGAGGTTTCCCATCACTGGACCCCGCATAAAACCTCTAAATTCTTCAGCCAGCATTGGGCCCTGGGAACCCTGTTGACTCGCTTCTGTGGGCACAGTGGGATCTGGCTACCACAGAACTGCGCAAAGCTCTTTGAAAGGCAACCTAGCAATTTTTTGTTTTCTTTTGGTTTGTTTTTATACAAAGCTGCCTGTGTTTTCGTGTTTCATAGGCTCAGACAGAACGGCTGTGTTCCCAGAAAAATAAACCTATCTGCATCAGCCAGCACTCAGATTCAGGAGGCGTTGCAAAAGGATCAGCATCAACCTGTGAAAGGCAGGTATCAGCTCAGACACCTTAAATATGTGAATAATCTCAGCTTCAACATTCCTTTGATGCACCAAGTTCTGGCAACTGATGGGGAAGAACCTCTGTGCAATGCTTGGAGATTTTTCAAGGCTTTCAGGGAGCCTCACAATCTTAAATAGCATCGTGGCTTCTGAAGATGCCGCAGTCGCACTGGGAAATAGTAGTACAAAATCAGTAGAAAAGGTAGCTCCAGGTGACTTTCGGTGGCGTACAAAGACTGCCCTGCAGAGCTTTGCAGCTGCCCACCACCAGTGCTTGCCGTTCGGTGAACCTGCCATTCGGGTGCGGGTCTGGGCCATTCCGGTGGGGACCAGGCTTTTGGTCTGTTGCCAGTGGGCTGAAAGCCACTGTGCAAGGATGGGCTCCTCGCCTGGAGGTCATCAGCACGTACTTTGCTACCTATAATCGAGTCCCTTCGTAGCTTCAGAAAGGCACTGTATTAGAGAAGAACGGCGGGATGAAACCTTGGCACTGCTGAAGTCGAGGAGACATTTAACTGTGATTTTCTAGGTCTTTATCCACAATATTGCTTCATTTGTTTGAGGTCGGCCAGAAGGCCCTGGCAGTTTTATGCTTACATGGTAACATGAAGAGAATGACAGGGCTGAAAAGCGTAATGATAGTTAATTCAAGAGCACTTTAAAGGCTGAGTAAAAGACAGTATTTAGAGATATAAGTGGACGGGTTAATTTCTTGGAAAAGGTAGAATTATTACAGTATCAGAATAAGTGTATTTTGAAATAGTTTTTCAGAAAATGTCTGCTCTGGGACAAAAAGAACATTTATATGTTGTTCTTAAGCTTTTATATGTTTTATGTTATAAACCTGCTCTCCACATTAATTTTCTTGCAATTACATTTAGTGACTTTTTTGCATCATGAATAATAAACCCTCTCAATATTCTTCATACTTTCACTGGACATAAAGACACAGTTTAAAGCCTTTTTGCTGTCTGTGGCTGAAGACATACTTTTTTTTAACGCCGCTTGCTCGGTGACTGGTGGCCCATTATACAGCGGGGTTGTGAGCTATGATTTATCATCCCAGGCACTGCCTTTGCACAGCAAATGGAAATTACCGAGTTTCCTGACACCCATGAGGGACTGCAGAGATGTGTGTGCATGCATGGCCTCCTTTTGTGTGTCCAACCTCCATTTTAAAGAGAGGAGACATACATGTTGCCAGATCTGCTGAAACTATAGAAAGGGCACAGCCAGCATCAGACTGGAAGTCCCGAGTCCTCGGTCTTTACCTACCAACTAGAATATAACCTGCCCCGTCGCGATGGGGCTGTATTTCTCTGGATAGAGGTGGCAGTTTGAAAGAATTACATGAAGTGTCTAAAGACCATGTTCTCGTGAGGTTAAACGCAGCCCGATGGAGACTCGCTTCGGGGGGGTCTCTGCATCCGTGCCATCGGCGGATGCCGCCTTCCCTGCATTGCACATTTCGCTGAAATACGGCTCCTGAATCGATTTAGTTGAGTGTTATATGTAAAAAGACATGTGATTTTGGCTTTGCTAGCTAGCTGCGAGAACAGTGCCACCAATCATAATAAATGAACTGTCTCACTCAGCTTAAAGATGCCATTGTATTTTCTCTCCATCGCGGTTGAGAGCAGAGGGAAATCAGGAAGGCCCGAAGCCCAGAAGGGCACAGCAGCAGCGAGAAGAAGTCGTCTCTCTCCTAGAGGTAAATGAGCAGTGTAAATTACACCTTTTCAGTTTATTAAGTACTAATTAAGGTTTGCAAGCCTGGCATTCTTCTACCAGACGTGCGAAGCAGCCACCCATGCGTTTGGAGGTTGATTGCTATCCTGTGATTATACAGAATCCAAGCGTGCTTGCTCTTTTTCAGGTATTGCTGTCATTTGAATAATAGATCATCAGCATGCCTCGCTGCAGCGGTCCATTTTTCACAAGCGGTTATTGTCCAAGAAAGAAGCGTGACTGCTTCAGAGAGCTCGTGTGACGCCCAGGCAGCGTGCCGGCGCGCTGGGAGCCTCGCGAAGGTCTGACTGACCTCAGGAGATGGAAGAAAGGGTCCCTGGCCAGCCCCCAGAAGCAGTGGGAATGAGCTGATCCCTGATAAGTTTAGGCAGGATATTCCTGACTCCGAACGGAGCCATCGCCGCAGGATATGCTATACATCTTGATGCAGCTCCAGGTGAAAAATACACGTTCCCTGAAAACCTCCTCTGTGAGGAAGGTTTCTTCTGCAGAAGGTTTCTTCTGGTTTTCTTCTGCAGAGAAGCAGCGAGCTACAGCACATCTGCAGCCCGGCTGCCACCAAGTCTCTTACTGCTATCAAAGCCGGGGGGGTTAAGGAAGGGGCCATAAGAGGACAGCAAGGCAGCTCTCCAGGGGGTTACAGGGAGCATCCTCCAAGCAGGGAAGTACGTGTGAAGGACCTGGTTTGAAAATTACTGACAGAGGTTAACATCATGGGCCAAGACGAAGGAGAAGGTCCCCTCCTGATACCTAATGAGAGAGGAAAGTTTGTTGGGGGGGTGGGGAACAGTAGAGATAGGGAAGGGGAATAACCCCTGAGGAGCTGCACCAGTGAGGACAAGGACCTGTACTGGGGAAGAGGGAGGGAAGGGGGATGCCGTTGAGGACACCGGCAAGGAGAGTGCTCTCCGCAGCCCTGCTCTGCCTGGGTATCAGGCTGGGTTTGCCAAGGCCCAAGAGGAGCACGCTATGGAGCCTGAGATTTGGGATGATGAGAACCCAAACAGGAGTTTTGTCCGTGTCCAGCTTAGCTGTCTTGAGCCAACCTAATCATGCACTAAAGCGTTTTCCTCCCACACTCCAGCCAGAAGAAAACAATAGTAACATAGCCAAAGACTTTTTAGTGGTAGTGGAGCAAATCTGAGATCAAGGGTGGCTAAATGGGTCATGCACCATATGAGCTGAAAGCTTCAAACGCAGAAGCTGACTTACACTTGGCTGTTCTCACCGTGCCTTTCTTTGTGCAGTTGCTTTGTGTTGCTCTAGAAAGGCAGGTTAGTTGTTTAAACAATATTTTACCCATACTCTGTGGATGTTTACAGTGAAAACCTCACAGACAGGGAAAGAAGCATAAGGGAGGTTCCTGCTAAATCCCATACCAGCCAAACCCCAGCTACCTGAGCATCTCCAGCATAATTCTGAATAATCCACTTGACTGAACTACAGATAAGTAGAAGAAAGGTTAGGCTTACTGATTTGCTGTCAATGTTTTAAATACTTTGCTTTCCATCCCTTAAGTTCCATTAACAAATGCTAAAATTGTTCCTTCTTTTGTGACTTATGGCAACTGTTGTATTACAGGTTTTTCAGTTTACTGGCAAAACCATTCAAAAAAATGCAAAAACCCACCCCACCCCTTGTTCATTTTTAAGGTGTTTCAAACTGTTTTTCCTTTCTTAAAAAGCTGAAAGCATTTGAAAAAAAAAAAGTTTGAGGACAGATAAAATTGGCTTACAGTTTTATGCTTGCATAATAACAGAAGGAGAATGGTTAGGCTGAAAAGCTTAATGACAGTTAATTTAGGATCATTATTTAGCTGAGGTATAAGGTAGTATTTAGAGATAAAAGAAGATGGAAGTTTTCAGAAAAGGTATGTTCTGGGAAAATAAGACTAGGAAATGCAAAACCGCAATGTGCACTTCCCTTAACAGTTGAACTGCAAAAATACATCTCGCTGACACTGCAGACCCCAAGGTAGCATCTGCACACCTCTAGACTAGCTTTATAATTAACCAAGTAAGAGTGGTAAAACATCATCATAAAGCTGTTCTTTGGGCTGACTACATCTAAGGCGGTGTGTGTAAAACGATATCATGTGGCACGACTAGGGGAGGGTGTAATTTCAGAGAGATCCCTCCCCAGGTGGCATTCCTTAATATTACAACCACTTTGCTTAATTATGCAAATGCTACTGAGAGTATTAAAGGAAAAGCTGGAATGTCTAATTGTGTGGACCTCCTTGTCTATATTCTGGATACCTCCAACCGTTCAGCTGTAATGCTTTTAAGACTATTTGCTGTAGCAGTAACTTTGCGCTAATCATATTCTGCACACAGGAATTACTGACTCTTGCTAACTTTGAGACTACCCCATTTTTGCCAATCACAGTTTGAACTATGGACACAAATAATTTGTCCATAGATATGTATTTTACTCTAATCAGACATTAGTTCTAGAATGATTTCTGCTAAGATGTGTGGAAAGAAAACTTCAAATTTTGACTTTAAAATAGTACACATGAAATAAACCTGTGACCAAATACAGTTTTTTTCATAAATGTTTGTTAAAAAGATGCCTCCCACCTTGATTTACAAAAAAGCAACCAAATAAATAATGTCAAGGCAACAAATCCCCAATCCTATGTTATTATTATTATTGATAGGCTGGCTAGAAGAGCAATAAATAAGTATAAAGAACCCCAAACACTGTAAAAAATTGTCTTTGCATCTCACATCTGTGGGGCAGATGGCTTACCTGGAATACAAAACATAAGCAACATCAATTTAAGTCTGAATTATTTTAAGGTGTTTAGGTGGAGGGTTTGATCCAAACCCACCTTCCATCATCACCTGTGACTGAATGTAAAAAAGATTTACTCATCTGAATGAAAATGGGGAGAAAGTCACATACTTTGATCTCTCACTCCATAGGTTTTTTAAAGGCTTCTCTTGTAATGAAAGGTGCCTGCATAGTTCATCTTTTTGTCTGATGTATCAATATATCATGGGATACAGAAACAAATTACATCATCTCTAACAGATTTTTGCAACGGGCTGATTATAAATTTACCTTCTCCAAGAGATTTACCTCTGGGATAGTGTTTGAATTTCCACTACCGCTTTTGCACCTTGCATCAGGAGGAGAGAAGGAAGAGTGTGATCAGGAGAAAGCCCAAGCAAAGCTGCTGGTGGCAGCAAAGGTGGATGGAGAAATTTGTGTTACATTGCAGCGAACCAGCCCTTCGGCAAGAAAGGAGATTAATTACTGTGTACACGTACAGAGTGGCTAATGGCAGATAATTTGGAATAAAGATGAATTGTTTCCCTAATATGTTATGTTTGCTGGCCACAGGCTGCCTGCCCAGCTTCCACAGTCCCGTGGGCTCCCTGCCAACAGCCTCTTAGGACCATGTGAAAAACTGAGGGATTATCCCTTCATGTGCCCCTTATGGTGCCTTCCAAATATTTTAGCTTAAACCGTGTCCATGTCGCCGCATCTAGCTAAGACTGTCCCTGAGGCTGTCCTGTACTATGAAGCTCTCCATTTCCCTAGGCAAAAAGCTTATGGATTGGAGAAGTCTGGGAAAATGGAAAAGCTGGCAAATAAGAACGGTAATGTCTAGAGAAGTTCAGTATTCATTCTGTAAGGATCACTTTTCTTTAAGGAGACTGGGATTTAGCGAAGCTGTCGTTCTGAAACATCTGCCTCCACCTCGGCAGGGTCCCCGCCTGAGCCTGCTGGGTGATGCGTGGCATCAGGGAGGCAACTTTCAGACTCACATTCATCACAATTAACACTAAAAATGACTCGTCTGCAGAGCCTTGCTTTCCCCACTGACTTGGCATCCGTCCTGCACTTGCAGGTTTATTCTAACTCCAGTGAAACTACTCACCGTCTATATGGTGATCTTAGAGGAAAAGAGAGTCAGGCCATGTCTCTATCCTATAAAAACACTCTCATCCTGAAGCCCGTGACATCTGCTGTGGCTTAAATTGTCCTTACAGGACTAGGAGCTGTTTTTTAGAAAAATAAGGAGTCTTCTCAAAAGAATGTCAGAGCCTGGAGTCTCGACCAGACAGATCACTAATGACAGCTTGCATTAAAAGTACAGCAGCAAGGAAGTTGAAAGATACATTCCATAAGCTTAAGCATTTGGAAGCTTTTAATTATTTTTTAAACAAAGTTCCTCCAGTCTAGATGTCTTGGGGAGCTCTGGTATTTACAGAATCATTCAGCTCTTTGCAGGCAGTTGACCGAAATTCGCCCAGGTCTTTATTAATGGATGCTTGCAAGCGACTCTTTGGTCCTGGCAGCATAATTCTCCAGGAACATTTGGATACATCACAAAAATGATCAAGAACTGCACCCTTGCCTGCTATCCCATCTGAAAGACTAAGTAGTAAATGGACATGTAGCCTGGATTATCCTTTTCCTTTTGGAGGTGGTTCTTGCAGTTAAGGAACGGCTTGGTGGAAGATTGCTTGAATTCTCCGTTCAGGTGGTGTATCTACATTTGTTCATTGTATCTACAGTGTTCAAATGCATATTTGTTGTACGTACATTTGTTCTTGCCACCTATTCGCTGATAATAAGTGCTGCCTTAGTTTTCACAGCACAAGATTTGAAATCCTACTCTTGCACTGAAAATGTAAATACCAAAGAAAAATAAGAAGCAGCAGAAAAGATGGCAGGAACTTAGAGGGATAGATAGATCCTCCTAAGCACTAGTGTTATTTTATATGTCCTTGGTAAGCCAATAATTCCTTGTTTCTCTGGACTACAGAGATGTATGAAGAATTACTAAATTAATGCACATGATATCCATCAAAATAGAAATTTTTATGAATGCCATCTATTAATCCCTCTGATCTAATAGCACAGTTGCAGAATGTAATTAGTAGCTCTATCAGCAGGAGTCTACATTTGTCAAATCATCATTACATCAAAACTGGCTTTACGTGCGCATCTTGTATAATCACCGAGGCCAAGTTCTTGCATACTTTCAAACAACAAATACAGCCTTCCTGTAGAGGTGATCTTACTGACCTTTTTATGTGCTCCGAGAGTTAAGGTGATGTAGAGCACCTCGTTAAGGTTATATAAGCATCTGGCCTTAAGTGCTATGTAGTGCTCTCGGTTGCCTAGATAGGGTGGAATAGAGAGAAAGCACGTTGATACAATACTGATGCAAATACTTCCTTAGCCCAAATTATTCTGGGTCTCCTCACAAGAGCTATGAGAGAAAAATGTAAGGATAAGGAGATTAGAGGAAGAAAAGAGGCATGTAGCAGTAAAGAGATCAGTAATCTATAGTTCTTAGAATTCTATCAGGTGCACAAAAGATTATTTTAATTTTAAGCAAGGGCTGGACAGATTGTTGATAAGGACTGGTTGTAATTATGACTTCTTGCGAATTAAGACTTGTGAATTGAAGCTTCTAACTGTGCTGCTTGTGGAGCTGTTTGATCTGTATCCAGAGGTACTGCTGCTGCACTAAGACATGGCCTTTCATTGCCGTGAGTGGTTTGATAGCTTCACTAATCTTAATGTCGCAACAAAATTTACTGCTTTTTAGTGTCATTTGTTACTTACGATTATTAATGAATCCCATACATAAGGCTGTCTATACTTACCAGTCCTCATAGAACAACATTTTAAACCTTTCCCTTGTAGTGGTAAAGATATGTTACTTCAACATGTCATTTAATTAGCACTTTAAGTAATGTGAGGTTTTCTGCTGAATGAATTTGGAGGCCTGTCTTATGGTTTAATACCGTACACATGCAGTGCCAAATTCTGCTCTTGGGTTTATAACTTCGAGCTTGCTGGCACTTACTGCATCTTGCTGAAATGAGGCATCAAATTAAGTGAAGCATGTATTCACTCTGATTTCCTTTCCAGGCAACGGAGAGATTTCAGTGGACTAATTAGCCAACTGGAAGATGCCTATGTCCCTTATTGATGACAGAGCACGCCCAGCATGCCCAGACCCTGAAATAGGTGAGATGAATCTGAGACATTGACCTAAGATGTCCTTATATGCCTTAGGATATGCCTTAGGATAGACCTCAGCCCTTAATATTTTGAACTGTTCGCTTGCAGAACATTCATATATTAAACAAATTAACTCACAGAATATTCAGTAAAACTGCCAAAAATATAGTATCTTTCTTGTGAAAAAAGAAAAACCCCACAACAATAGATCAAAGCTAAGGTTTATTTTTTCTCATGTTGCTCCCCACGCTGGTGGTGTTGGTCACAGCTTGGTATGCAGATACTTCTTTCTTCTTTTTATTTACTTCTTATAAATCTAAATTGAAAGTTAAAATAATTTGTGGACTTTTTAAACTCATGAGAGGAGAATGCATACTATTTTATCTCAGAAAGCAATGTCAGGAACCAGTTCTTACTAAGAAAAACTTGAGTGTGCTCCTTCAAGTCAAGATGTTGGCATCACGTCAAAGGTCACTTAATAGTGCATCTAAAAGTAATATTTTGGACTGAAACCTGATGGACAGGGAAAATCAAAACCAACAGGAATAAAAGAAATTCAGCTTGTGTTGGAATCTTCCATGAAAAGTAGGTACTACGCAAAGGATGATATTGCAGGCAAACAAAAGTAATGCTTAACTGATTGGTAAATAGGACTTATGCACGGCATGGATGTGGTACTCTGGTGCTCTTTGCTTCTTGTCCTCTCTTGCGATTGACAGAATGTCAATTAATATATAGTGAGATTTGTGTTTTGTGATGTAGGCTTGTCTTGATGAAGAGCTAGATTGTAGTCGCCAGTAGAAACTTCCAGTCACTGTTTTTCTGTGTCTTCTGCCGTTTCCTCTCTGGGGTGACTTATGTTTGGCAATCCAGAAGTGAACAGATCTATGTCCGTCTAACATCTCTAAATAAACCAGTCTCAGGTTTTGAGTGAAGTTAATTCATATGGCTGAACCAGTTGTTTTATGAATTTCCTGACTGGCAGTTTCATGGTACAGTCCTCAAAAGTTCCTGTCTGAATATTGTATGTAATGTTTTTTTCACTTAATGCTTATAGAATAGGCCAAGTTCATAAAATTTATCAGTGTCATTTGCAGAGGTCAGCTGCCTCTTCCCCACCACAAAAGCAATATTATATAAGTGAAAATCTCCAAATATAAAATCAGTGAAAACACCTCTGATGAAACAGGTATCCCCCAAACTGATTGTAAATTCAAAGAAGAAAGGCAGAGTTTCCTCTAAGCTAAATTTAAAAAGCCATTATTTGATTTTCAAAAATACACTAAAGCAAGAAGGCTGTTTCTGCGGGTATACAGAAAATGCATTCACCAAACTTTTCTTATTTTTGAGAAGTCTCCTAACAGCGTTGAGTTACTTGTGAGAAAAATCTTCATCTGTGTTTTTAATTTCATATTGTTGGCTGTCTATACCTTTTTTTATCCCCATCCCAAATAATTTTGAAAGGTGTTTTACAAAGAGATAATAAACTAAAGACCTGGGAAAACCTTTAAAAAGTTGGAGAAAATATGTATATACAGATGAAACAGCTAATCATATTTTTTCTTTCCATGGCCCTTGGGTATCCAGTTACATGGGAAATACTGCCATGTGTATCTACTGTTAGTAGAGAATGAAGAGAATGAAAAATACAAGATATTGGAGATGGTAGAAAGAAACAAAAATTGACTGGTTTAAATATTAATTTTGCCCTGGATCGCTCGCATGTTTTTGTTTTTTAATCAAAAGTATTCTCTTTCCTTCTGATCATATTGATGGTACATGGGGATCTGTTACGTTTACAAAAAAAGCCCTCCCCATCTATATTTTTGCATAGGTGCATACACCTTTTCAGGAATAATAATGGAACAATCTGCTATGCGGAAATGTAGTCATTGCTGTCAGTAGGAGCTACATTTATAGGTGAAGATGATACATTTTTACCTTAAGAAATTTGAAAGTAAGGCTCACTTTCTTCCCCAAAAAGTGGGAGACCAGAGCATTCCCCTGGGCAAGTGAATCAGAAACCCGCAACGGACTCACTTATGAATGGATAAGAAAAAAAAAGGTTCTCTGAGAAGGAAGAGGCCTAAACCCAGCTGATGTGGAAGGATGGAGCAATACTTCTCCTAATAAGGACTTCCAGCATCTGGCAATATTTGCATTATTCTTGGAGCGGCTCCTGAGCATGACGTATTGGGTTACTTGCAGCAGCTGGAATCAACTAGTATAAGATGGTATGCTAAACAGCATTTAAAACGCCATATATGTCGGTCGGTATTATGAAATAAATTTTACAGCAGGAACTACTGCATTCTTTTCCTGTAGTGTTCAATTTCTATTTCAATTGCTAGCAGCATGGAGCTGATCAGATAAAGTCTCTGTACTGACTGGACTTTGATCCTGGGAACTCCCTGCAACAATATAGTACTCCAAGAAGATAAATTGGTCTATACGAATAAAAGCATAGAAACTATTCCACTTATTAATGGTGCCAGGAAATTTTCAATGATAATAATAAGCCTCCATACATAAACTTGAAAAATAATTCTGTACATAAGCACTCTCTCCTTTTTTAAAGGGAGACTTGCGAGGACAATCTCACGAGAGCTGAAGCAGTTTCTTCCAATGGGAAAAATCAACATAGAGCGACGCAGAGATTAAAACTCTGAAAAGCAAAGAATATATTTGTTTTTGTTTTACAGTGTTGATGGAAAGAAGTAGAACCGTTTGACATGTGTGATCTGTACATTGTCCGGGCTAGTCTAGGATAGGCTTTGCCTTATCCGTTTTGAAGTTTGCAACAAGATGCTGCAAACCGTACCCGCTGCGCCCAGGCACCTGGCTCCCTACCGCTGCATCCACCCTGCTCCTGGGCAGGTCTCACGGTCCTTGTGCCAGGACACCTCCAGCGCAGGCTCGCCACAAAGCATATGGAGATTTCCATACCTCCTCTTTAAGGCAAATCGCACCAAACCAGGCTTCGGGCAGACTGCCAGGGCAGCGTTTTGTACTCTTGACGCAGGGTTTATTGCTGAGCAAAGCTGGTTGTCAGCACCACGACCTTCACGAGAACAAAATGTCATTTGAAAAAGGAAGTCTGTGTGCTTAACTTGAACCAAAGGCTTACAGAGACAACCTCTCAGGGTTGGACACAACTCTTCCACTAGTGCTTAGTCCTTTACGCTGACCTGCAGAAGTCAGTGAGCCTGGCATCATTAATACTGGATTAATGTTGAAGCCTGGAGGAGGACAACTTCAGCCACGTCCAAGCATGTCCACAGGCTGGAGATGGGTTAACCCAGCCACATGACAAAAAGTTCATGCTTCCAGCCCAGCTGCGGGAACACAGGCATTACCTGATCTGATAGAAACTAGAAGTAGCACAGAGAGACAACACTGGTCGGACATAAACAGTTGGTGCAGAGTTAATGCGTTAATACTTTTTGAGCAAGGTTGAACTAGTGCTATACAGGACACATGCTGGTACCCAGTGTGGTTTTGATCTGGCTCCAGGAACCTGACAAACACCCTTATTGCACGGTCCAGCCCCAGCCTGAGGTTTGCTTGCACAGATTGCGCATCCCACTTCCCAAAGAGCTGTCGGGCAGCTCGGAAAAGGAGAGCAGCATAGGAACACTGAATCCTCTCGAAAATGGTTACACTTCAAATCTGCTTGATGTTCTCACTGTCAGTTATATAAATGTAGCAGTGTTATTATTGTAGGGCAGGCTATTTTAAGACAGACAGACTAACAGAGTTGGATTTCAACATTTATTTAGATTCTTAGTTTTGCCATTGCATATGTTAGCTCTTGTTTTTTGTCAAAATGGCTCGACTAGAACTAATGTCTAGCACATATACCCTAGGGAGGGGTGCCAAGCTGAACTGTGAAATACACTTGTTATTTCACGCTCTTCTACTGTTACTTGGGGTGAATTTGGTCATGCCAGTCCTGCTCAAGCTCTCCTAAAACAAATCAGTCAGATGGAGTCTGTGGTCCTCCGCAATTTTTAAGAGCCAGGCTGCAGAGCTGTCAAACTGGGAAAGAAAACTAGTGATCACCTGTTTAAAGACTTGTCTCTAACTTCTCTCAGCTCCCTCCTTGGTAAAATAGTGAAACCTAGGCTCCTTGGTAAAGTGATTTAAAGTCTGTGGACAAAAGTACCACAGAACAAGGTTTAGGTGTTGTAAGACTTAGTTCTTGATGAAGAATTTTCTCCCTTCCCAGCGTGATTACTGTGCCATCCCACATAGATTGCCATCGTTATTTTGTTCTCCAGCACTTTCTTGCATTTGACATGTTTTTCACTATATTTGAGAGTAGAAAAGACCTCACAGTGGCTTCTTTATAAGGACATTAATAATTTAAACTCCCCGAGAATGGAAGTCCTTTTGTCACTTATCCTCAGTCCCACATGAAGGACTTTCTTAGGATATGTAATTTGATCTCATAGAATCACAGAATCATAGAATCATTTAGGTTGGAAAAGACGTCCATGTCCTGAAGTGCCACATCTACACGTCTTTTAAATCCCTCCAGGGATGGTGACTCAACCACTTCCCTGGGCAGCTGCTTGACAACCCTTCATTGAAGAAATTTTCGTAATATCCAATCTAAACCTGCCCTGGCACAACTTGGGCCATTTCCCTTGTTCTATCACTTATTACTTAGAAGAGACCAACCAACACCCACCTCACTACAACCTCCTTTCAGAGAGCGATAAGGTCTCCCCTCAGCCTCCTCTTCTCCAGACTGAACAACCCCAGATCCCTCAGCCGCTCCTCATCAGACTTGTGCTCCAGGCCCCTCACCAGCTCCGTTGCCCTTCTCTGGACACGCTCCAGCACCTCAGTGTCTTTCTTGTAGTGAGGGGCCCAACACTGAACACAGGACTCGAGGTGCGGCCTCACCAGTGCCCAGTACAGGGGGACGATCACCTCCCTGCTCCTGCTGGCCACACGATTTCTGATACAGGCCAGGATGCCGTTGGCCTTCTTGGCCACCTGGGCACACTGCTGGCTCATATTCAGCCGGCTGTTGACCAGCACCCCCAGGTCCTTTTCCGATGGGCAGCTTTCCAGCCACTCTTCCCATTAGTGTCTTCTAGTGGCCTGAATCTTCCCTCTTTCATGTCTTCTCTTGCTTTTTAACACTGTGGAGGTTGTCTGAAGCCAGCAGCGAGCTATGGAAGTTTTTCACTGCTACCATTTCTTCTTCAAAGAAGCCTTGCTCTGGCCACTCCAGTCTCGACTGGCAGAGTAAGCCTTTGAAATGCATGAGGCTCCACAGCATGGTCACAGTAATGATGAGCATATAAAAAAAAAAAGGGGGGTGGTTTGTTTAAACTGTTGGTAGTGACCATATAATTAAAGAGACGAGAATGTATGGAGTTTGTTTGTCTTTTAGAGGAAGGTTGCCCACGCACTGGCTCCTGCTTTACTACAGGTTGGGTCAACTATAGCCCTGCGACTGATGCCGTGGCTGCCGCCCAGATGGATTTGGCTCTTGCGCCTTGGCACAGCCTCAGTACGTGCCTGCTAACCTGTGACTGTCTACCGTAGACTAAACGTGAGGTTCCTCAGACGGTGCGATACCTCCCGGAGAGACCGCAGGACGTCCGGGCTGGGAGGCTGCCCACTGACCTTCGAGTCCGACAGAGATGGACAAACCGAGAGGCCCTTTGGCCCTGGCCCCAGGGGAGGTCGCCATCATTCAGCAAAGCAGGTAAAAGCTAAAAATACCCCTCTGGGTGCTCAGAAGCCATGGGATGAGCCCCGAGTGTGGAGGGTGAGGGCCCCATCATCTGGGCAAGCTCCTGGGCAAGCGTCTTCGGCTTCTTGGACCGGCGTCCTGCCGGTGGCCGCCCCACGCTGCCCTGGCAACGAGGGACCATGGCCAGGGATGCAGTTAAACCACGTGTTTTGCTTGAGGATGAGCCTTCATCTGCTGGACCCGACAGCAAAACCCCTCCAGGCAGTGAGAGATCACCGCAGCCTCACGCCAAGGACAGCGAAGGTAAGTCCAGGGATAAGTAATTTCCAACAAAGTAATGCAAATAGAGCAAAGGAATGAGTCAATCTGTTTCATCCTATCTGTAAGCACACAAAATTACTCAGTTACTCTGTCAGGTAATCCTGGCCTGGATAGAATTAAGTTTGTTAGCCCCTTCAGTAAAGCAGCATTAGCTAAAACGAGAGCGCATTATGCTCAATCTATCAAGCTAATCTGCTGTGCTAATGCGATAATCTTGGAAAGACAATTTGTGGGAGATCTCTAGGAAGCTGGGTTTTACTTTTTCTTTTCTTTTGCTCTTTTTGGGAGAGTTCTAGGATAAATATGTGAAACATCCAAATACTGAGAAGTTATTGGAATAAAAAAGGATTAGTAGACAACAATATAGCTCCACCTGTGGAATGATAAAGAACTTCACGGTTGCAAAATGAGCATTTTGTTACTGTTGTGGAAATTTTTTTTTGTACAGCATTTCAGAACATAGCCAGGAAAGATTAGACAAATGTGCTAATAACAGAGGAAAATATGTGAGATTTTATATGAGTGTAGGAGAATAAAAGCGATGTGGATTAAACGCCCTCTTGCTTGCTCCTGCAGATAAGCCTCTCCCCAGCATCTGCTCTGCCCTGTCATACCTGAGAACCTTATCAATAAAGAAGGCAAAGCTCAGATTTGGAGGTGTCGAGTTTTTTAACTTCATGGAGTTTGGATCAGGCCTGGAGGGTCAGAGGGCACAAAACCATCTGTAACAAAACACAAAGGTGTTTTGAGTTAAATGGAATCTGGAGGGAACCACTTTCATGACAAAATGAACCGCAGGGATACGGATACCTTGCTGATCAGGCTTTGCCACAGGCAGGCAGATACTGTGATTCACTTGGCAGACTCGAGTGATCTGTTGGGTACTTTCTAATGTTCGTCTTAGACTTTCTGAAATCTGCTGCTATGGGTAGATTTCCTCTCACAAGCTTTTCAGGATGAGAAATATGCAGTAGTCTATACTTGCTGCTTGGGATGATAGGGAGCGACCCAGGCCCCCAAGGGTGGTTCAGGCCGATGCTGTAGAGCATCCCCATCTTCCTGGGCATCTCCATTTCCCCACTCCCTGTGGAGGAACCTCAGCCAACCAGTTTAACCTCAGAGCCCAGCTTTTGGAGGGCTAGAAATGGCCTGGCTGAATCAATCCTTCCATGAATAACTGAAAGTGGGATCCATCTCACCTGGCTTCAGTGACCTAAAAATTAGGTGTCCAGTCTAAGGCAGCTGACTCCCTCTTCTAGCCAATGCAATGAAGTAAACGCCTAGAGAGGTTGATTTACCTGATGTGACTAGGTAAGACAAAACTGGCGGTGCCTGTTTCTCTCCCCAAGAGAAAAAAGAAGTCTACAGTGAGCAACAGACGCTCTGTCTTGTCAGGTCCTTATAGTCTTGTGGAGGCACCGGGATTTCCTCATTACAGCAGAGCTCCATACCTGCGCTGCTGCAGAATACAACTGACCGCATATGCAGAAAGCCACTTCGGTAATGTTGTGCTTCAGTCAGACCACTTAAGCTAATGTATTCCTATTTGACAGAATGTCTTCAATATCATATGCTGAGTGCTTTATGTAATGGGTTGGAAAAGCCCGTCTGTGCCATAATCACCTTGGACATTCAACGATAGTATAGCTGCAGGTGCTCTATATATGTAGCCTATAGCTGCATGTTCATGAATCTGGGTAGACGGATGTGTGAAAATACTTATATTTTATTCACCAGTGGTATCTGGAACTTGTTGAAACTTTAATTTTCATTAAACATGCAAGAACACTATGTACAGTGGTGTGATTTGAATGCATAATTTAGAGGGAAAATTATTTTTTTATATTTTATGATGGTTGTTTGCTGCCATTCCTGCCTAGAGTTTATAAATCAAATTTGTTTGTAAAACCAGCCACATCTAAGGTCAGGATGCAACACTGCATTTACAGCAAAAGCAATACTAATTGTGTACTTACAAAACTTTTAAAAAGACTTTTGTCATTCTTTATGAACAGCTAAAATCTATGTTTTTAACAAAAAGAGTCTACAAAGTATAAAATGTTGACAAGAAATTCCTTGTATAATGTATTCAGCAGGTCAGAGTAATTATAATAAATGTGGCCCATCTGCCCAGATTTTTGCAGACAAAATCCCTGAGTCACAGCTGCCTTTGCGATTTCAAAGGTTATTTGATTGGATCCCATGCTCTTATTCTCCCCACTCATCCAAACTCCATCACTGTTCCATTGCTTTCTTCTGCAATGAAATCCAGCAGAAAATTTCCTAGGCCTGTATTAGTTTTGATATAATCCCATCAGCTGCACTCAATCACATACTGCTCCAGACACCCTAAAAAGCCAGTTCTCCTGTACACGAGTTTTATCAGGTCACTTATTAGCAAAGTTTACTTTAAGATGAGCATGTTCACCATGGAGAGAGCAGATCATGAATATTAATATCACAGTATATAATTGCAGTGTTTAGTGTGAAATTCAAAACGCAGATACAGATATGCACCATAAAGCTCTTGCTTCCACAAAGTCCACTGAAGTAGAAAATCATTTTGAAGCTAAGCAAGGCATGAACGAATAAAATCCCTTGACTGATACTCTGGATTTTTAAACTTGCCTAAGTTTTATGTGACTTAGTCAAGTAATTTTCTACAGTTTACAAAATACTAACAACAACACAGCTGAAAAATGCAATCTGGTATTTCAAAGGTCTTTTAATTTGTCAGGAAAATACGTCACTGTATGTCTGTTACAATGCATTAACATTTCTGAATATTTTGTTTTGTTTGTGGGATGAGCTACTTTATCTAAACTACATGACAACAGCAGAATCGCTACTCTTTTGGTGAAGAACTTCAAAAACATTAAGAAGAAGTTGGTTAAATTTTTATTGACAAGATTGTTTTTTCAGAAAAAAAAGGGAATTGAAGTGGAGAGGGAGAAAACCCTCTACTTTCTTTCTTTTTCCCTTTTAAAAAGATAGAAAAAGACAGAATAAAGTGAAAAAGCCAAGGACTGAGGGAAGGTAAATAGCTTAGCTATATACTTTTTGCTGGAAATGCTGTGTGTATTACCATGAAGTGCTTGTAGCGTTCACTTTTACAAACCTTAATAGGGAAAAAAAGTCCTCTGGTTGATGTGCAGAGCTGGAGAGGAGATGGGAGAGCTCGGCTTTGTCTCTGCCATGCAGGTGCTGAACTGTGGGGGGTCTGCCTCTATTTCGGGAGCAGGGAGGATGTCCTGCGCCAGACGGGGAAGAACATCTCGTCCCAGGACTCAGCGTGGGATGGTGCCTCCCATCCCACACTCACCACACGTGCCTGGACCCGGCTGGGTCGGGCAGCAGCAAGTGGGGAAGGCAGTGCCCACGAATTTCGTCTCGTGTCCTCCCAGGATGCCACACCGCCGCTCAGTCAGCCGTGCTCCGTGTTCTCACTTGGCAAATGGACCCTTAAATCTGACATGACAGATGACATTTTCCATTTTCATACTTCTAAGCTCTGCTTAGTCTTTGCTGAACCTTCACTGATGCCCTGAACATGGGCTCGTCAAAGGTCTTTCGTGCTAGCACCAAGGTGCTGCCACCAAGCTCTGGTGCCTATAGACTGTGTCAGGGACAGCCAAATTTAGCTACGTTTCTCGAGTGTGCTGCATGACGGGGTGTGTATGTTCGTCATTGCCATGCTGTAACATGTGCTGTCACAGCATTAGCAGAGCGAGCATTTATTTTGTGGTGGTAACTTTCATGAGGAGATACTAGAGGAGATCCGTGTGATGGGATGAAAAGTGCTGTTAAGAGCTGGCTGGCTGCCTGAAATTATCTCACTAATGCTTCGCACTATAACGTGGTAATCACGGGGGACTGGGGTTATTTATAGCTGACTGGGTGGGGAGTCACTGAAATTGTTTTACATGCACAGGGAAAAGTTCTTAGGCTGTTTCTGGTTTCAAGACTCCCAAGGAACATGAAAAAGAACGAATCATTTGGCACTAAATTATTAAGGACTGACAAACGAGTTGTTCTGAAGCAGTTGACGGGATTCAGCAGCTAGAGGCAGTGGCCATGTGCTCCCAGACTTGGAACCGAGCTGGAAAGCCCAAACCCACCCTTGGTCTTCTCAGCTTGTACCTCCAACCTCATCTCCTGCGATCACCAATGCACGCCCCTCTCGCCTTCCTCCTGGGAGGGAAAGCAGCGTGAATGGAGGCAGCGAGGCCACCCGCATGCCTGCTCAGTACGGACACCCACCATAATTTGAAGGAGAACATGCCCATAGCTACTGAAACACCTGGAAAGCCGTAGGAGATGGGTGGCTGCGGTGGGCAGCGGCAGCATCCCTCTTCTGCGTGACCGCGCGCGCTCGGGCTGTTAGGAGGGATGCAAAGCAAAGCGGCAGGGATGCCTCGCTCTCTATACTCATACCACATAACGAGAAGGAAACATAGATTTGGTTCCCCTGGCCCCGTATACTGTGAGAAGTCCATCTCAGCACAGGCACGGCGTCTCTGGTGGCTAGTGAAACACAGAGAGGGGCCACGAGAGGGCTCAGAAACTGCTGCTGGGGAGACATCCCGATCCCACATATTGCCACGCGCTGCAACTCAGTCATCCCCGCAGCATGCACCCCTGGGATTTACCGTGATGCTTACTTCATTGACCGCTACCAGGAGTCAACGGCACCTGCAAAATATCTTCCTGTGGGTTTGACACATCGGTTTATTTCCTCAGCGGTGCACCTCAGCATCATCGAGTCTGATTTGCAAGTGCAGGGCACTAACTGTCACTGAAACTGAGTCTCCAGAAGTTGAAAGCAATTACTAAAGGAGTAAATGAATTCCAAATTGCCATCTATAGGGGATTTCCCATTTTGGAAATGTTTTTGCTTTCATCTTACTGAAAAAAGAGGTAACAATATACTGAATACTTCAAAGGTAATATGTAGTAGGGAATCGTGTCACACAGTCAGCTTATAGTGTGCACAGTTTATCTGTGTTTCTAGATTACTGAATAAAAAGGCAAGCTGTTGCTCATGTTGAAATTACCGATTCCTGCAATTTTTTTTAAGTAGCATGTGAAAAGCTGTTCAAAAGCATTTTGGCTGAACTGTGTTCTGTCAGAAAACAATTTCATTAAAATATAAATATTTTGTAGGAGTGTTTCAATTTCAACAAAATAAGAGATGAAATAAAAGTCTGACATAAGATTTCATCAAGTATTTAATTTTTATGTTGATTACTAGCCCAGTGACCCCAACAGAACATCTCCACTGAATAACTAAAACTAATTGCTATAACATGTCTGCTTTTTTGGGGATACTTCCTGCGCGCTAATGTGCTGAGTTCTGGCACATAATAATGTGAAGTAATACACCTCTAGAATGCAAAAAAATCTTTCACATAAGCAAACTGCATGGCCTGATGTGCTCCTTTTTATTTTCACTGTTTCTTAAGTTGTAAGTTTAAAGTACAGAGCTCACGGTTTATTTTCTCATTGTCGGCTATCCACCTACAAAACAAAGCATTGCCTAGGCATCATCAAATCACGGCTTAATTTTGCAGACAGGGTGCTTGTGTTTGTTTTGATTTTAAATATAATACAGTTTATTTTGTTTTCTGAAAGTAATTTTACCATGAAATGGTACACAGTTAAAGAATGTCAAGGAAACCAAGTATACCAGCGTAAGCAACGTGATCTAATATCGCTGCCCTTAAAATAAACAATGAGATGTGTGATGGCTTCCACTTCACTTCTTACCATAAAGTATGTAGGTAGGCATAACACTTTTTATTAAATCAGCTGATACAGTGGAATTAAATGAACATGCTCTCAGACAAACAAATCTTATCTCAGTCTAACAACATTATATCAAAAGTAGATGTTTCTAGCCTTGGGTATTTGACACTTCTTTGCCAGAGCTGATGAAGGTACTGTGTGCTCACAAGTTTCTTTAGTTTTTACAGATGGCCTAACAAAAATATTACCTCTTTCTACAAGCATTTGCTTGCACTGGATTTTGGAACATCATGCTTACAACGCCACTATGACAGGTATTTGCTAAAACATTGGTTCTTTGTTGCTTGACGTCATTGGCTTTAAGTATTAATATAAATATATATATATATATTTGTGCATCGTTGATTAATTTTGGTTCACTATCAGTAAAATATTCATTTTAGTGTTTATATCCTCAAAGCAGTGTGCCATGGAATTTTATTTTCTTAGACCTGGGAAGATTCTCCCCGTGCATGGAAGTCAGGGTTACAGCCCCTTACTGTTCGCACCAGTGAATTACATTGTCCTTCCCATTATTAAATATTTCACCGAAGCAACTCAACCTAAAAATCCATGACACAATATGACTAACTGTCAGAGCTTCAACACTGAAAAAACTCAGAGCAAAATTCAGCACATGCCAGGATTTAATCCTCGTGGAAGTTGCCTGCTGCATAGCCGCAAGTTACTGCACAAGGAGATGACTACAGGACCCTGCTGGGAGCTGCCAAGATCAGAGACCTACAGGAACCCAAGCACGGTGCGGAGAATAAACACAGCCCGTTCTGAGACAGATGCTCCTGTTAGAGAAAAGTTTTGCAATTTCCCTCTGGCTTCTCTCCAGGTTAGTCAGTAAGTGCTGAAGAACCTCACCGTCAACAAGTGACTTTCTGGTTGGTTTCAGGAGATGGAGACAGCCCCTGCCGATGCCTCTCGGCATCCTGACGGGGCATTGATCCAACCGTGACTCAGAAGGAAATGTGTCACGTAATGAGACACCAGCATCGCTGCCCCCAACACCTCTGCTCTAGTGATTTAGGTCTCCCGTCGGAGAGCTGACAGTGACCTCATCTTACTTGTGGTTTCTTGGGGCAGTGAAAGCAACAGATGTCATCGCTACGAGGCAAAAATATAGTGGAGACTGTTCAGCTACTACTCTGGAGTTTGACAGCTGAAGGACTTTGTACTCTTCTTTTTTTGTTTTTGATAAGGATGGACAACTGCTCAGGTTTTCAAGAAATGAAAAGCCAGGATAGCATTTACAGTACATTGGTGCCATTACCAGGATAATTATCAATGGTATTTATGTACACTTGAGACTATGGGTATATAACTATGATCCACAGCTGGAGAAAAATTGGAAAATTGTGTCATTTTCTTTTTTCTTTTTTTTTTTTTAATCTATTAAAAACATTACCACAAGGAAGAACCAGTTCACTTGCAAAGAAATCTGGAAATGAAGAAGGTTGGGCCATCGAAAGAAGCAGAAAGTGCCCAAAGGGAGTTACTCCTAAATAATATCACCTCTTTCAGGGGAGCACCTAATGCAGTAAAAAATCCCTCACTTTGTTTCCATTTTCTAAATAAATATTTCCAATTTAGATAAAGGTTTTGAGTTTCAATGAAGCCAGATGTCTGCCTCTGTGGGTCTGGGACAACAGATGGGTTGTTCTGTATTAATATTTTCTTCATTGTAAGCCTGAAAAAGGAACAAAGGTTGCTGCACAGTTTAGGGAGGGAGAGATGTGTGGCCGTGATGCAACCTTTGTCATAGTCTGCTTAATTTAGAAGAAGAAAAAGAGGAAGAGAAATGGGGAAAAAAAGGAAGAGGAACTTTTACTCCTACAAGTGCCTTTCCAATGGGAAAGATAATTTATTTGCAAAAACTGTTTTCTTCATTACCTCCCCACTGTTTGAGCTGTTCTCTATAGGGTTAGGAAGGACTGCCAATGGCCCTCTCCCCACTTCTCCCATAATCCCATTAGTGTGTCTGTTAGCAGGAGCAACACAACGCCATGGAATATATTAAGGCTACATGTCTACTGGTCAATCGAACAGGGCAGGTAGGAGACTGAGCCCTGGGGCAGCCATCCACGCCGCTCAATTTCTGGGGGGGGTCCCTGGCCCGTGACGCCTGGTACTCTGAGAAATGCCTGGGCACGGTCTGGGGGAGGCATGTCCCCAGCATACCTGCCGAGCTTGCCAGCCCTGCGGCTCCGAAAAGTCAGGCTGGTAAAGGTGAGCTGGGGGGGTGCCGGTCGGCCACAGAGGCAGGGAAAAGCTCCCTGGGCTGTCTTATTTAGCAGCGTAGTTGCGGCTGGAATTGGTGCAAACAGCCAAGATGGTGAGCAGCAGGAGCGAAGAGGTGGACCTCCTCCTGCGGGCACGGGTCTGGGTGCTGCCCAACCCTTCTCAACCTCCTAGTCTTCGAGATTCCCTCACTGGGCCTCTGTGACCACTACGCTGAAACATCTTTCCAGGGCGGTTTCTTCAGTACAAGGAAACACTTTAAAATTGTCCATTTAAATGTGAAATGTCTTATGTTTTTATATTGATTTAACTTGGTTTTCTGGAATAACCACACAACTCTCTTTCTTGTTTTTTCACCACCTGCAAGCCAGGACTCTTTTTTGACATTCTGTGCTAATATATTTAACAATCACCCCACCTCCTCTAGTCTGGCTACTCAGAAAACACAAGAAAATACAGTAGCGCACTGTCAAAGGGAAGATACTTCTCTAAAAGCTGGTATTTCTGGTAGCAAGACATCATAAAACCTTTTTTCTTTTGCATCTTTTATCAGAAGCGGATCATATTCTCCTGAGCATCTTAAATCTGTTTGAGAGGGCACCAAGCCCATTAAGGGCACCTGAAAAATGAGAGCCCGCCATAAGGTGCCATGCGACCTTTGCCTTGTCACTGCAAACCCCATCCTGGGTGCCACAGAGCAATGACTGCTGATGTCTAAAAGATAGCTGGGGTCAAAGAGCACGATCAGAAGTGCTGCTGTGCTAGCACCAGGCATCCTTGCAGAGTTTAATCTCATGATTAAAAACACCTCATGTAATCAACAAGTTGCATTGTATAAGACAGAATTTCTGAAACATCAGCAGTTTGGTGACGTGCTTTTACGAGACCTGTCATCAACCAACAAGCATATAAAGGCTTTTGGTTTTCTAATTAAAAGGGTGAATTTATCTTGATTCCCCATATGCTAAGTGAGGTTGATTAGTGAAAGATATAAGGGATTAAAACTTTAGCTGATTATAATTAAGACTAAATTATTCATTGCAAAGAAATTATCTGACAAGTTGGCCATTATCCTGCTCCTGAACCGATCAAAAACCAATCTAACATATTCAATCCCACAACTACTTTGCAAGTTATTTCCAAATATTGACTACACAGGACAAAAACATTTCAGAAGACTAACACAAACACTTACATCGATTGTCCGTCAACGTAAGATGGGTAAGTCTGGAAAAGTTGGACCATCTTAAACATTTTACTGTACGTCTGAAAAAATATATAGATACATCTTATGCACCATCCAGTACAACACTCTTATGTATGCATTTTGTGTATCTTGCTAAAAGATGTTTAGTTGTAAAGGAACTTGTTTTCAATTAGAAGAAGGGCACAGCGAGGCATTTACTACTGTATTTTTATGTTTCTGCAGAAGTGGGCCTCAGCAGCTGCAGGTTGCAAAATGGTGGTCAAGCCCTCATGGCCTTTTTCGGGTTTTTCATACAGTGCAAGGCTACAACAACCCCTTTGCCTTTTATAAAATCAGCTTTACACCCAGTAATAGTGCTTTCTCTGCCTATACCATCTCAAAGCTTCCTGCTGCTTTCAAAGGATCAGTCTAGCAAAAGCTTTCTGTATTTCCCGCTGGCAGGTACCTAAGAAAGCAGCGGGATGTACCAGCTTGCTGCGGTGCGCTGTGGTGGCAACGGGCCTCGGCGTACCGGTGGGATATGACCTTGGCGTACCGGTGGGATGTGACCTTGGTGTACCGGTGGGATGTGGCCTTGGTGTACCGGTGGGATGTGGCCTCGGCGTACCGGTGGGATGTGACCTTGGCGTACCGGTGGGATGTGGCCTCGGCGTACCGGTGGGATGTGACCTTGGCGTACCGGTGGGATGTGACCTCGGCGTATCGGTGGGATGTGACCTCGGCGTACCGGTGGGATGTGATCTTGGCGTACCGGTGGTATGTGGCCTCGGCGTACCGGTGGGATGTGGCCTCGGCGTACCGGTGGGATGTGACCTTGGTGTACCGGTGGGATGTGACCTTGGCGTACCGGTGGGATGTGACCTCGGCGTACCGGTGGGATGTGATCTTGGCGTACCGGTGGTATGTGGCCTCGGCGTACCGGTGGGATGTGACCTCGGCGTACCAGTGGGATGTGACCTTGGTGTACCGGTGGGATGTGACCTCGGCGTACCGGTGGGATGTGACCTCGGCGTACCGGTGGGATGTGACCTTGGCGTACTGGTGGGATGTGGCCTCGGCGTACCGGTGCCCTCCCGACCGCTGCCCCTGGCTCCCTTGGAGGCTCAGCAGCCACTCGCCAGTTAACACTGCAGGAACGCAACCCAGGAGAGTGAACGAAGGCTTTTGTAACCCCCAAAACTCTTATTTGTTGTGGGATAACAGATATCCTGTCGATGCCTGTACACTCAAACAGCCCCACGCCCCAGCCGCCCGAATACAGCGGTGCCTGCGATGGGGACGGAGCTATCGACGCCCACATCACGGGATGCTCACCAAAACCCTTCCTGGTTTGGCACCGATGAGTCGTTAAGCCTGGAACAAGCCCTTGCCAGCCGGCAGGGTGCCATGTGAACAGACGAAAAGCAGCGCAGCCGTGCCAGGGATCTGGCCGACTTCATCCCAGGAGCAACGGCACTGGGGTCGGCGGCATCGCACCTGCGAGCTCTTAGTGCCAATGCGCTTGGCTAACGATTTTAGACTGAGGTTAATATCTGCTGGGCCAAATGGGTAGAGAAGCATGTTTGTGTCACTGCAGGCCAGAAGTAGATTATCCTGAAAATTTTAAACACGAGTTTAGTGGCCGCATGTGAGAAAATGTTGGACTGAATTCTTAAATGAGCAAAGAAGAAACAATTATTTGCGAGGTTTGGGTGGGGGTTTTGTCTTTTGCGGGGGTTTCAGGCTGTTGGGTTTTTTGCATTTCAGAGTCATCAGATTAGAAATCCTGTTTGAATTCTTCATACTAGAGGATGACTTGCATGACTGGTGTCTGAATTTTGATAAGGTTCTTGAATATTTTTCTGCTTTCAAACCAAAACATCTACGTAAATGCATCTTTCAAGGAAAAATGTCATCCAGTTTGTTCATAATTAGAAGGATGTTTCAGGGAAGCAAAACCTTTTATCTACCTTTTAAACATGAACACCATATTTCTAGCTGGCTAGGAGGGTTATTAGAGTTTGAAGCTGAGGTGCATAAAATGCATTTCCAGGAAAGAAAGTGCTGTGTTATTGAGCAAGGCTGCAGTTATTTAGACCAAATCCTCCTGCTGCGGTTCTTTCAGACAGAGGAAGGTGTAAGCAGCAAAATGTCTATGTAAAAGAGCCAACTACAATGGATTCAATGTCTTTATTATTTTCTCTTTTTCCAGTCTCCTTTGGCAAGACAAAGGGAATAAGAGTGGCTAAAGAGGGGCATCATTTGCAGAGAATCGTGCTCCTGTAAGTATTGCATGTCCCGGGTTGCCAGAGTTGTGCGCGGGTGTCTGCCTGTGTGTGTAGCTACTGATAGTAACACTAGACTTTTGTCTAATCCAAGCACTTTTTCAGCTACTCTCCTTCTCACTTCCAGGACGCAACTTCATGTGTGACAGCGAAGGATGACTGTAAGCACGGCCAAGGCTGCGGAGAGCCAGAGCCAGACCGTATGACAGGCAGCGTGCTGGTGAGCTTGCGGCTGCGCTCCAGCCATCGCTACCTCCCACGGTGAGAGATTTCATGATGAATAGCCACGGTTGCCACATCCTTGGCCTTGGAGGTGATCCTCCGTGATGTGTCGTGGTTGGAAAGAAGCAGTTGCAGCCCAGGTGGGGTTCCCAGACGCAAAAGCTTGTTTTGGCACGGTGGGGGATCAGTACAATCCTTGATGTATCGGTGTGCTCTGATGGCGCTGAAGAAATCTGTGTACAACCCCTTCCCTCTGAGAGCAGCAAAATAGCTAAAGGCTTGTAAGAATCCTGTCATGCAAAAGAGTGAAAAGGAGAAAAACAAGTCATTAAGACTTCACAATGAGAAGAGAGAGGGATGCTAAAGAGTGTGCACTACTGGGAAGGATCCTTTTTGTCCCAGGGAGCTGGATGGAGGCAAGTGTGGAGTGCAGAACTATACCAAGCAGGGAATGTGAAACAAATAAAAAGGCCCAAACAAGTATCCAGGCTATCAAAGTGCTTGCCAAAAGCTGAGACATTGAGAACTGTCTAAAAGACAGAGGTTTTTTGGGCAAGAATGCCCTTTTCCACTGATGGACCAAATGGAGCTGAAGAAATTGTACTTCAAAGGCCAGAGGGGGAGAGAGAGAGAAAGAGTCCCTGATTAGATGAAGAGAGTAACCTAGAAAGGAATCCCAGAAGAAGGGTGAGGAGGTAGGAGGAGGGATGTCACGAACAATAACAATTTACTGACCTAAATCCCAAAGAATGCTAAAATGTAGTACGGAAATCAAGCAGAGATGTACATGCTAAATTTCTTATGCTGCTTAAACTAAAATTCAGTTGAAGGAGTTTGATTCAGAATGAGGGTTTCCACATGATTTGGATTCTGGGACAACACAAGCTAAACTAATAAGGTATATTCAGTGGTTCACTGGTCCGGAGACGTTCACCACAGCTGTACTGGAGCATTCCAACATATAGGTAGTGGATCATACAGACCTATAGATCTATAGATCTATACTATCTATACTGATACGGATCCAGGGAGTGAGCTGGAGGGACTGATGACAGATGCCATGCTACAGGTTACCCGGCCCAGGATAGGCTTACAACCCCGCCGGTCAGTGCTGGCATCTCGCATGCAGCCATGCAGTGAACGTCCAGCAGGGATATTTGGCTTGGGTGACATTTCATGCAAGATCAGAATTTCATTTCAGAAGGCAGACCTAAAATATTTAAACGCTGAATATATGACTTAGAAAGTATTGATGGATGAAGGATGTTCCTTTTATAAGAGGTGAAGAGAAAATCACTGCAGATAGCTCCTTTGCTAAGGAAAACAGAAAAGTGTTCCTAAAATGCAAGCTATAAACAAATGAAGTAAGGAGGTGAATATCTGTGATATTTGTGTTCCTTTTGTGTGTGAAGTGAATTTCATTTCTCTGGCAATTTTGGTTTGGTGTAGAAGTAGTGTTTCAATACTTCCACCACTGACATACAATAATCAGGGTACAGCCCCTCTGGAAAAGTTCCCAGTCTAAAATAAACAAGTATTAGGACTTGAGAAGTAATTCTGTTGGCAGATGAGTGCCAATGCCAGCTATATCTGACAGACAAGCAAAATCAGAACGTATAAAAAAAATTTTGTTTTTAAATAATATTTCTACTTATTTTTTATACAAGAATTTCAGGGAAGGAATGGTTCTGTGAAAATTGTAACTGGGCATCTCTTATTCTCAAGAAACGGCAAAGAAAAAGAAAGTCATGCGATATGTAGCAGCAGGGATGACTAGCAAGCTTTTATTTTCATCTCAGGAGATGGGTTTAGAAAGTAAGATCCACAACTGCTCTGTTTCTCTCCAGAGAACTGTAACAGTACAGTATTCACACACACGACACACACGCATGTGACACAGTCCTTAAAACACAATTGTTAGTTATTTTCCTTGCTGTGGGTGGGTGAAGCCCCAGTGCTCATAAAACGTCTCTTATAAAGGAGAAGTGAAGGACCGTTTGCCCAGTTTAGAGAATACAAATGAGGAATTATTCTAAACTAATTCAATGGCTTTTCTTTTCCCCAAACTGCCATAAAACGTAAAACATTTGATAATACTGTAAACAAAAAAATTATTGCTCGCACTTTTCCAGATGAATTTGTGCAAGTTACTGCTATATTATACCACAGGGATTTTAACTATATGTTACAAATGATAAATTCTTTAATGCATTAGATATGATTAAACTTATGAAAATGCTCAACGGTGAGCTTAGAAACGTATGTTTTAGCACTAGGATTACTCCCTTCCTTCCAACAAAATTTTTATCTATAGCATCAGCAAGATCTTCTACTGAAACTGCCACGAGGCCGAGACACAGAAGTCACTTCACGGTAGCCTTGAATTAAGATCCTTATTTCCTGATAACTAGTGAAAATTTGGTCGACATCCCGCATTTCTTTATTTACAGCGGCAACAGATAGTGGAATGAATAGTTGAGGCTGGACATCTGCAGCAGAGCAACCATCTGGAGAAACACGGAGAAAACAGGCTGCTTCTGGGTGTCAGATCTGCCTGGGAAAAGGGCTGGAGCGACCTGCCCCAGGCTGTGCTGGAAACCGATCTCCCCTGCTCCACAGCAGCCGGCTGTCACGCCGGGAACCTTCCAGGGCAGGTCCTGACCTAACACACTGCGACCTGGGCTCGGTTAAACACGACTCTTCTGCAGGCAATTAGCAGCTATAATAATGATAGTACCAATAATAACATTGAACTTTGGGTCCCCAAATCCTGCTTATGAACACCTATGGGAATCGCAAGGGAGTATACAAAACTACTTATGTAAACGTGAATTCACTCATGAAGAGCTGAGCCGGCAGCAGTTAATGCCTACCAATGGGTGTTTCACTTCCAGCTCAGACCCAGATGATTTTGGCAATGACTGTCCTACATTGTACTCTCTTTTATTGCTTTAGAAGCAATAAAACCAGAAGCAATGGCTAAAGATACCGCTTTAGTGGTTGACAGGACAGTAGAACCCCATCTGCACCAGAGCAGAGAGCAATGCCAGCTCAGGTAACCCAAAGGCAACGAATGACAACAGACTCACGCGCTTCACCCAAGAGGAGGGGGAAGAAGCGCAAAGACCAAACTTCCTAGTGTTTCGCTGTGCAGCAGAGCAACGCACCGCTGTGCTCCCAGGGTAGGTCCATCCGATGTTTTGGAGGCAGACGCGAGGCCTCTCCCACAGCTCACCCTCCCTGAAAACATCATAATTTAGTTAGCCAAGCAGAGAGATCTAATTATTAGGGCCTCCTGGGCTAAGCAGCTTTTTGTCAGTTTGCAATGTGACTAGCTGCAAAAAAAGCAACCCCAAATACGGCTACCTACCTTCAGACCACGATGCCACGATGGCTCATGCCATATCTATGCACTCCTGGGTCACGGCACGTTCTGGTCCATACCAGTATGGGCTTGCTGACCCAGCCAGAGCTAGTTCATAGCTTTTCCCGATTTTATGTTGACTGCTGAAGGACGGACAATAGATTGTCTGGCATGAAGCTAGGCTCTTGTTTTGGCACAAAGCCTGCCGCTACAAAATTAATCCATTTACATTTTTTGCAACAAACATGAACCAACAGAAGAGGGGCCACAGTCTTTTAGAGTGAATATTGGGAACTCTGAAGCCAGATTTATTTTCTGACCAAACTTCAAGTGGTTTCAGGGCTCAGAGCACCAACTATCTTTTCACCAGGTTGGCATGAGAAACCTCCATAAACGTTCTCAATAAAGAAACACTCGAGGCTGAGTGGGGAAAGCTGGGGCAGGGTCAGAGTATACCTGGGCTGCTGAAGAAGATGTCTCAGATTAAATCATATTTGTACACTTTTTTTAAAAAGATCATACTCAGCAGTCTTTGGCTAGTATTTTACTTGGGTGCTAGTACGGATTGCTAACAAGGATGTGGCAACCACAACTATTCATCACAAAATCGTTTGCCATGCTAACAATGCTAAAAATCATTAAATCTTTGCTCAGGATATTCCATGTTTGAATATAAACCATTTGTCATATTGTTTTTCTCCCTAGGGAACACTTTTCTTGAACTGGGAAGGCCAAGCTAACTGTAGAGTAAGGTAGTCCATCTGCAGTCCCAGTCAGCAGCTTTACCCCTGCACTGGAGCCTGGGAGAGGAGACTTTTACATGACTTTTAGCAAGTCACTTCAGCTCTTTTTCATCATCTCCTCCATTTCTGTCTTGTCTGTTTTGACAGTAAGCGCTCAGGAAAGGCATGTCTCCAGCTATGTATTTATAACACTAGAACCTTGATCTCTGGAGCTCGTAACAGCTCTTTGTGCTGGTGAATTTGAAATAAATATGCCTTCATACTAAAAAGCAGACATAACTTAATCAGTATGAAAACAGGGTGTTAGAACTGCTACTTACATTTAAAGAAGCAGATAACAATTTCACATTAAGAAACTGTTCTCCTGCAGATGATTTTTCCAGCCCTGAAAAAGGCAGGGTCCTTCTGAATTTGTTTTTAGTAATATACATTAGGATTGCATAGTTTTATATCTAGGATCTTCCTATCAAATTAAATGTTGCAATCAAGAGAATACTTCCCATTCTTTTATGCCAACATATTTCTTGACCAGATTTACCACATAGTGCATAAGAGAGAGACCTTCTTGCATACTTTACAAACACAGGCCCTGAGCAGAAAATCTTTATATTTGTGCACAAACTTTCTTTTTAGTAAATGCCTCCTAAATATGCAGAATGAGCAATATTCAGGCTTCCTGTTTGAGTAAACAGACTGTATAATCTCTCCCAGCTAGCACTAGCCATCCGAACACCACACATCCCATCTGCTCCAGTCACCTGCAGCCAGCAGAGACACCCACCCTCGGCAGGGAGCGCAAGGAGTAAAAATTCCCTTCTCTCTCCATTGACTTGCAGGAAGACTGGCTGAATAGCTCAGACCAGGCGCCTCCTTTTCAGACAGCTAAAGGTGGTGAGATGAATCGTGTCCCTAGCTTTCAAATTCATCTGACTTAACATCAAAGGAAAAATACGAAAAGTGAAATATATTTGTGTGTGTGAGACACACGACTCCTGCCAGTACATGATAGTGTCCTTTCAGTTACCAGTGGGAATCAGTGTTACACCGTTGCTTAGTTATAAGGGAAAGCGTGTATGCCCCACGGAGTTGCTGTAAACATAAGCTTGCTGGGACTGTACCTGGAAAAAAAAGAATTTAAAATGTGCAGGGTTGTCTTGGTGGGTCTGCCGCTGTGCCCAGCCCAGGCACCACCTGTCACAGCTTCTGCCTGTGAAAGTGCTGCAGAACTGGGGCTTTAATGCTTTCATTTCTAGCTATCACAACGCATAATGAAATAGGAAACATTCTGGATGTAGAAATCATAATTGTAAGTTTTGCACAATACGACCTGCATGTTTCAGGCCCGTACTGAAATCTGCGGGGCTCCCCAACAGGCGCAGCAGTTCATTTGCGCAGGAGCCACAGCAGGAGTGGGGTTAGTCTCTTGTACTAAAAGGATCTGGCTGCTTATTGCAAGAATATTTGTATCACTGTGCGTGTGATTTCAAAAAGACAGCAAGGTAATGGCCTTAAACTGAAAAACGGTAGATTTAGATTTGATGTAAGGAAGAAGTAGAAGTAAGGAAGAAGTTCTTTACTGTGAGGGTGGTGAGGCACTGGAACAGGTTGCCCAGAGAGGTTGTGGCTGCCCCATCCCTGGCAGTGTTAAACCATCCAAGGCTTTTGGGGGCAGTTTTGTAATAAAACAGCATCCTAGCAGCTGCAGCAAAACTGAGACCCAGGAAACCTCTGGAGGGTCCTGAGCTGGCACGTGCCCATAGTTATATCTCCTGCTGGGCTGTATAGCAAAGGTGGAGAAGAGCTCAAAAGCAGCCGCTATTGCTCCGTGACAGAGCACTATAGTCCGTGATACAGTGGGGTTGTTGCTCAGCTGGGAAGGCTCAGGCTCAGCCCTGTGATGGTAATGGCTATTGGAGTTTCCCAGGCGTGCTGGGCATTGGTTTTATGCAAGCCAGAATGAAAAGTAATTCAATTCAGTATACTGGCTGCAGACACAGATTAGCTTTGATGCAGTAAGTTCCCTCTCTCATCAGCCTAGCAACACGTTGCTGCTTGAATTGGCTAAGGAGGTAAGCAGCAGCTTTGGACTTACGATCTGGGTTTCAGCCTTCCTTGAGATGAACAGGCAGATGCACCAAGGCTGGCAAGAGCAAAAGGATGTGCTTTTTGTTTTTTCTGCCTAAGTCTGTAGTAAACAAGTCTCAGTTTAAAACATGAGCTGATAATGGCTTTGGAAAATGAGGTAGCTCAAGCCCTTCCGAGCCCTTGTAAGCCTCATTCTGTCCTGGATCTGCAACCCGGTAACAGAAATGGGTGCCGTGCCTGGCAGATGGCCTTTGGCCTTATCTGAGGAAAAATATAAGACTCTCTGCTGATGTTCAGAGTCACCTAATGTGATGATCAGGACTCAGCAAAGCTTTCAAAGTGGCTTAAAAGCTGACTTTCCTCTTCAAACAGGCACAAAGCCCAGCCAAATACTTCTGCAGTCAGCAAGCACTCCCAGGGTCTGTCCACACGTGAAACCACCCACAGGCTGCAGGGCTGGCATGAGACACGGGGTACATGACAGCACCGCTGGGGAGCTCAGGGACCCTTCTCCAGGCACCATCAAACTTCTGATAATGGCATGAGTTGGCCAACCTGTGCTGCCCGGGCAGCCGTGCTCTTGTGGGTCTTCTGCAGCTGCACGCTGGCGACTTGCTTGAACAGGGCTGGGTCCATGGTCCCAGCGCTCTGCCCAGTGGGACAGTGATACTGGAGTCCTCTGGCTTCTGGTGGGATGGCAGACTATCGTCATCTGCTGTAGCCAGAGTTCATTTGCTGGGCTCATTAACACTTATTTAAGGGAGAGCACATTTTTGGAAGTAGGCCTGGCTGTCAAACTTGAAAAACTGTCAAAAAGCAAGAACTAGAATCCAGCACTTTCCAGCCCCCCAGGCTGTTACCTTCCCCAGCTGAGACCTGTCATAAGGGAAACTAATCCTCCTTTTACCGTAGATACTGTGATTGCTTTCCCCAGGCTGCTGGTTATATATTTGCCAGTCATTTTTACAAAGCCCTTGTAATAACTCTTACTTCCCAGCTTAACTTTTAATTATCACCATCTTAAACACTTAAGTTTATGTTTTTATCAACAGGGACTGCAGCTTAATGGGGAGACTGTGCTATGTAGCACATATTCATAGTAACTACACCAGTTAGTCACGTGGAAAAGTCATGCCAAAAACCCCACAACATCCAAAATAAAACATTGTCTGTCTTTTGACATGATCACAAGTGGTGTTTCCCAGGGCTCAGTACTGGGGCCAATTCTGTTTAATATCTTTATCAATGACCTGGACGAGGGGATCGAGTGCACCCTCAGTGAGTTTGCAGAGGACACCAAGTTGGGCGGGAGGGTTGATCCGCTTGAGGGTAGGGAGGCTCTACAGAGGGATCTGGACAGGCTGGATCGATGGGCCGAGGCCAACTGTATGAGGTTCAGCAAGGCCAAGAGCCGGGTCCTGCACTTGGGTCTCAACAACCCCACGCAGCGCTACAGGCTTGGGGAAGAGTGCCTGGAAAGCTGCCCGGCAGAAAAGGACCTGGGGGTGCTGGTCAACAGCCGGCTGAATATGAGCCAGCAGTGTGCCCGGGTGGCCAAGAAGGCCAACGGCATCCTGGCCTGTATCAGAAATCGTGTGGCCAGCAGGAGCAGGGAGGTGATCGTCCCCCTGTACTGGGCACTGGTGAGGCCGCACCTCGAGTCCTGTGTTCAGTTTTGGGCCCCTCACTACAAGAAAGACACTGAGGTGCTGGAGCGTGTCCAGAGAAGGGCAACGGAGCTGGTGAGGGGCCTGGAGCACAAGTCTTATGAGGAGCGGCTGAGGGAACTGGGGTTGTTCAGCCTGGAGAAGAGGAGGCCGAGGGGAGACCTTATCGCTCTCTGAAAGGAGGTTGTAGTGAGGTGGGTGTTGGTTGGTCTCTTCTCCCAAGTAATAAGTGATAGAACAAGGGGAAATGGCCTCAAGTTGTGCCAGGGCAGGTTTAGATTGGATATTAGGAAAAATTTCTTCGCCAAAAGGGTTGTCAGGCATTGGAACAGGCCGCCCAGGGAAGTGGTTGAGTCACCATCCCTGGAGGTGTTTGAAAGACATGTAGATGTGGCACTTAGGGACATGGTTTAGTGGCAGACTTGGCAGTGTTAGGTTAATGGTCGGACTTGACGATCTTAAACGTCTTTTCCAACCTAAATGATTCTATGATTCTGTGATTCTATGGTTTAATAGTTTCAAATGAGAAACAGCACATCTGACCAGGCAGCTCTCCAATAACCACCAGCAAGAGCACCGCTGACTGCTATCTTGAGAACTAAAGATAGGAAGGGTTCCCCTGTCACCACTGCCGTAAGTCCCGTCTCTCCGGGGATAATCGTGCTTGGGAATGTCAGCCAGCACCTACTCTGACACCGGCTTGTGTTTCTCTAACACTTTCTCTCCTCTGGAAAACATATTTCCATCTGCAGCATTATTGTCTTTGTTAAGACATACTTGAAACTGCTGCTATCTCTAATTCCTGATTTATCCTCTTTTACTAGCACTCTGGCAGACCTCTTAGTTGCTATACAGCAGCACGAAGTATCTTATTTTTGGAAAATTTTACATTTTATCTCCTGTTTGGGGTCATATTATTTTCCAGAATTGGCAGATTTCTTTTTAAACTTGATATTTTTTTCCCTGGTACTCTGGTATAATTAGCACTAAATCAGACACTGAAGGAACTACAGCAGAAGGCTGAGATAGGGTTTCCTGATAGTAAAAATATGAGAGACTGAGATAAAGATACTTCCGCTCCCAATATTCCCTCCTGGAAACTACAAATCCAGCAGATGAGAGGCCATCTGTGTGGATACCTTGTGATGCATTTTAACACTAAAACAGTAATGGAGCTGCACTTCTAGGGCTTCCCTTGCCAGCAGCCATCCCTGGAAATCCCCTGTAGGAGTGAAAGGATAGATAAGGACAGTGCCATGGAAACAGCTGATCCTTCCCTTACCTTTCCTAAATAAACTAGAAATTGGAGACTGACTTGCAAAAGTCAAACTAACTAACCAAATCTTCCCAAATCTACGTATTTTGTGCTCCATTTTAGTGTAATAATTAAGAATTATGCGTAAATACAGTTAGAAAATGAGAGGTCTTAGTGCTTTTATTCTTGAAAAAAATGTTTTAACACCTCTCTGTGGTGAGATCTTTAGTATCAGATTTGGCATACACTTTGACACACCTTTATCCTTGTGTTTTAGAAATATTTCAAAAATCAAATGGGCTATATTTATGAAAAAAAAATCTGCTATGATGTTCTTCTAGGGCAAAGATTAATGCAGAGCAGTGCTGTAACCCTACAACCTTCTTCCAAAGAAAGCAACTGAGACACTTTTGAACTTCATGCGGCAAGAAAGACATCCGTGAGAAGCTGCCGCTCCCGATTCATGAGTGTCCCACAGTTGTGAGTTCAGCAGAAATCAAACACCTTTGCCTCCTTCAGAAGAGGTATTTCACTGTTTTAGCTCATCAAACGCACCTTGCAATCGAGGGGCACTATCTTCTGGTTCAAGCTGTTTCTTCCAAGGGACTTAAACCCTAATTTGAGAAAGAAAAATACAGCCTGTTTCACCACCGCTGAAAAACTGCTAACCCTTGCTCTAGGTGACTGCACTGTATTTGTTTTTCCCGAGGAATACTGGGACAAGCTGTAGGTGGGAGAAGGAAAGACCCTTGCTGCGCTCCAATGCACTTTTATGTTCTATTTAAAAATGACTTACAAGGCTGGCTATTCAGCATGTTCTGCCTCCACTCATGATTGAGGATGGTGGTCTTACTACGACTAATTTAATTTTATGTTTTGGTAAAGTGGAACACCCTAACTGTGCCCTGCACATACTCTGGGCAATTCGCCTTCCTCCCACGTCTGTGATCGCAATGCCCACACCTATCGGGAGCTCCATCTGAATGGAGCCAAAGAGCATCCACAAACTCTCTGGAGCAAAGGTTCAGAAAAACTGCAGAGAATTTCCAGTGAACACCCAGAGACCTGACAAGAAAGCGTTTGGGGATTCTGAGCACATCCATCTCCCTTGATGACCTCTTCCCCCATTTTCCAGCCAGATGCTGTAGGCTTTTAGCCCTCTGTGGGCATTAGCAGAAGCAATAGCCAGCCAGAAATCCAAGTGGCTGCTAGACGAGTGTCATGACTGCTTCAGAACATGCACATTAAGGCCCTGGCTTTCATGAAGATCAGGTAGAAGACTGTGCTGATTGACTTTAAGAGCACCACACGAATTGTTGACTGCATGGACCTGCACATGCAGCCACCTGCAGGACAGGTTTTCTGTAATTGCTGCCATCATGTATTATAGTTCCTTCACCTGTGCTGTCATAGACAAAAGTTTGCAGCCTGACTCCTATAGACATTCTTACATTGATTAAAAACTGGTGTGTATCAGCTTAGCCTGTGAAATAAGTCAGGGGGAAAAAAAGAGATACTATTGATTAAATGAGATTAAAAATAACAAATGCATATCTGTTTGTAGATGAAGACTTACACGAGGAGGTCAACCTGAATCATATAAGGTTCAAAACAGATTAGGAGTGTCCACGCACGATTAGTAGCCATTGCATTAAATGAGCTCAGGACACTTCTTTAATTAAGCAGGTGCAGCTATGCAAAACAGGCCTCACCATTGTAGAAAAACGTATTGAGCCAAGACTAAAACTAGCAAATGTATGAACACATATATGACAATACATCCTCTTCAGTGGCTTCAAAGGTTATTTTTAAAGCATGAAAATGCTAACAGCTTTCACTTTCTTTAAGAAAACAAATGAGGAAGTCGAATACACACCTACTACAGCCGCAGTGACGAGGTTCCTCAACTAAGCACATAGTTTTAGGCAGAAGGGCAGGTTAGATTTTTTTTAATTAACAGAATTTAAATCACAATTTACACACATTGTGATTGCTAGTTAGGTTGTTGCACTAAGCTAACCAGTCTAAGACAAGAAAACCTATTTTTCACTCGTTCCCTAGCTCTGTTGAACTATACAGGCTTCTTGTCATATAAATGCCAATTGATTTGCATGTAAACTGTGATTTTGCAATGGACAGAGAGATCAGCCCATGCAGATGAAATGACAATGTCAGGTGCTTAGTTTACTTGCATCATATCATTGCGTATCCTAAGTCTTAAGTGACTTCTCTTTGGGGAAATACAATGAAAATTAGCTTTTGAAAAAGACACTCAGACCATTAAAGTGTAAAATGAAACATAATGAAGCAAAATGTTTATAAATGGATGTAAAAAGGGTCAATCAGACTATAGAAAAGCTTATTTAACAACAGGAAAGATTAATAAGATTCATTACTGTTTTCAGTCTAAAAGTGCTGCCTTTGTATCTGTCATGTGGTGTAAAGAAATCTTTGATTTTTCAGACTGAACAACTAAAGTACTCCAGAAGTTCAGAGATACTCTACTTAAAACAGGATGTCACTTGTGGTGTTTTATAATGGTTTGTTTATAGCAAATGCATGAATATTTGCGTGACAAAGGAAAGGTTAAAATATTAGAATAATAAAAAGCAGCATTTTCCTGGGCAAAGTGCATAGACATTCCTTTCAATGACACGGCACCCAAGCTCGGCATGCAATTGTGGTGGCATTAAGAAACTGGCCTCCTCTCTTAGATGAAAGACTGTGTTCGCTCATCTTCGAAACCTGTTTGTGTTGACAGAGATGTTACTGCAGTACTAACATTTCTATAAAACATTAGTATCGTGTGACCTGCTGAATACTTATTTTTTCAATTCAGTTTGGAGGTCCAGCATCAAACCTGAGAAGAAAGCACACACGTGAAATTATTGAAAGAAACCCGCTGTTTCTGGTAAAGTATGATATGTTTGTCCTTCCTTTTGTCTGAATTTTTTGAACTACGTGATGATTTCATAACAAAATTAAGGTAGAAGCGCCGTTGTTTTTCTTGACGGAGCAGAGAAGCCACTTCACAAAGAACGTTGGCCTCGATCCTGTAAACACTTGTGCACAGGCTTAGCTTTTGTGCCGTTGACAGTCTCATTGAATTCAAGGGGATTATTTGCATTACGAGTGTTTTGCGCATCAGCGTGTGCCGTACTGGAGCCACTGTTGTAAACCGCGTGTTTTCAGAGCCGACAAATTAAAAAGTCCGGTTGTGTCATCTTGGCAACTCTTTCCCATTTTAATAACGAAGCGGATAGCAGGGCCGGCCTGCCCGCTGACAGAGAAAATACCAACTTTCACAGGATTTATCCCATCAGGGCGGTAGCTCCTGACCTAGATCCTCCGCAGGCGAAGGCACAGCCTTCAGCAAGGCCGGGCCGTTCCTCCCCGGCTGTCAGCCGGGCAGAGCGGACGGGCCGCGGCCACAGGGGATGCGGCAGCCCCTCGGGAGGCCGGGGCCCTTCCCGGGGGAGGCCGGCCGGCCGGCCGGCGTACGTCTCCACAGCCCCCCCCCCCCCGCTCCCCGGGCACCCCTGGGGGGCTCCTGCCTCCGCAGGGAGCCCCGCCGCCCCCACACCCCCTCTCCGACCCGCCCTCTCCCCTCACAAAATGGGGGCCGGAGCCCCCTCGTCCCCGGCCGGCAGCGTCTCTGTCAGCGCCGGCGCCTTGCGGCCGCCCTAGGCCCGCGGAGTCTCGGCTGGGCCCGGCAGCCCCGCGGCCTACGCGCCCCGGCGACGTGCGCGGCCCCAAGCGCTGGGCCGCGTCTCCCGCGGGAGGCGGAGGGAGCGCAGCCGAGCGGCTCCTTCTTCCTCCTCCTCCTCCTCCTCCTCCCCGTCGCCCTCAGCCCCTCCGCGGGGCCGCTCCGCTCCGGGCCGGGCCGTCAGCCGGCGCTTGCCTCCGCCCCTCGGCGCTGGCTGCCGGGCCGAGCGGCGGCGGAGGCGGCGGCGGGGGTCACGGCGGCGGCGGCCGGGTCAGAGGGTAAAGGTTGCTCCCCCAGCATCCTCCGTGCTGGATACTCAGCCATCTTGAATCCGCGGGACAAGAAAATTCATGCGGTGAGTCCGGCCCCGGCCGCCCCCTCCCCGGTCGTCGCGTCCCCCCCCACTCCGCCGCCGCCGCCGCCCCGGGCCCCGTCGCCGTCCCGTCCGCGGGCCGATGAGGGAGGGCCGGGCGGCGTCGCGGCCCGCGGCGGGGCCCTGCGGGTCCGGGGCCGTCCCGCCGGGTTTCCGTTTAGCTTTTGTCTCCGAGGGGGAGCGGGGGGGGGGACGCGCGGCGCCCGACCCGGGAGCGCAGCCGCAGGCCCGACCCGGCTCGCCGACCCCCGCCTTCCTCCGCGGCCGCGGGCGGCGGCGGCGGCGGCCGCCGCCGGGCTCCGGCTCCGGGGCCGGCCGAGGCCGAAGGCCGCGGCCCAGCGGTGCCTGGGCCCCGCATCCTTCCGCCGCCGCCGTTGGCAGCTCGCCCCGCGGCCCGCTCGGCCCGCCCGGGACGGCTCCTTCCCGCCGACGCCGCCTCGCCGCCGGGCCTAGCGGCGGCCGCCTCCGCGGCAACCCCCCCCCCCGCTCCCCCCCTCAACTCCTCCGACCCAGCGCCGAGCCCCTCTACCGCGCCGCGGCGGGGGTGCGCGGTCGCCCGGCCCCGACCCCCTCCCCTTCCCCTCCCCACCCGGGGCAGCGAAACCCGCCGCCCACGGCCGGGGCTGCCGCCGGCCCCGCTCCCGGGCGGCGCCGGGCTGAGCTCCTCGCCGGAGTGGCCTTGCGGCCTGCTCCGCCGGCCCCCGGGAAGGCCCGGGGTGAAGAAGACCGGGGTGCTGCTGGCTGGTTTTCTTTGGAAAAACAGATATTTGGGGGGGTTCTTTTGGTTTTTTGGTTTGTTTTTTTTTTTTGACTGCGCCTTTCCCACTCTCCTGCCGGCGGCGGTTGAGGTGGTGCGTGAAGAGGTTCTGGTGTTCCCTGGGACGCGTTCGTAAAACAAACTTGAGCCGCTTTCCCCAGCGCTGCCGGCGGAGGAGGGAGCCGGCCGTCCCCGGGCCGCCGGGCCGGCGGTGGGAAGCTTTGGCGTGAGCCGGGGCCGGGGGGGTGGTGGTGGGGGTGGGGGTGACAGGTTGGGGGTCCGGGGGTGGTGGGGGGGACACTGGGGAGGGTGCGAGGGGCAGTCCTCGCGTGTAGTTAGTGTACGTGTGCTCCTGACAGAGGGAAGGGGTTGCTTACGGGGATCCTGGGTTTAGCGGTTCTGTTTGGGGGCAGGTTTGCGGTTTTGGTTTTTTTTTTTTTTTTTTTGGTGAAGTTACAGGTAACTTTGTTTTGGAGGTTTTGTGACGTGAGAAAATGAAAATGCGCGCGTGTTAGGTGTGGATCATCAGCAGAAGCTGCGTGTGACTCGAGCGTGTGAAGGAGACGTTCCTGTGTGCCTGCACGGCGGTAACATCTGGTGCTGGTGACTGGCTGCTAGTCTTAACTCTGCGGCTGGGGGAAGGGAGTTTGAGATGATCAAACCTGCTGTCACATCAGTTAGTGGAAACCTTTCTGTTTCTGGAAACTTGGATATGCTTCAGACTGTTAAGACTTGTAAAGACCTGCAAGAGCAAAATAATTGTTTAGGTTTATATTGCAAAGGCGTCTTTGCTTGGACCTGGAGGAGTTGGTGTGTGTGTGTTGGTGCACTTTGAGTTCTCTTATAGTGGCATATGAATAGAACACAACTCGCAAGATCCGGTTTTATGATCTTGAAGGCAATGTACGTGTCCACTGCCTTTTTTTCCCTTTCTTTTTTTTTTCCCAACTTCCACTGTTGTTTATGTTGAGAACTCTGCCGGCATGCTAAAATTCAAGGTGTTGACTGCTTCTGATTTTGGGAGGGGATTTGAATACTCGCTATCATAAGCTGACTGTCTTGACTTGCAAGTGTATTTCCGTTTCACTTTCAGGAAGCTGTTGATAAAGCTAAGAGTGTAGTAGTAGATAAACCTTGTCTACACATCTCTTCTAGAAACCTAATATTGCTGTCAAAGTAGTCACTGTTATTGTAACCCATTTGTGTGTCAGTTATACCAACAAATGAAAGCAAAAGCCCTTGGCTAAGAACTGAAAAGGAAGAAAACAATCCCTGGAATTTATGAAAAATTTAATCTGAATTCTCTTTAAAAGAATCTAATTTCAGAGAATTGTTATTCAGTGGAAAAATAGGGCAGTTAACACATCCTGAAGTTTGATGCTAAAAACTGGTCCCATAAGTGGCTGTTTGCACCTGAAAATCTTGATCTGTGCCTCAGTCCCTTCATGGGAAAGTTGTGCATGCCCACAGTGGAATGGTAGCTCTCAGTATTTCTGCTGTATTTGCTATACTTCTAAATGTATTTCTGTCTAGATAGAGATTAGCTCTGAAATTAGAAACATTGTTGCATTTTTGGCCTCTGCTGTAGCTTTTAAAAAAAATTTTACTTGTTTTTGTGTTGATGTAAGGGTCTGTCTGTTGTGTAGTAGTGCAAAGTTGTAACCTCGTTATAGCCTTAGAGCAGTCTTATAACTTTTTTTATTCAAAGATATCTTGCACCTCCTTGTTGTTATTGACTCCAGAAGTGATTAGAACTTAAAAATATGCCATAGTTGAATTGAAAGAGAGGTTTCTTGCACCTGGCTTTCTGACTTGATCTGGAAACTTAAGAGAAACATTGAATTGCTTGTTTTGTTGTGAGGTGGTGTAGAAAGTGCGCCTAAGCTTCCAAGTGCAGAATTTTGTTCTGAAGTAAGTAGATCCTTGTATTTATTTATTTTTTATTATGTCTTCCCTTAAAGCTATAATGTGCTTGAATACAGATTTTTAAAAGGCACCTTAAAAAATGTGTGCTTAAAAAAAATAAAAACACAATGAATTCTTGGCAGAATACTTGCTGTATTTGTTGCCTGTGTTTCTAAACGTTAGCTTAGATAGAAAGCTCTGTGCCAGTTTATATAGAAGTACAGTACCATAGTAAGTCAAAACAATGGGGTTTTTTGCCACAGATGTAAATGTTTGCTCTCTAAGGGATACAGTCTTTCTCCTTTTTTTTTTTTTTAAGTTGTTATTAATACAGTGTACACATGAATTACAGTGCTTGTTGTGAAAAGCCAAGAAGTTCAAGTTAGGTTAACTTTGCTTCATCTGGGCTTTTGAGGTATAAATAAATAAAAAATTGTATGTAAACATTCTTCTACACAACAGAGATCTGCTAATATTTTTGCTTGAAATTTATCCTGATGTCTCAGATACGCTGTACTGAGCAATTCAAAACAACCTGTTTCAGTTGTGTTTCCTGAATAGGGTTGGCCGTTTTTTTTTCTTTTTCTTTCCAAATGTGCTTTAGCACATACGTTCTGTGTCTGTGTGTGTTGCGTTGGTCTCCTGACCCAGGTTCCTGTAAAAGCATGTGAACAACTGAAAGTTTGTGGGTAGTCTCATTGACTTAAAAGCACCTACTTGCATGTTGACAGTTAACTTTGTGTGTGAGAGTTTTCAGGATGGATGCTGTATGTTGACAGCTAACTGTGCTTTTACTGAGCACTATAACAGTGTAGGAAGAATTGTGTCAAATGAAATTATTGCACGGTAGGGTGTTTAAAATTGTCCTTATGGAATTACTTTGTTTTTAGAGAAGGTGTGTGTATACCAAACATGGTCTGTGCTAGTCAGTAAGAGATTTCTGCATAGGATTTAAAAACTTTTTATGTTTGTATCAGCAAAAATAAAAAAAAAAAAACCCAAACAAACCATAAAATGTTCAGATTGCTTTTAATTTATACTTTATCTTTCATTTATAATGCTCTGCTGAAAATTGAATATTTGTTTTGTAGTGTGTACCAGCTCAGCTTCTGCTCTGGCTGTGTAACAGGCCCCAAATCAAGGTGTCAATGATCCTGGCCCAAAGAGGTTACTAAGCCCCGCGATTTGTCTTGAGATAGCATTGGTTATCAGTAGTGTTACCAAAAAGCGTGCATTATTTTTTCCCCTTGGCTTGCTTGCTCTGCCATCTGACCACTCTTTACACTGCTAATATATTTAATTTCACAACTCTCTACATTTCCTGGGAGGATTCCTTTCAGATTACGCTGGTAGGTTAAAACATGTTTATAATTGAGACTTTTTTCAGACACATCCTCCTCTTGTTGAATTGCAATGTAAGAGTTGTTGATCAGAAATTCATTAGTAAGTAAACCATTGTTTCCTCCTGGTTTTTATTTTGATTTGGGATAATTTGGGTGTGTGTGTGTATTTTTAAGCATCATCTTGTACCCCATGTCGCTCAGGGTTCTTTTTGGTTGCAGTGAGCAGTTTAATGAACTTCTGAAGCATTTTCAAAGTTCTGCCTTCAAATTTTTCATGCATTTGAGATCAGTGATGGTTGAATATTGTTTGCTGAGGTCAAGTTATTTGTAAAAAGGTATAGCTTATTTAAAATGAAAACTAGTCTAAAATGCTGGTGTATTTGTGGGAAGTAAAATGGAAACTCCTCCTTTGTATTATTACTCTTGCTGAGCAGACAGTAATCCAGTGGATTGAGCGTAAGCGTAAGAGTTGGAGCATGCTTTCTGTCTTTCTGAGTTACCTACTGAAGTGATGAGTGACTCTGGGTAAGTCATTTAACCAATTTATAGCCAAGTTCTCGTCTGTAGTAAGAGGATGATGCTTTCCCGTGTTTTACTTGCATGGTTCAAGGCTTCTGTGGAACTAGATACCAGTAGCAGTTAACACACATAGTTAGAGAAAGCAATGTTAAAACCCCCCAAATGGTCCTATACCAAATTCAGTAGGTGGCAGTTGTATTGTTTGTCCTTACGTGTTTCAGAACTGTATGTCCGCAACACTTTTATTACAATCTAAATATGTGTGTATTTAAAAACAATAGCAAGGAGTTTCCAGGCACCAAAAAGAAGCAGTATGACTAATTACATTAAAACAACCACCAACTATTTTAAATTATAAAGTGCAAATGTTTAGATTTGGAGGCAACTTCTTGGCAAACAAGTTTTTCTAAGGCTGCCTTCGTAACACAGATAGTGATAATGTAATGTCATATGTTTTGTCTAAGGTTTGTAGGAAGATGCCCGTCCTAGTGCAAAATAGGTAACTAATGCTTCTGTCAGTGGACTGTATACTTGTCATACAGTCTATATGGCTGCGTGAGTTTTTTTTCTTCAAGCTTCACTGGTATAGTATTTTTCCCCTTCCAGCCTACTAAAACCTTGCATTGTTTGAGGTAGATGGACTATTCTTTGTAACTATTTTTAATGCATTTTTTTGTTCTAATTGTGAAAGCTGTTCTTGCAAAGGAAGTGTTGCCAGAGAATTATAATGATGGAAAAAAGGTCTGCCAGCCTTCCTTCTGTTGCTTTGCTGTGTAGGGGACTTGTTCAGGTATATGCTTGGAGTCTTTCACCATTCAGTAGTACTGCAGTTTGTGAGAAAGTACTTGTTGTATATAAATATATTTAAAAAAAAAAAAAAAAGTCCAAACCAGGAAAATAGCTGCGAAGCAGGTATTTTATGTAATGACTAAGTAGGCTAAAAAAAAGTATAGAAGAAGGGCTTCTCTCTTTTTGAGAGTTTAATATCATGCTTTGTGGTGTGGAGAAGTGGAAATCTGAAAGGTTTTCAGAAAGAAATTAGAGCTGTACACAGTGTCAACTTTTGAAAGACTGAAGAGATGAGCAATTCTGAACATTAGAAGTACCTTGCAATATTGTGTCCACCTGTAAAACTGTTCGCAGTAAAAATCTTTATGTGAGAGATTTGATTAATTTGTTGCAATGTCAGTAGCGTTCTTGATACTTTGCTGTGTGGTGTACCTTTTTCAACATGTCAAAAGCATCATTGTGAAGTAGAAGGGTACCTCATGTTGAAATTTTAATTTGTTGGCTTATTTACTGGATGTGGATGCACATTTCTAGTAAGTTGATTCTTCAAGATTAAATTGATTAAGATCAGCATTATACATGAGAATAAGTCAGTATCTCTTTATTTCATGGCAGAAGTTGAAGTAAATTCAGGTTCCTGTGCTTTTGTGATACGGACTTTGGTTTGTTTTGGTTTTGGGGTTTTTGGGGGGGGTGGTTTCTGGGGGGGAACTTTTAGTCACTTTCAGGATGATATGCTTTGGGCAATAAATACATTATTTTTCCCCCTGATTCATGGAAGTTCAGTTATATAAGAACATGTATGTTGTGGGGCATCTATGATGAAACAGGAGGTATTCCAAATTTCTTGGAAGGGTAAAATGTAGTTTTTCAAGAGATTGGTGCTCTTCTGAGCTTTCCTTATCTCGGGTAGGTGTGTATTGTGACTACCAGCAGTATATGCTTGATGGCAAGTAGTATGTTCATGACAGTTTAATTAGGAATTTTCAAACTGTTGATATTAGCTGTGAACCTAATCTTTTATTTGTCTTCAAAAGACACATAACTTTAGTTTAAATGACCTTTTTTTTAAAGCATCTGGCAGTTCTTTTAGGGTCCTAACTGTAGATTCAGTTTCAGGCCTCCCTTTCTTAAATACGCTACTAAACTGAATTTGTTTTTTTAGGAACAGCTCAAGTCTTGAAAACTGGGATGACTGAGTGCAGGTCTGGTTGGCAACCAGGAGTGACTTACTGAGAGCAGGTGTCTTTAGCTGCCCCTTAACTTGTTGTCCAGCATACAACTGCTGGACTGTTCTATACCAGTGAATACCTGTGTCTGCAGAGTCCGGTTTTTAAAACAAAAACATTTTGAGAGGTGTGTTTTAAAACTCAGTAGACTAAGCGTAGTCCACAGGCCATGCTGTTAATCTACTTAGCAAAGAGCCTGAAGAGGAATAACGTAGGCTGCAAATGAACAAACAGTGGTAGTAAAATCTGTTGACAGTAGGATGCGCTTAATGGATTGTTTTATGTCTGTATCTGCAAGAAATGGGGGAAGCGATATTGATAAATTCAGGTTGGGTTGTTTTGAAGAGCAGTGTGATACGTGATGACAAAGTTAGCTGTAGTTTTTTAAAAAGTGGCAAAAATGGGAGGAACAGTGAAAATCGGAGATGGTGAGGGAAGAACAAAGTTTAATCTAGGCAAATGCATGCTGGCTTCATTCCGCGGTATCTAGTACTGTTTAAAGAAAGCAAATGCCTAGGAAACTGATTCATTTTTTGGGGGGAGGTGTGATTTGTGAGGTTATTTGGTTTGTCTGTCCCTCAGTGAGTGTATACATAAAAATTTAAAATATGTCAAGTATGTATAGGTAACCCAACTTCTGAGTCAAAAGTTAAGCATTTCACTTAATTTATACTTAAAAATATATTTATATATGGAAACTTAAATCAGAAAGAGAAATTAAGACTCAAATTATGGTCCTACAAACCTCATAAAATTGTGTCTAGGTAGAGGAAGGAAGTCCAAATTAGTGCACCTTCTTGGAAAAGAAATAGTCAGACCTGATCTAGTATATATTCTGTAGCTGGTCAGGCAGCCTGTGAGCACATGCAGACATCCAGAGTGTCTGCACCATGACTCTTTTCCCTGGAGTGGCGGCGAGAGAGATGGTCATGAAGAGACATAGAAAAGAAGGAAGTTGAGGGTTATCGTGGTGTGGGAGAAGTATTAAGAAACAAAAGAACAAATCTGTAAGAAATGAGTTTTTATTAGTTCTGCTGCTCATAGAAGAGAATATGTCCGTCTTTATGATTAGGAGTGTGTTTGTGGTTTGTTGTGTTGTTGGTTTTTTTTTAATGAATGCAAATTAACTTTCTTAGTCTCAGATGGTTCAGTATGTTTTGGGATTGGCAGGAGAGAAACTCTAATCTGAATCAAATCTAATATTCTGCTCCAACTGAGCAATTGTTCTTTGCGCACATTGATGTAACTGTCCATGGCTCTGCAACAGATTCCAGTGTAGTACTTAATTTTGTAATGTGCTTCTAAAAATAAGTGCACAGTCTTATGTAACACTTCTTGTATTGTCAGCACCTAGAGGCTTCATCCCCGGTATGAAGCGGAACACTTCCTACATAATTTTTGATTGTATGTATTTACTTCTGAAATATTTTCCCTGTCAGTGTCTGTGGCCAAACAGTAACTTTGCTTGTGTTTTAGGAATATCAAATATCTTGTTTGCACAGTTAGATATGTTACTCCTCTGCATTTGCAGACCGTTGCAGTATTATTCTGGCATATCTGAGTTAAACAACAGTTTGGAAGTACTATATAGTACAGTAGACCTCTGTTTCTCTAATTTAAAGAAGCCCAGTGGATTCCTGCTCACAGGTATGTGCACTTTCTCAGAGACCTCTCACATAATCTGGCTCAGCACTGTAACTGTTGGAGTTCTGGAAGTCTGTGGATGCTGCAGACGTGAAAAGGAGGTGTTAATTGTATTAATGCAACTTTGAGGGCAAACTTGAAATACGCTTGAAAATAAACCTCACCTTTTTTCAGTATTTTAGGTGACATTTATGATCAAATTATACTATTCTCTTAGCTGTTGTACACTTCTTGCTGTAGTCTTAGCAATGTTTTGATCTGCTTAACGTGACTTTTCTCATGCTTTTTGAATTCAGGCTGCAAATAACATATTAAATTAAATGATAGAATGCATCATGTCTTGCTGATAGGATGACACCTGTACAGAACAAACTTGTCATATGTAAATAATTTAAAGGACAGAGACTGGATTTATCAAGAATTATAGCTTTATTACAGAGTAACTTGGTTCTCATTTTTCACCACTTCTTGAAGTAGGTGCTATATTTTTATGTTAGGAGCACAGCTGAAGTTTCAGAGTAGAGGATTGATAGTTGAGAGTCTCAAAATCTGAGGCCAAAAAAGAGACATCCATTGTTTGTTCTATTACTCTCCTTATAAAAGTTAATTTTCTATAGTGTTGTTTACTGACTTCCCAAGTGCTTCATTTTACAAGGTCCTTCTCTTTCCCTGAGGGATCCTGTAGTTCAGTGAAGAATGAATTCAAAGGGATCTGAGGTCTGAAGAAATAGATGCTTATAAAACTAAACAAACAGATAGTCTCTTCATTAGGTCACAGCTTTAAGAATAAATGAGGTTTTGTAGATGCTTTTAATGATTGTTTTATCGGAACAATTCAAATTATTTAATTTCCTAGCAGTGTCTAGGTCAGATATCCAGAACTTTGGGGCAGGGGAAGTACTGCCAGCCCTCAGACCTCCTTGTCAAGCATGGAGGTCATCCTGACAGACTGAAAAATTTGTGAAGCTTGCTGTTTATGACACCAGCAGCCCATGCTTCAGTATGAGGGTTGCCTTTGGCAAAGTATGGGTTACCTTTGTCCTTCCTGAGGCCAAACAGCATATATACATATTCAGATAGGTAGATGTGTGCCATTTCTACGTGGATAGGTTTTGTTTTGAGGTTGGGCTTGGGTTGTTCAGTGGGAGAGTGAGGCCTGTCACCCTGTGTCTTCTCCCTTTGGTTGTGGGTCTTAAGAAACCCTCTTGACCCAGCTGGTGTACTGGGGGGCTGGGGAAACACAAAGCACCACACCACCCTTCCTGGAGGCCTGGGGGTACCATCCCCTTATCCTGGTGATGGGCAGGCAATCCCTCCTGTTCTTGGGGAACTGCTGAGTATGCCTGTGAGGGGAAGGAGCAGGACGTCCAACACAAACCCGTTGTTACTCAGCTTTGCCTTGTGAGTAGCAGCGTTTTGCGTTTTTCTCAGTTCTGGGCTCTCCAAGGAGCCCTGGGACACAGCCGGAGCACTGTGGCTCTGGGGGAAGGAAGGACATTCGTCTGCTGGTGCTGAGGGACTCCCGAGTGCCACGTTCTTTGCGTCGGAAGGCCGGGACTGTGCCCTAGCCGTGGTGGAGCGGGCACGCACCTTTGGCAGGCGAGGCGAGGAGCAGGAGGGCAAGGGTGGAAGAAGCACCCCAGAGAGGAAGAGCCTGTGCCGGCCAGGCCATGTTCTGTGCCTGGTGTGTCAGCCAGGGACTAGCCTGTCAGTTAATAGTGCGTTTGTAAAGGAGAAATGCAATGTTTTTATAGTAAATACGTTCCTCTGCTCTGTTTGGTATTGTTTCCTCTTATTCTTGCATTTGGCTCCATGGATTACCACTCTAGAAAAACACATGGATTGTGTGTTTCAGCATTTATGTGCCCAGTCTTTTTTTTAAGAGCGTACCCCAGAGTTTCCTCACCACGGCTGTCTGTCGTCCATCTGTCCACTGGTAAGAGAAGACTGCTGATGTCGAGGAGGCCCTGGCGATTGTTAGTATTTTATCACTGAGTCGTCTTGGCCTGGTTTGAGCTGGGCTGTGTCAGAAAACTGTTGGTATCACTAGGTTCATGGGGGGTCATTAGGAGAGGGGAGTTTTGTGAAAAGAATTTCCTATTTATTTTTGTGTAGAGAGTCAGCACGTGCTTTTTACTTTAAATGCTTAATTATCCTGTTAATATAATTTAATTCTGTGAAGTTAGTGTGTTTATCCTGCACTCCTTGTATAATTTGCTATTTATGAAAGGTTTTAGGTTTTTGTGGAAGATGGTGTAACCCCCCCTTTCCTCTCTAATTAAGTGAAACTTTGAGATTTTATGTCAGGTTTATTCAATGTCTGCCTTTTTGACTTGCAATTTACAGAATGAATGGGTAGTCTTTTCATTGACTAACGCAGGGTTAGAATGAGTGCACATCCCTCTAATGTTGCCCTTGCCATGGCACTCTGTAAAACTGTGTGGGTATGTTTTGATCCTTCTGAGGTATGGATATTTTGGTTGTGAACATGTTTTCTGTGAAAACTCTTAGTCACTAATAATTGTAGTGACACTTTAAAATATCTGCTACTGTTTTTAGTGGAAAGGAAAAAAGTGTATAAAACCACAAGAGAATGACAGATTTTGCTTAGAAGGTAAGCCTCTGAAATTGTTATGCATGAAGAGCATTTAAAATAATCCAGTTGTTAGTGTTAAACTCTAATACCGAAACGGGGGGGGGTGGGAAAAGTGAAAATGGTCTTGCCTAATCAGTTGCCCTCATGCTTTGTAGTGTCAAACCCAGAAGACATACCAAGTTTTGCCTTTGTTAACAAAAGAAATTCCCTTTGGTGGTGTCTGCCCACATTATCCTTTTTTCTTTTTTTTTTTTTTTTTTTTCTTCTTCCCCTCTCTCCTCTGAAGAACCACTCAGTATTTTTCTCTCAGTGGTGTCAGGGTAAGGGTGCTGTTCTGGAACAAGCTGGACAGCTGCTGATAGAGTGGGTTAGGTTTGGGTTCCACAGCAAAGTCTTGTCATTCACTGGAAACCTCACCATGTCCTGCTCCTGTCAGCAGTCTGACCTCTGTGGACACTGTCCAACTGGCGAAATAAAATCAGCAAAAAATCAGAATTACAAATGGCTAGGTTACTAATGGAAATACGTCCCTTGAGTAAGAATGAGAGTCCTAGTGATACCTTGTAATTACACATCTGTTATGAGGAACTGCTTTATATTTGGGGTTGATGTATGAAGTGATAGTGATAAAAATCTCTGCAACACTGCTGAGGTGGTCATATCCTCACATACGCATTTTGTAATATTTCCATTACATTTTTTGTAATATCAAATATGCTTTGAAATTTTAGCTATTAAAAGTTTAAATTTTTTTTCACTTAGTGCGAGAAGCTTTGAATTGGGTTGCTATATAAATCTAGAGAGGAGCAGCTGTGTTCCATCAAGTGATGAAGGCATTCCCGGTGTTAGTATAGGCACATGATGCTGTGAAGTTAATTTTTATCTGAAGAGAGGGTTTTAGATAAATGCAGAACACTTTAGCTAGCCATTTTGTCTTCTGTGCTCCTTTTTCTACCTTATGTATTCTTATGGTTTGTTTTTTTGTCCCTGTCCTTTTCTTATTCTTTTTCATCTATTCTTTCCACTCAGTTTCTTTGCTTCCCCAGCAATTTAAGATTGAAAAGCTAAGTTTTGGATTACTTCATTGTTCTTCCTCATGCTTAGTCTTTGTATTGCTGTGTCATAAACTTGTCTCATTTTCAGTTCATAAACAGAAGGATGTAGGTCACTGGTTATATGAGCATTTGAAGTTTTGTTACAAACAACCCCCTCCCTTAGTACATAAAACCCTGCTTCAATGACTTTAAAATTGCAAACTCAAGGCAATCTGAATTTAAGAAATGCTGGAATTCTTTCCTAAGTCAGGTTCCATCTGCATATCACTGTTATATAGTTTTTTGATCAAATGGTGTTTTTCCCAGAGGACTCCAGCCTCATTTGTTAGACAGGATGCATGGTGTTCACTCACTGAGGTTTTTCTTTTTTAATCCCGTTGTTCAGATCATGCTATCCAAAGTTATAAGTAAATTCCGGATTAATGTTTTCTCCCCAGTTTCTTCATTACAGTTTCATAGAAGTGCTTTATATATGTTTTTTTAAAAAAATCTATTTTTTTATATTGCCTCACTGAGGTGACATCCGTGCATTACAAATAAAGAAACTGAGGCATTGGCTTAGTATTTCATAACAAATACCTTTCATTTAATTTGCAGCTGTGAATGGTTAATGCTTCTGCATAGACTCTTGAAATATTTCAAGCAGAAGGCACTTGTGAAAAATCTTTGTGTGGCTCCCCCAGCATGATTACAAAAAAAAAAAAAAAAAAGAGACAAACCTTAAGAGACAGGCATAAAATCAATTTACCTATGTGACATTTAAACATCTTAGCTAGACATGTTGTTTTCTTTCTATAGTCTTTGCATCATTAATTAGAAGAGGATAGAGGCACATCTTGAGGGTGGTCCCTGGTCCACCAAAAGAATGAGGAAATGCAGAAAGTGGGTCCAGGCTCTGCAGCTCTGCATGCTGTAGTGGCTGGGTCTTTGGGACTCTGCTTTCCCATCAGTGTCTTACACATCTGTCTCTTTCTCTCTGCAGTTTCTTTTTCTGTTCCTGTTTTGAACTCTAATTCCTTTTCTGGTTTCCTCCTCCCCTGTGTCCTAGCTATCCTCCTGATGGCACCCAACTGATTTTTAAGAGAATTAAAGTATTTCTCAGTCCTAGGATGAAGTGTCCTTAGCTATCCTGTGGCTAGGCTTACATCCACACCACGTTGCAGAGGTCTCATGCAAGAAGGTGAAACGTGTTGTAGATCAGCAGAGAGATGTTGTGAAATTCTGTATGATCTCAGTGTAGCATGTAAGCAGGGTGGTGTTGCAAAGTCTTACAGCTGAAGCAAACCTGAGCAGGTCTTCCTTGTGATGGTACACAGTGCCTTCCTAAGACAAGAACGTGCCCTGCTTGTCAGTGTTGCACAGCATTCAAGTGCTAGAGTGTTCCAACAGACTAGATTTTAAAATGTTTTCAGCTGGAGGGGCGATATTTTCCTGTTTAAAAAATTCAGAAATGAGTGAATTATCTTAGCTACTTAAAAAAAAAAAATCTTATCAGTTCAGCCTGAAAGATGGTTAAGGAGGTATTTGGGCATAAAAGGCTTGTGCATTCTGTAATTTGGCCAAGTGAATGAATATGGGGTCTTAAAAGCAATGACTAAGATTATCCAAAACAGTATTACTGCCTGTACTGTCCATAACAATGTAAGTTGCTCTTAAAAGTAAAAGAAAATCTGTATATTTTCATAGCTTTTTCTTCTTCTGAAGTAGTGCATTTGAAGGCAACTTTAAATAAGGCCCAGATTAAAGTGCGTTTCATGTGCATGCAATTTATTGTGCAGTTCTCTGAACATGGAGTATAAGAAGAGCGATAGAAAATTTCTGGAAAATCGTTAGTCTGGAAATGTTGGATAAACCTCAAATTACAGGATTGTTTTCAGAATTCCTAACTTTAAAACATGGTACAGTTTTCAAAGTGAGTTATCTGCCCAAGTTTTTTTCAAAAATGGCACTGCAGTTAAATGCTTAGAAAAAGTATTTTTGCGCTCTTGATTTTTTTTTTTTCTTTTCTGAAAAGAAGCTTTACTTGAGGTTAGCTGTAACTTCATAGTTAAGGAATGACTACCATTGCTACATTAAAAAAAAAAGTTTGTGTTGTAAATGAAGATACTGTAGTTGTAAGGGTATAGGAGGATTATGTAATGAGGAAAAGGGTGAAGCAATTAAAGGAGAAAGTGTTCGTTACAAGAGGAGTGAATGTTCTCAGGTGAGGTGAAGGTTTAGTTTTATTTGATGTGTTCACCTATGTTAAAACTGTTGTGAAAACAGTAAAGATGTCTATTCAAGTAATACATGACTCATTTTCTCCTCTTCTTTGTATTTTACAAGTGAGGCAGTTAATACCCAGACTCAGCTATAAATCTTTGGGTGTCAATTCAAGATGTGGGATAAATCTAGATATCTTCCTCCACTTAATTTTAATGCTTGAGGTGAAATTTCTTTCTTCTGACTTCAGCTGGCTCTGAAGGTAGGAGGCATCTAGGCCTCTGGAAGTCCAGGGAAAGAAGTGGAAGGACTTCTCGTGTATCCTTGAAAACACATGCATATACCAGAAATGAGCATTTGCTCTCTGAATGAATAAGCGTAACTGAACAAGAGCATGTGTGTTACTGTAATGTGGCTAACAGGTCATACAGTCAGTGTAAGTGTTGCTGTGCCCTTTTCCTCCTTTTCAAACTATACTCGTGGCAATACACAGATAGCAAATCTATGTGTTATGCAAATACACTGCAGAAAATGAACAATCAGTAATTTTCACTAGGATGGATTTATAATGTGTAACTGTGACATTGTGAGTTGCTGGAGTAAAACTTTCCCCCTTTACGCTTCAATTTCCAGGTAGAGGTATTTTTTTTTCTTATTATGCAGGTCTCATTTTCTGCCTGTAACCCAGGGTTTTGGTAAAAATCTTCCTATATAAATAGGCAGTAGTGATGCTAGACTTGTGCTAAAGCGTAAGAATCTAAATAAGTCTTGTATCACTATAGCAGTTACAGTATAATATATTAACAATTGTGAAACCTTTGAATAATCTTTTTTTTTTTTTAAAAAAAAAAGCATGCAGCAATGTATAGTCAGTAGAATCCCTATGGGATTATGCATTTTTTGAAGACTGCCTCCATGTGCCTGTGTGAGTAGTGTTTATTGAGATCACAAATGAGAATGTGGTTAACATATTTTCCTGTAAGGGATCAGTTCTGGACTCGTACTTTCTTCTCCCCCCTCTGTCAGGCCTGTGTTGTGGTGCTCATCCTTCTCGGTGAAGGGCCTGTATCGAATTATGGTTTGTTTACTGGCTCTTCACTGGCTTCTTACTGCCTGCTCCTCAGGCACAGCGCCTCTGGGATCTTTCCTTTTAAACCTTCTTTGTCTGGGAAAACCAGTGTCTGTAGTTTGTAAAATTTATTTCAGTTCTTTTGGCTGCAAAGTGTGATAATTTTTTAACGTATAGTTTTATAATGATGTGCAGTGTTAGTGCAGATTTTTGTTAAGTTTGCAGACTCTTAATGTGTCCTTCCCCCTTTAGATGCACATATAAATTGTTGCCAGTTTTGACTAAAAATATGCTTAAGTTAGTTTAGTGCTTATTTTTAGAAAATCGGAACAGTATAAATTGGATTAGGTGTAGAATATGCAGAATAAGAAGTTTGTGAGCTGTGTAATTTTTGCTCAGTAAATGACTCTGTGTCCTCTAATTTTGCACTTCTCTTTAGATCTATTGTGAGAAAGCCCTTACTGGGCCACCACGCTAATGGTATGAAGTTAGCCCAAGGTACTGACCTTGCTTATAAAAACCTTAAAATATGAGGCAGAGTTCTTGTCACCAATTTCTGTGTCCTAACAAAGTTCTAAATCAGGCTACATTGCCTTTCCGTTTGGTTTTTTTTTTAATTGAAATTTTATTTGTCTACGTCAAGTCAAGTATGTAACATACTCAAGAATCACTGAGTTTTAATAATGTTAAAATTTATTTTTATGATTGTTCTTTAGATTGGCTATTAGACTTTACAACTGTAGAAATGTGCTTGATACTGATGGATTTACTATAAACATTTACTGTGAAAACTTTTTTAAAGTTCTGGATCAGTAAGAAATGTAATGGTAAAAATCTAATTTTCTGAAAAGAGGTAGATATGGAAGTGGTTAAGGGAGCCTCCGTTAGGGCAGCAGAAGTATATTACTCCCATATACATCATGTAACTGACACATGTTAATCATGATGCACTTCAAAGGAGTAAACTACTGAAACAATTTCTTTCATTTAGGCTTTTATCTTGGGATGTTTGGTCATAATTTAGGAGTGCTTTACTCTGAAAGAAAAGTATGAGTGGGTTAATGGTATTTAATTGAAAACTCTTTCTTAAAGGATTTTTTTACGCTGGAGCCATACTAAATGACATTAAATAGTAACTATGCCAATTAGAAAAGATGATGATCTTTCATACTTTAGTTAAAACTTCTAACTTACGTTTTATGTGGTTTTGAAGATTCTTGAAGGGCCAATTCTTTTAAAGTGAAATTTCTTTTGTGTTAAGTGTTAGCCTTGCTGGATTGAATTTCAGCATTAAAACCTATAGTTTCTCAATATTGCAGATTTAATAGTGAAGGTGATTTTTTTTTTTTTTTTTTTTAATCCTGTTACAGAGAAGTCTAGAGATTTCTGGGATTCTATTTTTTTTTAATTCTGTAGTGAAAAGTATGTTTACTCTTGATTTGCAAACATGAGTTGCAATCTCCAAACTGATGTGTCATCAGGTATATACTACAAAATTGGGCAATTGTTTTTTTTACATATAGATTTGAGGGATAATATAATGAGATTGTGGCTTTGCTACATTTTGCATTCTTGCAGAATTTAGTAAACAGTTCTCAAGTGAACTTCTTCCTTATAGAACCTTGTTATGGGAAAAGTAAAATTTAGGATTGCGTATTGAAAGATGCCTCAAAACATCTCAAAACAGTGTCACTTTCATTAAACCAAGTTTATAGTTCAAGTTTTTATCCTTATGAGAAATAGCAATCACACCAGTGCAGTCTAATAAGGTGCAGAGGAATGCCTGTGTTGTCACTAACAATAGCTAGTGATCTCAAGATCAGAGTGGTGAGTAAAGGAGACACTGAAGTTAAAAGCACTTAAAAATATCTTCAGCTTGTGTTCAGACAGGAGACCGACAGTACTGTCTTCTATTTGTTTCAAAGCACACGTTTGTTAAGCAAACAGCTTGGATTATTGGGGTGCTTAAAACTACCTGATGGACTTCTAAGTAATGTCTCTGTTAACCCTCTAAGTAAATAATGTCTCTGTTAAAGGGTTAACAGAGATGTTACTTAGGCATTAAGTCTAGCTTTCCTCAGTTAGCTCCAAGGACCTTCCCACAGGGTTGTTACGGAAAGTAAACGTCCAGATCGAAGGAGTCCCCTGCTCCGGCTGAGTTAGGAGAGGGACAGCTGATTCTGGAGTTCCTGCCTCGGAGATCAGTGTCCTGGAAGTTACTAGTGTTTGATAAACAGATACCACACAAGACTGTAGGAGGGTGTCCCCTGAAATGCTCTTTAAGGGTTTATAAAGCGAAAGTCTTGAAACTGTTCTTCCTTTATATGATTTCTCTGATTCCTTGCAGCTTGCCATTCCAAGGACATAGAGGAAGCTATAAGCTCTGTCTCTTAGAATTATTTTTACTTCTCTGCCTTTCTTGAAAATGCCATTGTTACCATTCATAGCCTGCAAAAGGTGTTTTGTATAGGAAGGAAAAGCATAGATGGAGAGATTTTGGAAAAAGTGCGGGAATGTAAAAAGCAGGGAAGGTCTTGGGCTGTTCAGGACAGCGTCGTGTTTTTCTCTCTCGGAAGCAAGAGGCAGAAACCATTTATGCAAGGTGCTGGTTTCCCCTAGAAAGAGATGAGGGAAGAACGATCTATACCTCTTCTGCTTTACTTGTGGTGTCAGCCTTCCAAGTGAAATGTCAACTGCAAAGCAATAGCTTAGATACAGATGTGTCTGAGCAGAGTATTTATGATCATCACTGCCACACAAAGTGCTTTGCCCTTCCTTTTTTTTTTTCTTCCTTCATTCATAAAAGCTTCCTTGCAAACAATGGCCTGCCAGCACAGGTACCTGTATGACAGGGAAATGAGCAAATAAACATAAACGCAGGAGATCCTGCCAGTCCGTACACTGGCTACAAAGTTGCTGTGAGAACTGGTGAAGTTGGTTGGCAGAGCCTGCTCTGATAAATCTGGAGTCGTTTTTTCACTGTTCATTGCTAGACAGGCTTGCAAGCACTGCCTTAGGCTCTAACAATTATCTCTGATTTCCAGCAAGGCAGCTGAATTAAAGAGAAGTGCTACATCAGGGAAAGACAGGAACAAGTTTCTAAAGAGATATTTCAGGTAGTTTGCTGGGCTCTTCTCCAGCTTAAACGTCATCTAGGAAGCTATTGCTGTTCTTGGTCCTTCTCACAAAATTAGATTTTGGAGGTCATAGATGGAATATTTCATAGATGGAGCAAGATCCTGGCTCACCAACTAATTTAAACGTGTCATTAAAGTAAGATGTTGTGCATCTGTTCATGATGTGACTAATACGATGCTTCACGGAGTATCCATTTGAAATTGCTTGAGTCTAGGTGAAGTCCAGGATCCCTTTCTGTATAGGATGCCTTTTTCTGTAACTGTCTTTAGTGAATATACTTCTTTTGCACAACACTTCCAGAATAATTTCTGCATTTTTGTTCTGCTTTGATGCTACTTAAAGGCGAGTATCATGCCAGTAAGCAAATGGTGAGAAAGGTCCTCTTGCTTCCCCTGTCAGTATTACCTTTTTACAAAAGTCACTTGATAAGCCACTAACCCAAACCAGAGAAAGTCTATTGGGACAAGTCTGCAAAATGAGTTGTGGTAAAATAAACTTTATGGGGGAGAAACTTCAAATCTGTCATCTTGCATTCCTCTCAGTTTTTTTCATTTTGTTTTTTGTTCTGTTTTTATCTATACGCCTGTCTTATCCAAAGGTAGCTTTCTGATATTTTCCTAACAGTCAAATTACTTCTCAGCTTCTTTAAGTGTGTCTGTTTCCAGGAGCCAGACCTTCTGCCTTTCTAGTAGCAAGTCCTGAGCCTGGCTCTTGGCTGCTGCAGGCTGAGTATCCATTGTAATAAGCTTATAGAATTTATTTCTCTAGGAATAACAGTTTTTATAGTAAGTTCTGTTTGTCTCGCTTCTTGAAGTTTAGATAGAGAAACAGAAGCTGCATTCCTTGCATTCTATCCATAGGGAGGGAATGAAGGAGGGAACCTGTGCCTTTCAGTAAAGAGCATAAACCTGGGATTTGCTCTTCTGTGTAGTAGCAAAATATGCTAACAATTCCCCATAACTTTTGTTTGTGTTACTACTCTCAGCTTGTTAAGGTCTATCCAGTACTAACAAATACTCGGTGCAAAATTTTAGCTTTAGAAACCAATTGATAATATGCAAAGGAAGGAAAAGTAGAGTAACTTGTATCATCATATTAATTCTCATTGTCAATCTTTGATAATACTGTCAGCCCCATTTTCCGTATCTGTTGCTTTTGGTGTTTTAAGTGGTACTATCTGAGGCCTTTGGGGTTTTTTCCCTTGTCTCAGTTGCTCTTGTCCGAAGTGAGTGAAAATGGACATAGGGCATGTCCAATTCAACTCAAAGCAAACTCTAAAAGAGATCTAATATTTAGTCATCTTTTTATCTAAACATAAACTTTTCTATTATGCTTTTTTCAAATAATTTATCATGAGAATGCATTGAACTTTCAAAAAAATTGATTTGCATATTGATATTGTGACTTCAGACGTATTTGGAAGTCCAGATAGGTACAAGAACAGAGATTATACCAGCATTATTTTTTTAATTGATTTGTCATGGAAGGTTTCCAAATACTTTTTTTGTTATTGTATTGTTATAGGAACTATTTGTAAGGGATAAAAGGCCAGCAAATACGTAGCAAAAAAAAATTTGAATATAAGGCAGCCTGGGGATGATACTACTGGGAAAACTTATTAAAAATATTATATATTTTTATATTTAAATCTATGTAAATGTCATTATCTCTAGCATTGACTTTGGAGCATTTTTTGAATGTTTTATTATGCATACATGTCTTTTAATCTTAACTACATATAGTCAGTCAAGAAGATCTCTGGGTGCTCATTCCTAGAAGCTTAATTAATTTTAAATACTGCAGAAGAAGGGTTTAGCATACATAGTAACATTTGTAATACTGAAATTTGATGTAAAGCCTTAAGTGTTCTAATGTACCTTCCCTTAAAAGAATGGTTCTTAATGTATTGTAAAATAATAAAAGCAGTGCTCTGGATAGCTCTATTTATAAGAGTGCCTGTGTAATGACACATATTTTAATTACAAGATCCTTGTGCTTTCAGATATATAGAAAGCAAGCTTTTATTCTTTAGCTGTCATCTACATATTACTAATACCTTGAGAACTGATGAGTGGAATTACTGTTCTGGTCCATCAAGAAATCAAGAGTGTGGAGTGGCATAGACAATACTGAAGCAATAATTTGACCTAACGAGTTCTTGCATTGTTGTCTGCAATACATCAAAAGAAAACTTTGCCATTTAGCTCTTCAAATTTAAAGAGCAAAAGGCTGAATAGTTTTCTGACTTGACAACTGAGCACGTTTATGAGAGGAGATGAATAAGCTTCTTGTTGTTCCTAGGTACTTTGGATTTACCATTCAGGAGTAAAGAAGAGTTTTCTAATCAAAGGCAAGATAACCTGGACACTGATCAGCTGGAAGAGATGTGCAGATTGGTTAATTGACAGTGGTACCTTGCTCCTTCCTATAAAGGGAATGTAAAATCTGGATGAGCCTTAGAAGGAGTAATTGTAGCCATACTTTTACATGTTATATGCAATTAGATTTTTGTAATTTTGCTTGATAATTATGGGTATTCTGCAAAGACTGAAATGTTTTAAGTTGTTATCTGTTGCCAAGTGTTGAAACATAAGTAGCAAAGTCCAAATTTTTAGTGTACCTGGCCAAAGACAGTTATACAGGTGAACATTCAGTTAGGAAAAAATATGCTATGATATTTAATGTGAAAACCAGCTTTTCTTTAAATTCTCGTGTGAAGGATATGTTATTGCTAGGGAGTTGTAGGTCACAGTGCTTTTCTTGTATTTTTCTCCTTGAATTTTTCTGCCTTGCTGTCTGTTTAAAACAAGAGAAGGAAAAAATGAAGGGAAAGGGCTCTTCTACAACCCCCTTTCCTTCCTTAAAAAACAGGGGGGGAGGTGGCAACTTAGTTTTCAGATCTTAATTTAGAATAGGCTGGGCCCTGTTGGTATCGGTAGGATTCCCTGTGTGTAAAAAGCACCTGCATTCGGGGAGAGACTGGCCCCAATCCCACACTAAACATAGCTTGGTTTAAGACATGAGTTTCTGATTTGACTTCAGTGAGGCTAATTGTGTGTATAGTGTTTCCACTTGAGCAGGTTGTGTAAAAAGAAAATAGAAGAGTGATTGAAGGGGCACTGCTGATTGTTTTAGGTTGACATTTTCTCATAACACATTTTGAATATTACACCGTGAGGCCTTTTTATTTATTCAAATACTTCCCCCCCCCCCCCCGCATCTCTGTTGCTGATCTACGGTTTGCTGCAGAAACTGTTGCTTGTCAGCATAGGTATCTTGCTGGTCTGCTCTCCTCCTGCTCATACACCCTGCGCTGCCTGCTGGCTCTTCAGGGACAGGGTTGTTTCTGCTCTTTGTCGCTGCTGGACGCTGCGGTTGGTCTGGGCGTGCAGGAGTGCGAGTGCATGAGCAGTGCACAGCATCGATGGACGAATTGGGAAGTGCCAGTAAGAGTGAAACCAGTGATCTGCAAAGTGCTCTCAAAGCAAATAAGCAAAAATACTAAGAATATTTTGAGTAACTTTCGCTGATGATTAGGCATTTGTTTGCAAGCAGAGCTGACAAGTGCATAAACCACTGTTTCGTGTTTTAACAAAGTCCGCAAGAGGTGTTTATTCAAGTCGTGTACTCTTGTCTCCCCAAGGGGTATGTGTGTATTAAGGGTGAAGGCACGTCTCCTTATCCTTGTAAAAGTAAGTCCTACTTAGGAGATATGTAGCTGTTTATCGTGAATTGCACTTTTATTTTGCTCTGTTACTGTTGCTGCGTTACTGTAAAATTGCTGTACTGGCAACCTAAAAATAAGGGCATTTTGTGATTATCTAATATCCACTTAAATAGCAGTGGATAAAATGCTTGAAACATTCATGGGATATTGTACTGTGGTGTCGGGTTAAATGGAAAGATTGGAGAAGAAAGATAGACCTGTGTCTGAGCTATGTGAGTCAATTAAAGAAAGTAGTTCCCCATCAGTGCTTGACTGTGCTAAACTAGCACGGGTGCGTGTTTCTAGCTCCACATAAACATACAATGTTTGAAGAATTAAGGAGAATGAAACTTGGAGAAATATAATCTGTTAGACAAAATAGAAAGAAATCCAGCTTCAGTGTAAAATATGATTTAGCTGCAATGGTGTATACTGACCAACTTCAAACAAGAAAGCAGGAATAGTGCAGGTGTGCTCCAATGAGTGGTGTCAATTCGCGCTGAACTCCCAGCGTGCAGAAGCTGGGTTGTTGCTGTCGGGACTGTCTCAGTTCTGTTTCTGCAGACACTGTGCCAAATGCCGCTTGTGCTCTAAAGCTGGGGCTCAGATACTGTGGCCAACAGTTTGAGAAATATTTAGTTAACTTGTTAACATCTTTGCCCAAACCTCTTATTGAATATACTACTGCTTTAACGATACTAAAAAAAAAATAAAAATAGTTACTTTTGCAGGTTTCTTGTTTTACCTTTGAGGCATGAGCCACGTGTGTTTTCAGGGAGATCCTTGTATGCCCACAGCTACGTGAACCAGAGACCTCTGCTCCTTTGCAATTGGTGTTTAGCTGGAGTATTCTTGGTGCCCTCTCCTGTTTGCTGACAACACTTTGCTATTTTTGTTTTTCGCTGAGCTGCACTGTTTTTCACTCGGAGTTTCTGGCCTTTAAATCTACTCACCCTACTTGTCATTGTCATTTGCAGTAGTGGCTTGATGGTCTCTTCAAGCCATGTGTGGTTTAGGACCGAAAGATGGTGCAAAAGCTTCTGTTTACCTCTTTCTTAAACAGCAGGTGAGATGCCTGCCTATTAACTTAACCTGTCTGGGCACGTGATCCAGGCCGCAGATTTGTGTGGTACAGTAGTGGATCTCCATCTTCCCCACATCATCTGGGAGTCAAATAACTTCTCGTTACAATACAGGTCTTCTCCCATCTTTGTCCTTCAGAGAGAGCACCACTTGCAGGTGCTAGTGGGACAATGGCTTTACTACTAGGATTTAGGCACTGCAATGTCCTGTGTATTAGAAACAGAAGAGGGAAGGGAAGCATCCCACAACCTCACGCATGTTCTGCAGTAGCTGACAGTAGCTAGGCTGTTTTTACCTGCTGGTGTGGCCAAAGCACAGCTGTGCTTTGCTGCAGACTTCTGCTTCCTCGGCTGTTGGAAAGAAAGGTCAGAAGTTCCAGGCTTCTAGGAGGGTATTTTTGGTATTGCTTTCATGTCTGGCTGTCTTGACATGATCAGAGAAGTTTTAATAGTCAGAGTTTAGGGACAGGTGTTCTAGGAAAGCCCAGGATATGCAATAATACACCTGTGTTTTGCCAAAGTGCTTGTATCTGTTGAAGGTCTGTTTTTTAATAAACCTGTGCTGTTTGGCCTGAAAACAGATGATGTTTGATTTTGTCAGGGTTTCTAGCTGCAGTGACATCCATTGAGCATCTTTTCTTTTGCCTCTTTTTTTTTTTTTTTTTTTTTCCCAAGTAAGGTGGCTTTTACACTGCTTGAAGACTTTAGCTTCAGCTTTTCCTTACTTGCTCTTCAGACTTGCAGAAAAATACTTCCAGAGCTTGAAGGCTTCACAAGTGTTACCCCCAGTACCTATGACCCATCTATATTCCCTCTGCTGGTATCACTCTATGTGTCCCAGCAGGTTCCTATCGCCCTCTTTGTCCTCCCTGCCTACAGTTCCTTTCTCTAAATTTAAAAAAAAAAACAAAAACCAAACCCAAACCACAACAAACTGTGTCCTGTTCTTGATAGACTAGCAACAAGTCTTACAAATCATGCCACTACTGTCCTGCAGTTCATCACTACCTTTCACTTCCTGGAGTCTAGAGCGTGGGCTTTCACTGTATACTGGAGAAAGTTTCATTGCACTGTGGAGGGAAAGGATTTTACAGCCTGTTTTTCTAACATCAAAAAGGAGGAGAAAGATGGAGTCATTTTAGACTTGAGCATTCATCTTCTCCCCTCCCTTTTCTTTAGGGCTTCAGGACTGGCCATTCTCTTGGCCAGTCAGGAAAGAAATTGGTGTATCTCTTGATTTCAAGATACTGGAATGGATATACGGAAGTGAGTGTCACAGAGGAAGTATCTGTATTTTTTAGTGATACAAATCTACTAACAGTAAAATATCTGATTGGTTGGCTTCTTTATGGCACTACTGTATGGTGACGTTGTCTCCTTTCTTGTCATAATAATGAAAAAGGGGTCTCAATTAAGAGACTCAAGAAACTGTATTGTTGACTTGAAACATCCCCCCCCTCCCCCCCCAGTGGAAGACTAAACTTCAAGCCCAGTGCCCAGAAATTTTGCTTATGTCCTATCAGTTGGATGCAGCTGACTGGGGTGATTCTGGACACAGTATCTGTGAAGGCTTTTCTGCCTTGGTGGATTCAGAACCATTAAGTCTTGGTATAGATGCCTATCCTACCACACAGAGTAAGGCCCTTAGGATTGTCTTCGTAATGGGCTACTCCTTCCAATTTAAAGTTTAATTTGAATTAGTTTTACTTAATCTAGGATGGGATGCACAGGTCTTGCAGTTTAGAGTTGCTCATCCCAGTGAAGCAGAAATGTCACATCAGCTTTCTGGAGCTCTTCAGTGAAGCAGAGTGACTGACAGGTCACTGTCTTTGGGTGACAGTGATGGTGTGTATCACTACAGTATAGCAATATGGAAGAAAATACTGTGAAGTCACATGGTGTTTACCAGGATCAAATAAATTAACGTCCGGGGTTGAGTTTGCCTTTAGTCTGTTTGCTGGGTGTTTAGAGTACCTTAGCAAAAGTCTGAGTCACTTCATGGCTTTGAGTCTGAATGGGAGAGTTGGATGAGTGTGTTAGAGGTGGATGTCTACAGATGGATCTCTGTCAGCTCTGTTACACATTCAGAGAAAAATTCTTGAAATATCAATTCTGTTAGTTTTAGTGCTGCAGTGGTGTGTGGTGATATTTGCACCCCTTAGAGAGCACAGCGGGGTCAAGATTTGCCTCGGACTAGTGAGAAAGTTGGTCGCTGTTTTAAGTGCTACCCGTGCTCCTGTTTGGACCTGCTTCTGCATCTTATTGGCAACCTGAAGGTCCTTTTCAGTTTCCTTTTTCCAGCATAATGTCTTCCAGTTTTTAGGATAATATTAATTCAATGTTTCTTGGATTTTTTTAAAATATGGGATTAAAATAATGATCAGCTACAATGGATATTTTGAAATGTCCTTTATTGATAGGAGAACCACTGCAAAACAGCTGGAATGGTTTGGGTAGCTGTAATTTGCAGGTAACGGAACAAATATATGAGACCATAAAAGCATGTAGTATCAACAGGAAATTGTGTAATTTCACTGATGTTGTAAACACTTACCTATATTGACCCAAACCAGATTTCTTTTATTTTTTTCTTAATTCCTTTTTGACCATATACCTGTTTGGAGTTCCTTTTATCTGCTTGTTGATTCACAGGGAGCCTGTGTTACGTCTGTGCAATGTGGACCGAGTCAGTGTTTTTGCAATGCTCAATTTTATGCATTTTTGTGGTGACATTTTCTTGCTCTTTTTTTATTTGCTTAGAAGATCTTTGACAATCTGAAATCTAACTAAATGAATGCTTCATCATTTTCAGTCATCTTTATTAAAAGTAAGTAGTCTACCCATAGGAAATTTACTGAAGACAGGTGAAGTCTTCAGTGTATATACCCATGCCAGGTACTGAGGAAGACATCAGTCTGTGCACAGATAAGAGATGTGGATTTTAAAGTTATGTTGTCAGAGGTGCAGTATGAGGAGGAATTAAAAGTGAAAGATGAAAAGGACTTGTCAAATCATACAAGCTAATGAAGAAATTTGAAAGGAACAAGTTGAAAAATGTTATTGAATGTGAGTATTGTTAGCCAGAAACTGAATATCTATTTAGGTTTTATGAGTTTGAATACCCTTCCATTACTCCCTTGTGAACTTTTTGGGGTGAGGAGGATAAAAGGAAGCTTACATTATAGGAGTCTTATATTATCAAATTAAAAAAACCCAACAAACAAAACAAACCCAACAACAAAACTAAATGTAAGTGCTACCAGTTCATAAAGCTTTTGAAATCCATGGTCTGCAAGGAATATCTTTTTATTGAGATATGCATGTACACGCATTTGTGTGTGTCTGTGTATATCTATATCTATATATCTTGATATATGGGTTGTTATACCCCTGCCCCCTAACTTTGGTGAAATAAAAAGCTTTGTTCTTCTAGGATTGTTCGGTCATCTGCATGATGCAAGCAAACAAGAATGTGGTTGTAAGGTGCCAAGTGGAGAAGTTTATTTTTTTTGTCAGTTAAACTGGACAGAAAAATATGCGCAAATGTGAATAGTTTAGGATGATCTCTTCATTAATATGTTAAAGCTATTAATTAAAACTTTCCTGCATTATTTTTCTTCATAATAGTCAGATGGTGACTTTTTCTGAATGGAAAATGTTACTGTATTTTGGACTTTTATATGGAAAGAAAGGTGTCGTGGTTTAACCCCAGCTCTAGTGGCAACTAAGCCCCACACAGCCACTTGCTTACTCCCCCCATGGTGGGATGGGGGAGAGAATCAGAAGGGTAAAAGTGAGAAAACGCATGGGCTGAGCTAAAGACAGTTTAATAGGTAAAGCAAAAGCTGTGCGCACAAGCAAAACAAACCAAGGAATTCATTCCCCACTCCCCATGGGCAGGCAGGTGTTCAGCCATCTCCAGGACAGCAGGGCTCCATCACACGTAACGGTGACTTGGGAAGACAAACGCCATCACTCCCAACGTCCCCCCCTTCCTTCTTCTTCCCCCAGCTTTATGTGCTGAGCATGACGTCCTATGGGCTGGGATATCCCTTGGGTCAGTTGGGGTCAGCTGTCCCGGCTCTGTCCCCTCCTGACTTCTTGTGCCCCCCCAGCCTGCTCGCTGGTGGGGTGGGGGGAGAAGCAGAAAAGACCTTGACTCTGTGCAAGCACTGCTCAGCAGTAACTAAAACGTCTCTGTGTTATTGACACTGTTTTCAGCACAAATCCAAAATGCAGTCCCAATACCAGCTACTAGGAAGAAAATTAACTCTATCCCAGCCAAAACCAGTTGTGCTGATAATTTTTTTGTTTTTAAATCCTGAAGTGGTTAAAGGAGAAATTGATACTAGAACAAGCTTAAGTATTTCTTTTTCCCTACTTTATTTTACCTGCATAGTAGGAAGTTTTAGAAGTCTTATTCGGGTATTTCTGTGCATCTGTACTTACCAAGTGTGACACTTGGGTTATGTAGGTGAACTTGTCTGCAAAGCAGCGGTGGTTCTGCTTTGATAGCTGTCTCCCACTCAAGTTAATAGCGGTAGTGTCTATGGTAAAAGATAATTCAAGATTATGGGTCCTTTGTGTTGAATGTTTGTTTTCTGTTAACTACCTTTTGTGTAGTCGTTTTGTGCTCCTGCCAAAGTTCTGCATGTTTGAGCAGTTTGTAAATCATTTTTGACTGTTTTAAGTGCAGATCACTGGTGTCTGTTCTACTTCAGACTTCAAGTGCTGCATCCTAAGATACTAATGGCGATTTAGAGCCGTCTTAGGTAAGTGTAAGATGCTGTTGAAATAGAGTATGTGAGAGCATAAGTAAATGAGCTGCAGATAAATACAGTAAGTGATAAACTTCGTTTCAGTTTATTGTGCATGGTTAATTATTCATTTTAGCTGGTGGTTGCATTTCTGTGTGACAAATAAAATGACGATATTCTCTTTAGCGTGAGCCATTAGAATTCTGGTGTGACAAATTTAGGATTATTGCTTTTGTTCCAATCAGTAAGATCAGAGGAAATGTGAAGTATGCTCAGCTAAATGCAGTGAGTAGGTCTGCCATGCTTGTATTTAATTACTAACAAGTTTGAAATCTGGTTCACCTACCTCTTCAGGTTCCCTTTGTAGTCAGTGGATGGAGGTCACTTTAGGGAGCAGTTCCTCCCCTGATACTTCTCTTGACTGACTATAAAGCAAGCCTAAGTGTTGCTTTTGAAAGCAGGGTTCTTCATGCAACTGTCTGATTCTAATCTCTTCCATTACTGACAAAGACCTTGTGCTGCAGATTTGCTTGGTTTGGTGGAGCATGCAAAAGGGCCTCATTACCTAGAGAAAACTTTTCTTTTTCTTTATGCATTAGTACAGACACGAGGAGGGAGCTATTTCTCTGTTAAAAAAAAAAATTAAAAATTCTTTCAACAGTTTGTTCCTGAAAATGACCTGAAGTGGTTGGGATTAGGATCACTGATCAGCTGAAGGTTTTGCAAGTATGTAAAGTCAAAGCAGTATAGGAATATCTGAATTTGAAGGAAGATGCTGAAATAAATTTAATTTTCAACTATAACACTAGCAAATCAAAGTTGAAAATAACAAAACTGCTCATCAGTCAAGACTAATGAGTATGAGGCTACAGAGAAAATATCTTTCAAAGTAATTCTTCTACAGGGAAAAATGCAGGCAGCCTTCTCCAGTATTCAGAATGCAAATATTAAACTAATGTATCACAAATAGAAGCAGACTATATTATCTGAACTTGGTGGAGAGGAAATGTTATGCAAAATGACATGCATATTTTAATATGCTTTAGTGTAAATGCTGTTTTGACATTTTTACTGGAATTTGTAAATTATATAATGAAACTTTTCCAATAGTGAAATACTTCCTGTTGTCCTTTACTGTATGTAACCTAGGGTCTTAACATCAGAGGCATCTTTGTTCTAGCTTTGCATTAATCCATGTTAAAGTTTGGAATGCTTGAAGAAGCATTTTGCAATTTTCCTGGCCCTAACATGTATTTTTTTGCTAGGATTGGTTTGTATGGAGACAGTTGGCCAAGCTGTGTAGTCTGGAATTCAAAGCGGGACTGGGTCAATATGAATACTGCATAGTATTTCTGAAAATCAAAGGCGAAGGGGCGGGGGGAAGGGAAGATGATGTTTGACAAGATGTTTGAATTTTCTGTGGTTCTGTCAAATTTATTGTTAATACCCATTTTCTCTCTCTTTTTTTTTTAAATAGATTGTTACTTATTTTTCTGTCACCTTTTACTCCTCTGTGTCTAACTTCCTTTTAAAATAAGATGGTTCTTAAAGCGTGTCATCTTTGTGTGGTTTTGGTTGGGTTCTTTTTGTTAACCCCTTTTCTCAGTTTGTTAGAATGGAGGGTCAGTCACTTGGTTGAGGTTTTGGAAAACCTAAACCTATGCTATGGATTGAATTTGACTTGGGTATTGCTCTTGAAACTTAATCTGAAAGCGTTAGTACAAAACGAAACTGCTAAAGCAATCCAGTATCCTCCTGTGGTAGAGCAGAAGATCTAAGTAGAGGAGAAGCAGTAGATACTGTGTATTTTAAGAAGAGCTTTTGGCACACGCTGGTATGGTCTACATAACTAAGCTAAGGAGGTATGTCCTGGATTGAAGCTACTACAAGTTGTCTGGAAAACGGTAGTATCAGTACTTCGCTGTGAAACTGTAGGAAAACTGTAGGTTTTGTATGCATTTTCTTGAGTCTAGTACTTGTCGATATTTTCCTGAATTATTGGATGATAGAAGAGGAAGTAAACGTACCCATTGCATAAAAAGGCAAATACAGAGGCAACAAACAGTACAAATACATAATGAGGAGTACTGATTAATTAGCAGGGAAGGTTGTAGTCCTTGTAGTGTGTAATAAGCCGTTCAGACTGGCAGTACGTTGTTGAGGGTGAGAGGGAAGCAGACGTAACTCCAGGATGTATACGTATGAGTGCCTGTATCCTAATAGTAGTGAAATACTGTTGCTATATTCAGAGATGTTAGGACCTCACATGGAGTACTGTACTTACAGAAGTACATTAACCATTAAAAGGACTAAAAAGGAACATGGATCTTGCAAAAACGGCCCAGAAGAGCAGGGTGGAAGAACTGGAGCTGCTCTCCTCTGGGAATGAGTACAATGCTGTGCCTCATGAGTGCAAAAGGAGAGGGAGAGGAGAAGCTGTTCTTTGCCCTCTGGGAGGGGATAAGGTCTTCATGATGTTTGTACAAAGGGGTTTTTTGAAGATTGGAGGGACTTTGGTAAGCGTGGTCAGACACTGGCGTAGGTTGCTCAAGGAGGTTGTGCAAGGTTGGCTCTCGGACCCATGACAGACCTGTAATGGTGTTACTGAGCAGATGATGGCTCCTGCCTTCTGCAGAAGTGAGAGCTCAGCAGGAGCCACGGACTAGCATCCAGGAGATGGTAGGAGCTGCTAGCCTCTCTTGAGTATGAGGTATCTCTTTGCTAGGGACGATTCCCCATTTCCTGCAAAATTCTTAATCAACAAATTAACATCTAATTTGGAAAAGAAGAATACAGATTGATGCACAGCCTTTGGGCCGAAGAATTCTCATTTCTCATAAAACACGGAGAACAAAAGCCCTGTAATGAGGTGGAATTACAGTGATTTTAATCAGTATAGAATTTGTGTGTGTATATGAGAGAGGCTAATATTTGTATTAGCATGTTGTCTTCTCAATATAACATTATATACATATGTAACAAAATGATGAAGATTGACATTTTCTCATTTAAAATGTATTTTCAATTTGTTTTGACTATAGCTCTCTCAAGTCATATTTTGGTACTCGACTAAGGTCCTCCTCTTGCTTTCTTAATTCCTGTCCCAGGGATGACAAGGCTGGAGTGTTGTGGAATTTCATCAGTGCTGTTTGAATTGGCCTGGTAAAGATTGCGTTATAATGTCATGATGTTTTTCTACTGCTGGAACTGAACACAAAGCTGCTTTGGTTAGTTGATGCTGTAAAGAGATGAGAGGGACGAGCCGAAACCCAGCTACTTCTGTGGCACTGCCTAGAGAGGCTTTGCAACCCAAGTCCTTTCCCTTGTTGCAAGGGAAAGGGAAAGTCTAGTTTTGTGCTGAAATTAGGATACTTACTTAGTGATTATACCCTCAACTCAGTTGCTTATGCTGTGACTAACTTTATAATATCTATTTGGGAAAGGAATATAACGCTTTCTCTCTAATTTCTCTCATGATTTTATTATATTTGCATGTCAAGTATGGTGCATGTTCCCACCAATAGGTTTATAGGACTGAATGAAAGAGCCATTCCACATGTAGCAAGTCTGAATTGAATGAAATAAAAGAAACTTAATATGGTCTGAATGATTACAGTGTTAGAAGATATACTTAATATTGGCAAGCGTGTGGATGCGAGAACTGAAATTATAACATTTTAAGATGAGTAAAGAAAGCAGCAATACTGAGTGGGGGGTAATGCATTCTGAGTTTAGAACCTGCCTGGAAGGGAGTCTTGGAAACTCTGAAGTTTGTCTTATGGTGATGGAGCTCTATAAGGATCCAGTCCCTTGCCAGGCAGAAATGATCAGTCTGCCTGTAAGACTTCAGTGATACAATTTGTATTTTTATAGCAAACGTAGTTCTCATAAAAATCCCTTCCTCAAAAAATAAACCTGTTGGTTTTCCACAGTATTTGGTACAGTTTCCATTTTATCAGGTGAAAAACCAGCTCTCAGGCACAACCTTATACCAGCGGTGTCGAGTCCTACTCGCGCTGGGCAGTGCTACTGCTCTTTGCTAGTGCTGGCGAAGGAGAGTGTCTCTGGATCGCCTGGTGTAGGCACTTGACTTGAGGGCTGGTCTCTTCACAGAACCAGGCAAATCTGAAACTTTTGCTGACTTTATTGGTGGTGTATATTGACTTTGCGACCTTCGGAAGTGGAAGGAGGAGGGCAGCAGCTTGCCTGGTGTCCTACAGTTCCTTTGCGGGACGTGATGAGGCTGGGTGCGCACCGAGGCGGTCTAGCCATGTCAGAGATGGCAGCCTCGCCTCCTTCGCTTCTTCCCATCGCCCCACCATTGGCAAACTATGGGTTTGGTTGTGTGGTGCAGCCCTGGCACTGGGGCCACACTTGAATTGCTCAGGGACCACAGGTTTAACTGCTGTAGGCCTGGGGAACTTGGTTGCTTTCTTCAGACTCTTAAGTCCATGTTCGGTGGTAACCACTTTGAATAGGTCCCCTAGTGTATCAGTGCCTTGGTGATATTTTCAGTGAAGTGTTTTTGTTGAATCATTTAAAGCTGAAGAAAACATTTTGCAGAATAAATGCACACAAATTATTTCACAAATCTGCTTTGGAATTTTGCCACTCTTCTGAGGTGAGGAACTTTGGAAAAGTATTGTGTGAAGGGACAATGCAAAACGCTTGGTGGGATTTTATCCTGTAGCTGCAGTAGAATCATAGAATGGTTTGGGTCGGAAGGGACCTTAAAGATCATCTTGTTCCCACCGCCCTGCCATGGGCAGGGACACCTTCCACTAGACCAGGTTGCTCAAAGCCCCGTCCAGCCTGGCCTTGAGCACTGCCAGGGATGGGGCAGCCACAGCTTCTCTGGGCAACCTGTGCCAGTGTCTCACTGCCTTCACAGGGAAGAACTTCCCTGCATCTAATCTAAATCTACCCTCTTTCAGTTTAAAACTATTATACCTTGTCCTATCACAACTGGTTGTGCTGTGCCTCTTCTGAGCATCGCTCTTAACAGTGTGATTGTGCCTTTTGTTTCTTTTGGTGAAAAAAAAAAAATTCAACTTTATCATTGCATGCAACAGCCGGTTCCTTCACTAGCTTAGGGTCCTAGAATACAGCTCTGTGTTCAAGGCTGGGGTGATGTGATTTTCACGGATGTAGTTGTTCAATTCCTGTACCAGTTACAGCCAGAACATACCGATTCTGGAGATCACAAAAGGTCAGAGCCTCTACTTTCCCAATTGTTTTTTGTTGTTGTTTTGGGGTTTTTTTTCCTTCCCATTATTTCTTCAGTGAACCAAGATTTCTGTCAGGAATGGTTTTTGTTTCCTTCCTTCTCCTTTGGATTTGGAAACACAGATTCTGTGCTTCCAGCTTCTGGTTTGGTTTTTCCAGTCATCTCTGAAAACTGTTGGGGCATGAATTTTGGCTTGTTCTCCTGTTGTCCCAAGGGTGGTTTGGAAGCGTTTCTGTCCTTCTTGTAAGGAGGCAAAGTTCCCTTTAAGGTGTATAATAGAAAGAGTCGGCCAGTATTCAAGTTTTATTGGGTTTAACAGAGAATAAATTACACACAGTTAAAAATAATTTGGGGGGCATTTGTGATTTCTTATGTGGTTTTCTTATGAGACTAATTCTGTATTATTTTTAGAATGACTTGTCTTTACAGGATCAAGGCACCCGTGCCTTTCTGTTTGGACAAAGGATCTGTAGATATGTTAGATTTCTGTAGCCTGTTAGTTCATGTTGTGAACTCCTTTCTTTTTCTGGGGTGAAAAAGTTTACTGATTCATCTTTTTCCTAAGTCTCCAAAATAGTACTGATTTTGTTTTTAAAATGAAATTCTGACAGTTAATGACTCCTGCTTTAGTTTGTGCGTGATTATTGCTTTTTATTGCATTTGCTTTTTTGCTTGAAAACTACTCAGAAGCTTTTTATTTTAAGTTTATATTATTTTCAGTGCACAAAATGTTTTGAAATGGATTTTTTTTTTTCTTTCCGTTTATGGAATGGTAAGAATTGTAAGAATCTTGGAAGATAACAATATATTTTTACTAATAATGTTTTATTAATCTACTTCATTTACAGGAAGTGGTCATCGGTCAAAATTTGCTTACCTCAGCAGAGACAAAAAATTAATGGGCAAAAGTACAGTGTGTAGGTAGGTAGCTATTTTCAGTGCACTTAAGGTTCTTCGAGGAGAACCTTATTCTAAGGGAGTGGGATAGCTATCAAAATGTAAGATTTTGCTCTTTAAATATTCAGGCAGAAGATTTAACGATGAGGTGTTGAAGAAAGTGGCTTTGAAGTATATTAATGTGCTCCCTACTTTTATGAGATTTTATTAAAAAGTGCCTTGGAATGATGCATGTGTGTGGTAGAGAGAAATTGAAACAGGTGTATTTACTTTTATATGTGCTTTTAAAAATTTTGCAAATATTTTCTTTAAGATTTGTAAACGAAGTGTTCTTTCTGATAGCATTCCCGAATTTAAATGTAACTTACATTAGGTAAGTTATAAAGGGATTGGGCACGGGCATCTTTATTTTGTTGACTGTTGGTGTTTTACTACATTCAATGCATTGAAATGTAGTGCAATAATTGTTACACTTCAGTATATTCTTTTCTTTTACAGTATTCTGTAATCGTAACAAAGGTTAGTCAGCGTTCCATGATTGTAACTTTGCAGCAGTAGTACCATACAGTGGGTGGGTGAGTTCTGCATTTTGGCATGTGAATAGCAATCACATTTTATTTATCCCCTTAAAAAAAGAAATAAAATTAATCCTTGATTAAAATTTTCATATTAACATAGTCTGCTCTGCAAATAAATGTTCTTTGGAATCCCTAGCATTCCTTCAGCTCAAATGGCAAAGGCTAAAAGAATCCCTGGAAACAACTTGGTTTTGTTCATAGAGGAGTGTATGTTGTTAATAATTATATAGGATATTTCAGGATAGCATTTCATTTAATTCAATAAAATCATCTTTGAAGATGGGAGGTTCAATTTCAGGACTGTTTCGTTTTATCTTTACATCACTAAAATAGAAATGCAGTGGCTTTGTTTTTTATTGCAAGTCTCAAACTGTGGTGCTATGTAATGTAGCTGATTTTTATATTTATGGCCTAAAAGTAGAGCAGGAAGGAGGTGACATTTCTAAATGGGGTATTACGTGATTTTAAAAGTAAAATTTTTGTGAGTTAGGAAAGAATTTCAGTGGACTGCAGACTCTGGGTTAATTGGAGCCCACAAATTGTTGGGGGAAACAAAAAAAGTGAACGTGATAAGAAGACATGAAGTTAAAAACTTACAGGTTAACTCTGGGGTTTGCCAAGTAGCATGTTAAAGTAGCATGGATGTATTCCCAGGAACATGTCATGACATGCTTAAGATTCATTAAAATAAGATGAGCAGAGTCAGTAAACCTCAAGAATAGCTTGCTTTTGTGATTACTCTGTTTTACATTTTGGCAATATGTGTTTGAATTTAATGATACACTGTGGAAAGTCCCAAAAGTAATTTTGAAGAGTTTTTCCTTTCATTTGTCATGTATTGTTTGTTATGCTCAGTTAGGCTTCAGTTTGAGTATTTAAATGTGAATGTGAAATTTTCTCCTGTGCACTCCTAGCTCTTGTCCCAGAACCCCAAATTGGTTGGGAAAAAGTTATGCTTGGCACAGTTTGGTTTCTTGTTCCTCAGAATAATCCATCAGTGTATTGCTTTTGCTTCCAAGGCAGTCTTCCAGACTGGCTTTCCTAGAGCAAAGCTGGGTAAGTAGTTTACCATTAGAGAGCGTGCCTTTTCACTAATACTTTCTGAGAATTATTTTTGTGGCAAAGCATGTTTCTCTTCAGTCTGCCATGTAGTGCTTGAAAGAAGCTGAGATCTGAGCAGGCTGTAGTGTGGAATTACAGTTCCCTGCACAGGTGAAGGCTCAGCTTTGAGAGCCAATGTTTGAAGTGCAGCAATGGAGTATGCAGACTGGTAACCAGGAGTTTGAGAAGTTGCAGTTCCAGTTACCCTTAGTATCAGGAAGACAAAAGCTGTCCTGGCTTAATTGCCGTGATAAGGAAGGCAGGTGACTGTTCTTGTTTATGAATTTATTTATTCTGAACTAGGCAATAGGATCACAAAGCCAGAAATCCTTGAGACAGATGCAGGTACGAGGGTATGAGAAGTAAGGACTGATATAGCTTGAGAGCTCCTTAGGCATGTGATTCAGGAGCGGCAGTGCAGCCCTGCTTATTTAAATTTGGACTAGATCTGATACTTCATGAAGCAGTACCAGACAGACCTGTTTTGAAATACTGGATTCACAGATGAAAAGTCATTCATTTATTGAGAGTAATCTTCAGCTCTGTTCTTTTTGAAGTATTAAAATGGGTTTGTCTTCTCAAAGAAACCTGCTGTGGTTGTGCACTCTTCTACCTCTGTTGTGTCTCTTTTCCAGTCTCTAGTGCTTTTGATACCAAGAAATTTTACAGAAACCTCTCACAGAAGACTATACCTAATGTTATGTTTTGCTTCCCTTAAAAGTAGGTTTTTTAGAATGGAATTTAGAACAGAGGGATGCTTTCGTGAGAATGTTTTCAGATGTGGATTTTGTTTGTATTAAATCCTTGAGAACAGATTTGTTGCTTTGAACAAGAATGAAGTAGTTCTATTTCAGAGACCTTGATTTAGAGGGTGTGTCAGTCCTTATGAACATATATGGTGGGGGGAAAACAAACTGTAAAATTCTACTTTAATATAAAGTGTAAGACCAATTATAAAAGTTAGTAGCATCAATACAGAGCAAAAGATCAGCTAAGAAATGTTGGAAATCACTAAGTTCCCAGAGAGACTCCTGTCTTTCTCCTTATTAGGCTAAACCCCAGCTTCCTTAAAAATTTGTTGGATTACTATAAATAATGGAGATTTGAAATAATTTTTCCTCTGAAATTTATCAGAATTGTGATAAGAAAGCAAGCTGTTAAACTGGAAAACAATAGTAAAGGAGGAAAATAGAACTGACCAAGGATGCGCTTTCTACCCAGAAAGTAAAAAGCCTAAATGGTTTCATTTCAATGTTTTGTCAATTAATTGGACTATAGACTTCACAGGAAGCCCAGAAAAATGAATACACACAGGATGCAGAGAACACTTTCAAAGTTCGCAGAGCCATAGTATACTGAAAATCTTCATAGAATTACTTCTTTCCTAAATAACCTGAAACGTAAGTCTTCTTTTAAAGTTTATCTTTTAAAGTTTATCTTACAGCTCCTCAGTTTTATTTGCTTAACTAGGGCTATGCACGCCTAAACCAGCTATCTAAACATTTAATCTGAAGCTTAGCAAATTTATCTTTCTTTTTTTTTAAAAAAGGTGCTTCAAGTCATGCATCTTTTCTCCGTATGTTCTTCATGGCTTGCTGACAATTTCTTTTCCTTTAGCGTTATTTTCTTATACCACTTATTGTAGTACCTGAATCACAAATTAACAGGCATTGGTCAGTATTTTGTTTTTTCAATTGAAATTTTAGACTGAGGGTTAACACTTCTCATGACATGAGAAGCATAAAGGTAACAGTAGTTAAGATCTTTTAGGATCCATTGGTTTATTGGGTTTTTTTGTTGATCTTTCCCAATGAAAAGGCAATTGAGTAGATAAAGGAAAACAACACATGCAGGTGCTGTGTGGTGACTGGCACCCTGTGGAGTGAAAGTGGGGTGGTTTATGTGGTTACCACCCTCAGTGTGTTCTTGCTCCTGTCCCAGAGGTGGTTGTACCGGCTGTAGGGATGGTTGGACAGGGTATGTAGCAAATCCTGTGCAAATTTCAGTATAATCTACCAGGAGTAAATCAGTGGTACCTCAGTTGGTATTTGTGTTTTGCAGCTTGTCAGCAGCCCCTGCGGAGGGGGCATGATGGAAGAACTTAGGATGGCATCTGTATTGCCCCACCCTAGTTCAATCCACCACTGCATGTGATCAGTTACGTATTATACTTGCTTAACAGTGATAAAGTGAATTCGGACAACAGGGTGCTTGCCTTTCTTCGTTTCATAGAATGGTTTGGGTTGGAAGGGACCTTAAAGATCATCTCGTTCCCCCCCCCCCCCCCCGCCACGGACAGGGACACCTTCCACTAGACCAGGTTGCTCAAAGCCCCGTCCAACCTGGCCTTGAACACTGCCAGGGATGGGGCAGCCACAACCTCTCTGGGCAACCTGTTCCAGTGCCTCACCACCCTCACAGTGAAGAACTTCTTCCTTGCATCTAATCTAAATCTATCCTCTTTCAGTTTAAAACCGTTACCCCTTGTCCTATCACTACATGCCCTTGTAAAAAGTCCCTCCCCATCTTTCTTGCAGGCCCCCTTCAGGTACTGGCAGGCTGCTGTAAGGTCTCCCCAGAGCCTTCTCTCCTCCAGGCTGAACAACCCCAACTCTCTCAGCCTGTCTTCATAGGAGAGGTGCTCCAGCCCTCTGATCATCTTCATGGCCCTCCTCTGGACTTGCTCCAACAGGTCCATGTCCTTCTTACATTGAGGGCCCCGGAGCTGAACCCAGTACTGCAGGTGGGGTCTCAGGAGAGGGGAGTAGAGGGGGAGAGTCACCTCCCTCGACCTGCTGGCCACGCTTCTTTTGATGCAGCCCAGGATACAGTTGGCTTTCCGGGCTACGAGTGCACATCACTGGCTCATACTCAGTTCTTCACCCCCTAATACCCCCAAGTCCTTCTCCTCAGGGCTGCTCTCAACCCACTCATCGCCCAGCCTGTATTTGTGCTTGGGATTGCCCTGACCCATGTGCAGGACCTTGCACTTGGCCTTGTTGAACTTCATGAGGTTCGCAGGTCCCTCTGGATGGCATCCCTTCCCTCCAGCGTGTCGACCGCACCACACAGCTTGGCATCGTCAGCAAACTTGCTGAGGGTGCGCTCAATCCCACCATCCATGTCCCCAACAAAGACGTTAAACAGCACCGGTCCCAATACCGACCCCCGAGGAATGCCACTCGTCACTGCTCTCCACTCGGACATTGAGCCATTGACCGCAGCTCTTTGAGTGTGACCATCCAGCCAATTCCTTATCCACTGAGTGGTCCATCTGTCAAATCAAAGTCTCTCCAGTTTAGAGACAAGTGTATCATGCGGGACAGTGTCAGACGCTTTGCACATGTCCTAGTACCTTGATCTTCAGATACAGTTTCTTGGCTGTTAAGATAGTGCAAATTGGGGCTGTGGCTATTACCTTGTCCTACGCCTATGGTGTGTTATAACTGTGGCTGTAACCGTGTAGCAAAGCTGCAGCAAGGAGCCAACTGGCTGAAAATTTAATAAGCTAGCCAAGAGCAGGACTGTGACAGTAGAATTTGCTGCTGTGAAACCTTATGCCTTGTGAAAATCCTGCTCAGTGATGATTCACACCGTAGTGAATCCTTAATTTAAAAAACAAACAAACAAAAAAACCAAACAAACCCCAAAACTTCCTATGCAGCCCCTTAAAGTAAGAATTGTCTAGTGAATGTGTAGAAGGCTTCTCTCTGTCACTTCAAAATCCAAAAAACTTGCTTACCGTGAAATTTTTGTGACTGCAGCCTGTAATGGATCATGGTTATCTGTTTGTATTCCTCCCTCCCTGTACCTGATTTCCTGTCACTATTAAACTAATTTTAGAGTATCCTAAACAACCTTCCTATTCTCAAAGATCACTTTAAGCCTTAAGTAAACTGCTTTCTACCAACTATCAGTAGTATATCTGTTTTGCCTTGTTCTGCTTTCAAAACTTTCATTAGGTATTTAGTTTGTTGAGTCATCTAGACCTTTCTTTGCAGCTGCTTAATGAAATTCTGGTCAGTACTTCAGAAGCCGTGAGTGCTAATGGATCCTCCCTTCCAGGAATCTCCAGTTTTGGAGGCAGATTGTTTGTCTGCGTAGAATTTGCTTGATAACCGTTTAAGTTCAGATTCCTAAAATATCATTTGTGACTCTGAATTTTTTCTGCATTTCACTTAGATGTGGCTGATCCAGCAATCTCGTTAAGTTTTTTTCTGTTAATAATTCTGTTAATTTTGATGTAGGATATATATCCAGTCACTATATGGAATATGGTTTTTTTGCTCTTTTATTCTTACCTGTATACATTAAAACTATTGCTGTTCCTAAACTAGCTTTTTGAAGATAAACTCTGGGCAGAACTAGAAAAACATACTTTTTTGTGCGTGGCTAGGTTTTGGAAGTTGTGAATTGTGCACAGTGCTGCTTTATGGGCTCTTTACATACACTGCCTCCAGGAGTGTTTTTCTTTTTAGCAATAAGCCTTTTGATAACTTCCCTTTTAAAAAGGGAGGAAGGGTTAACAAAAGTGGTAAAGAATACATTTATTTAACGCTGCAGTAAAAAAGCTTATGGCACCACAGAGATTCAGAAACCCTTTTAAAAATGACAGTAATGAAGGAGATCAAACACAAAGAATACTTCAGTATTTGTAAATGCTCTTGCCATTTGTAGTTTTTGAGAGCTAATTATTGTATGCTTCCTGTCATTGAAAAAGAGCTGCACTATGTGGGTGATGTTTTGTTCAATTTAAGAATAGTTACAAATTTATGTAATGTGTAACTGCCTCCAGTTATCCAGTGTATAGGTTCATGATGAAATGTGTCGCTCTTCATATTCTCACCAGCCTGATGCTCAGAGAAAGACATATCTATGCCTTTAGAGTATTCATTTGGATTTTGAAAATGTGGTAAACAAATGAGTCTTTCTTTGTCTTTCCTGGACAAGATTTAATGCTGGAATGATGTGTCTTTTTAAAAGCAAAACTTTTAAGAGTCCTGCTTCAAGATTGTGCAGGGTGGGGGAGGGCAGGGAAGGGATTCCAGCACTGAAGAAGCAAGAACTTCTTCCAGGACTTGTCTGACCCTGAGAAGACTTGAAAGTATTTGGCATCAGATTGCAGTGTAATGATTTACACCCCTGTATTTTCCCCATCTGCAATACTGGTAAAATGGGTTGAGACTAAAATTGATTTCAGTATTTTGCAACTGCTACTGTCTAGATGACAGTATAGTGATGCTGCTGGTCAGGATAACTTTTGAATCTTAAGAAATCAGCTGTAGGAAAAGAAAAACTGAAAGCTGAGGTCTTGCATTTGCAAGCACTTCACTAACTACAGAACTTTCATTGTGAGCAAGACTATATACATTAGCTGAAGGTTGAGTAGTCCCATTTTCAGTAAAAATACTCTTATTTTTTAGTGAGAACAGAATAATTGGAAGTAATGCCCTGTTGCTTGTTTTACCAGGCTGTTGAGGTGCTAAACATTGCCATCCTGTCTTGGAGCTCTAAGTACATGCAACTGTTCTCTGAGAAACTGAGAGAAAGGTATGAGATGGAGGGGACCATCCCATGTCTGGGACTTGGGCCAGGTCTAAGCAACACTTGCAGTCTGAGCTTAGACTGCCAATTTGAGGCAGCTCTATTTTAAAATGTTGTGGCGTAAAGCCTGTCTCTTCAAAGGGGAATTGCTTTAAAATGAAAAGTGACATGTTCTTTCAGTTTCTGATATTTGAACAAAGTTTACAGTATATATTGAGCCAGAATTTTACAATACGGGAGTCTGACTGAAGTCCACCTGCTTAAATAAGAGAGTGCATAGCTGGATTAAGTCATTTTTTGACAACCTTAATGGAGAACAGAATGACTGAAGAGGTTTAAATTAAACGTGTGAAGATCAGTACGGTGAAAAGGCATGATAGATGCATTTACTGCTTTCTTAATTTTATTTGGTGATTGTATTTGTGGTAGCATGGTAGGGCTCTCAGAGTCTGTAATTTATCTTTTCCAGTGTGGAATAGTATCTAAGTCTGAAAATTCTTTACTAACATCAATTAACACTTAATAATAAAAAAATCAGTGAAGAAATGCAGTTCAGCAATTTTAAGTCTTAAATAATTCTGGTACTTTTTCATTATCTTTAAAATAAATTCAGTAATTTTTATTATTATTATTACTTTTTTAAGACTGGTTGTGTCCTTGTTCTTTAGATATGATGTAAAAACATCGAAGTTGTTTTGTTGTACTTTATTTTATAGCTGAACCTGGTACAGCTGTAATCACAACATAGCCTGGCTGTGTAGTCAGAAGGTTACAAGAAACAGGCCCTGGAATATTTTGAGAAACATGCTTCCTAAAGCGTCTTAAGACTTTCATCTAAAAACCAATCCCCCCCCCCGCCCCCACCCAAAACCCCCAAAGGGTAGAAGTCTTTAACTTCGCATTTTTGCGTTTGCCCTGAAGAGTCACAGACTCTCTTAAGTATGTTTTAGGAGGACACGCTAAAAAGCCATACATGAATTTACCTTTAACCTGTCTGTGCTCTTGGGAAATGTTTCTGCTTTTGCAGAATGTACCATTAGTCTGGAGAAGGAGAGTCACTGAGAAGCAAGTATGCTGCCAGGAAGTTGTGGCAGCTCATAAATATTTCTTTCCCTTCAAGGGTTCAATATATTAAACATACTTAATGTTTTGAATTTTCCAGTTGTATTTTAAGGTAAGACAAGATGCTTGATGGGCTGTGTGTGCAGAATGAATTTTTTGGCCAGAATATCTCAGCTATTTCTATTTTTAGAATACCTCTGGAAAAAAAAGAAACCCAAACCAAAAGGAACCCTGTATTTCTTAAAATTCAACATAAAGTAAAAATACTGGTTTTACCTCTAAATGGTTAGCAGCTTGCATCAAATACTGTATGTGTGAATGTTCTGTTAGATAAATCTTTAAAAATTAGTTGTGCTCTTTTTCAGTTGTCCTCCTCTATCTTGTGATCTCTAAAAAAAAGAACCCCAATAACATACCTTCCCCCTGCTCCCCCCGCCCTGCCTCTGCAAATCTAGAGTAGAAATGGGTCTAGTACTGATTTACTTAATGTCAACAAACTCCATCCAACTAATGAAAGAAAAAAAAAAAAAAAAAAAAGAAATTCCTGTTGCTACTCCATTAATCATGATCTACATCTGACTGTATAGTGCTTAACTGCAGGAAATGCTTGGGAAACCAGGGCTTATTTGAAATACAATGTTTTAGATTAACCAAACACGAAAGTTTTGGCTGTATCCAGGAAGGAATAGGTAGGCAGTGCTGCTATCTTAAAAAGTTAATGGAATTGGTTGTTAGGCAAAAAAAAAAAAAAAAAAAAAAGGTAACTGCAGCAACCATCTTCCCTTGCTTGTGAGCCCCAGCTGACCTTCATGTCTCCAACTCATCCGCTCCTGTCCCCATGCTACCACCCCCTGCCCTGCCAGTATTGTTGCTGCTGGCAGTCTTCAATTTTGCATCCCCTGGAGGGATAAAGCCTCCCTAAGACCCTGTGGGAGTGTTGTTTTCTTTTTCCTCACCACCAGTTTTCCTTGTAAAAGTTTCTGATTTGGCAAACGCAAGAAATTCAGCAAATGTTTTGAAGCAGTGGGATGCAGTTTACGTGTGAATTAAAAGGCTTTAAATTGTACAAAATGAGTAAGTTGTTTGGCTATCAGTACACAAGCTGTTGGTTTAGTGTGCCACTTTTATTTAAGGCTATTTTATTTTAACTATGTCTTACCATTTAGGAGGCTTAAGTGTGTATATATATATATTTTTTTTCTTTTGAGTATAATGTCACACTAGGCTGGCATGTAACTAAATGTGTAGATGTTTTAAAAAGAGGGAGCGTAATGAAGCTTGCAGATGAATTTGTAGAGTCTGTTGTGAAGTACCAAAAAATAAAGCCTTTGTTTGCAAGGATGCTGGCAATCAAATATATATATATATCTGTCCTCCGCATGGGCAAATGGCTTTTCTCACTTTCATAAGTAGCAGGGAAATTGGTTTGCAGAACAGTTAAGGACTCTTTCCTGGGAGGAACATCAGCTATTAACATACTAGTTACAATGGGCATAATTCAGAAAAATGGTTACGACCTTGTTTCAGTGTAAAATAAAGTTTGCATGTTACTCCACCAAGGATTTTCTTTTGGTTTTTATATCTTCTTAGGGGACTCATCAACATATAAAAGGTTACTGAGATGCTCCTTATTAATGAAACCTTTATATCATTTCTGTAATACTGGGAGCAATTATCTCTGCTTCACAAGTGGGACCCTAGTGAGAGCAATTGGCTGGTTTGGACTAGATTAGGACCTGGTTTGTTTTCCAGGTTGCGCACATGGACCAACAGCGCTTATCTGTTGTGGTTTAACCCCAGCCGGCAACTAAGCACCATGCAGCTGCTCTCTCACTCCTCCCCTACCCAGTGGGATGGGGGAGAGAATCAGAAAAAAGAAGGTAAAACTCATGGGTTAAGAGAAAGACAGTTTGATAGGACAGAAAGAAAGAAAATAATAATGATGGTAATAATAAAAAAAGACAATAATAAAAGGATTGGAATATACAAAACAGGTGGCGAACAGTGCAGTTGCTCACCACTTGCTGACCGATGCCCAGTTGGTCCCTGAGCAATGATCTGCTCCCCCCCTGAGCCAACTCCCCCCAGTTTATATACTGGGCATGACATCACATGGTCTGGAATACCCCTTTGGCCAGT